>NC_142731.1:11205000-11505000 GCF_055471065.1 Atractosteus spatula | reverse complement strand
TCAAAACGTGTTTTTCAGCCCGAAATAAAAGCGTTTTCTCAGCCCTTAGAATCGCAGTGTAACTGCCTGGCTCAGAAGAGCCCCCTGAGTCAGCCCTTAACCCCAGTGTGCTGAAATTGTCAAAACGTGTTTTTCAGCAGAAATAAACACGTTTAGGCAACTTTGGTCACCCCCATATATGTTATAGGGCAGGAACAGCACAGTTTTCAAAACGTGTTTTTCAGCCCGAAATAAACGCGTTTTCTCAGCCCTTAGAATCGCAGTGTAACTGCCTGGCTCAGAAGAGCCCCCTGAGTCAGCCCTTAACCCCAGTGTGCTGAAATTGTCAAAACGTGTTTTTCAGCAGAAATAAACACGTTTAGGCAACTTTGGTCACCCCCATGTAAGTTATAGGGCAGGAACAGCACAGTTTTCAAAACGTGTTTTTCAGCCCGAAATAAACGCGTTTTCTCAGCCCTTAGAATCGCAGTGTAACTGCCTGGCTCAGAAGAGCCCCCTGAGTCAGCCCTTAACCCCAGTGTGCTGAAATTGTCAAAACGTGTTTTTCAGCAGAAATAAACACGTTTAGGCAACTTTGGTCACCCCCATGTAAGTTATAGGGCAGGAACAGCACAGTTTTCAAAACGTGTTTTTCAGCCCGAAATAAACGCGTTTTCTCAGCCCTTAGAATCGCAGTGTAACTGCCTGGCTCAGAAGAGCCCCCTGAGTCAGCCCTTAACCCCAGTGTGCTGAAATTGTCAAAAAGTGTTTTTCAGCAGAAATAAAGACGTTTAGGCAACTTTGGTCACCCCCATGTAAGTTATAGGGCACGAACAGCACAGTTTTCAAAACGTGTTTTTCAGCCCGAAATAAACGCGTTTTCTCAGCCCTTAGAATCGCAGTATAACTGCCTGGCTCAGAAGAGCCCCCTGAGTCAGCCCTTAACCCCAGTGTGCTGAAATTGTCAAAACGTGTTTTTCAGCAGAAATAAACACGTTTAGGCAACTTTGGTCACCCCCATGTAAGTTATAGGGTAGGAACAGCACAGTTTTCAAAACGTGTTTTTCAGCCCGAAATAAACGCGTTTTCTCAGCCCTTAGAATCGCAGTGTAACTGCCTGGCTCAGAAGAGCCCCCTGAGTCAGCCCTTAACCCCAGTGTGCTGAAATTGTCAAAACGTGTTTTTCAGCAGAAATAAAGACGTTTAGGCATCTTTGGTCACCCCCATGTAAGTTATAGGGTAGGAACAGCACAGTTTTCAAAACGTGTTTTTCAGCCCGAAATAAACGTGTTTTCTCAGCCCTTAGAATCGCAGTGTAACTGCCTGGCTCAGAAGAGCCCCCTGAGTCAGCCCTTAACCCCAGTGTGCTGAAATTGTCAAAACGTGTTTTTCAGCAGAAATAAAGACGTTTAGGCAACTTTGGTCACCCCCATGTAAGTTATAGGGCAGGAACAGCACAGTTTTCAAAACGTGTTTTTCAGCCCGAAATAAAAGCGTTTTCTCAGCCCTTAGAATCGCAGTGTAACTGCCTGGCTCAGAAGAGCCCCCTGAGTCAGCCCTTAACCCCAGTGTGCTGAAATTGTCAAAACGTGTTTTTCAGCAGAAATAAACACGTTTAGGCAACTTTGGTCACCCCCATATATGTTATAGGGCAGGAACAGCACAGTTTTCAAAACGTGTTTTTCAGCCCGAAATAAACGCGTTTTCTCAGCCCTTAGAATCGCAGTGTAACTGCCTGGCTCAGAAGAGCCCCCTGAGTCAGCCCTTAACCCCAGTGTGCTGAAATTGTCAAAACGTGTTTTTCAGCAGAAATAAACACGTTTAGGCAACTTTGGTCACCCCCATGTAAGTTATAGGGCAGGAACAGCACAGTTTTCAAAACGTGTTTTTCAGCCCGAAATAAACGCGTTTTCTCAGCCCTTAGAATCGCAGTGTAACTGCCTGGCTCAGTAGAGCCCCCTGAGTCAGCCCTTAACCCCAGTGTGCTGAAATTGTCAAAACGTGTTTTTCAGCAGAAATAAAGACGTTTAGGCAACTTTGGTCACCCCCCCTTGTAAGTTATAGGGCAGGAACAGCATAGTTTTCAAAACGTGTTTTTCAGCCCGAAATAAACGCGTTTTCTCAGCCCTTAGAATCGCAGTGTAACTGCCTGGCTCAGAAGAGCCCCCTGAGTCAGCCCTTAACCCCAGTGTGCTGAAATTGTCAAAACGTGTTTTTCAGCAGAAATAAAGACGTTTAGGCAACTTTGGTCACCCCCATGTAAGTTATAGGGCAGGAACAGCACAGTTTTCAAAACATGTTTTTCAGCCGGAAATAAACGCGTTTTCTCAGCCCTTAGAATCGCAGTGTAACTGCCTGGCTCAGAAGAGCCCCCTGAGTCAGCCCTTAACCCCAGTGTGCTGAAATTGTCAAAACGTGTTTTTCAGCAGAAATAAACACGTTTAGGCAACTTTGGTCACCCCCATGTAAGTTATAGGGCAGGAACAGCATAGTTTTCAAAACGTGTTTTTCAGCCCGAAATAAACGCGTTTTCTCAGCCCTTAGAATCGCAGTGTAACTGCCTGGCTCAGAAGAGCCCCCTGAGTCAGCCCTTAACCCCAGTGTGCTGAAATTGTCAAAACGTGTTTTTCAGCAGAAATAAAGACGTTTAGGCAACTTTGGTCACCCCCATGTAAGTTATAGGGCAGGAACAGCACAATTTTCAAAACGTGTTTTTCAGCCCGAAATAAACGCGTTTTCTCAGCCCTTAGAATCGCAGTGTAACTGCCTGGCTCAGAAGAGCCCCCTGAGTCAGCCCTTAACCCCAGTGTGCTGAAATTGTCAAAACGTGTTTTTCAGCAGAAATAAAGACGTTTAGGCAACTTTGGTCACCCCCATGTAAGTTATAGGGCAGGAACAGCACAGTTTTCAAAACGTGTTTTTCAGCCCGAAATAAACGCGTTTTCTCAGCCCTTAGAATCGCAGTGTAACTGCCTGGCTCAGAAGAGCCCCCTGAGTCAGCCCTTAACCCCAGTGTGCTGAAATTGTCAAAACGTGTTTTTCAGCAGAAATAAAGACGTTTAGGCAACTTTGGTCACCCCCATGTAAGTTATAGGGCAGGAACAGCAGAGTTTTCAAAACGTGTTTTTCAGCCCGAAATAAACGCGTTTTCTCAGCCCTTAGAATCGCAGTGTAACTGCCTGGCTCAGAAGAGCCCCCTGAGTCAGCCCTTAACCCCAGTGTGCTGAAATTGTCAAAACGTGTTTTTCAGCAGAAATAAAGACGTTTAGGCAACTTTGGTCACCCCCATGTAAGTTATAGGGCAGGAACAGCACAGTTTTCAAAACGTGTTTTTCAGCCCGAAATAAACGCGTTTTCTCAGCCCTTAGAATCGCAGTGTAACTGCCTGGCTCAGAAGAGCCCCCTGAGTCAGCCCTTAACCCCAGTGTGCTGAAATTGTCAAAACGTGTTTTTCAGCAGAAATAAAGACGTTTAGGCAACTTTGGTCACCCCCATGTAAGTTATAGGGCAGGAACAGCACAGTTTTCAAAACGTGTTTTTCAGCCCGAAATAAACGCGTTTTCTCAGCCCTTAGAATCGCAGTGTAACTGCCTGGCTCAGAAGAGCCCCCTGAGTCAGCCCTTAACCCCAGTGTGCTGAAATTGTCAAAACGTGTTTTTCAGCAGAAAGAAAGACGTTTAGGCAACTTTGGTTACCCCCATGTAAGTTATAGGGCAGGAACAGCACAGTTTTCAAAACGTGTTTTTCAGCCCGAAATAAACACGTTTTCTCAGCCCTTAGAATCGCAGTGTAACTGCTTGGCTCAGAAGAGCTCCCTGAGTCAGCCCTTAACCCCAGTGTGCTGAAATTGTCAAAACGTGTTTTTCAGCAGAAATAAAGACGTTTAGGCAACTTTGGTCACCCCCATGTAAGTTATAGGGCAGGAACAGCACAGTTTTCAAAACATGTTTTTCAGCCCGAAATAAACGCGTTTTCTCAGCCCTTAGAATCGCAGTTTAACTGCCTGGCTCAGAAGAGCCCCCTGAGTCAGCCCTTAACCCCAGTGTGCTGAAATTGTCAAAACATGTTTTTCAGCAGAAATAAAGACGTTTAGGCAACTTTGGTCACCCCCATGTAAGTTATAGGGCAGGAACAGCATAGTTTTCAAAACGTGTTTTTCAGCCCGAAATAAACGCGTTTTCTCAGCCCTTAGAATCGCAGTGTAACTGCCTGGCTCAGAAGAGCCCCCTGAGTCAGCCCTTAACCCCAGTGTGCTGAAATTGTCAAAACGTGTTTTTCAGCAGAAATAAAGACGTTTAGGCAACTTTGGTCACCCCCATGTAAGTTATAGGGCAGGAACAGCACAGTTTTCAAAACGTGTTTTTCAGCCCGAAATAAACGTGTTTTCTCAGCCCTTAGAATCGCAGTGTAACTGCCTGGCTCAGAAGAGCCCCCTGAGTCAGCCCTTAACCCCAGTGTGCTGAAATTGTCAAAACGTGTTTTTCAGCAGAAATAAAGACGTTTAGGCAACTTTGGTCACCCCCATGTAAGTTATAGGGCAGGAACAGCACAGTTTTCAAAACGTGTTTTTCAGCCCGAAATAAACGCGTTTTCTCAGCCCTTAGAATCGCAGTGTAACTGCCTGGCTCAGAAGAGCCCCCTGAGTCAGCCCTTAACCCCAGTGTGCTGAAATTGTCAAAACGTGTTTTTCAGCAGAAATAAACACGTTTAGGCAACTTTGGTCACCCCCATGTAAGTTATAGGGCAGGAACAGCACAGTTTTCAAAACGTGTTTTTCAGCCCGAAATAAACGCGTTTTCTCAGCCCTTAGAATCGCAGTGTAACTGCCTGGCTCAGAAGAGCCCCCTGAGTCAGCCCTTAACCCCAGTGTGCTGAAATTGTCAAAACGTCTTTTTCAGCAGAAATAAAGACGTTTAGGCAAGTTTGATCACCCCCATGTAAGTTATAGGGCAGGAACAGCATAGTTTTCAAAACGTGTTTTTCAGCCCGAAATAAACGCGTTTTCTCAGCCCTTAGAATCGCAGTGTAACTGCCTGGCTCAGAAGAGCCCCCTGAGTCAGCCCTTAACCCCAGTGTGCTGAAATTGTCAAAACGTGTTTTTCAGCAGAAATAAAGACGTTTAGGCAACTTTGGTCACCCCCATGTAAGTTATAGGGCAGGAACAGCACAGTTTTCAAAACGTGTTTTTCAGCCCGAAATAAACGCGTTTTCTCAGCCCTTAGAATCGCAGTGTAACTGCCTGGCTCAGAAGAGCCCCCTGAGTCAGCCCTTAACCCCAGTGTGCTGAAATTGTCAAAACGTGTTTTTCAGCAGAAATAAAGACGTTTAGGCAACTTTGGTCACCCCCATGTAAGTTATAGGGCACGAACAGCACAGTTTTCAAAACGTGTTTTTCAGCCCGAAATAAACGCGTTTTCTCAGCCCTTAGAATCGCAGTATAACTGCCTGGCTCAGAAGAGCCCCCTGAGTCAGCCCTTAACCCCAGTGTGCTGAAATTGTCAAAACGTGTTTTTCAGCAGAAATAAACACGTTTAGGCAACTTTGGTCACCCCCATGTAAGTTATAGGGCAGGAACAGCACAGTTTTCAAAACGTGTTTTTCAGCCCGAAATAAACGCGTTTTCTCAGCCCTTAGAATCGCAGTGTAACTGCCTGGCTCAGAAGAGCCCCCTGAGTCAGCCCTTAACCCCAGTGTGCTGAAATTGTCAAAACGTGTTTTTCAGCAGAAATAAAGACGTTTAGGCAACTTTGGTCACCCCCATGTAAGTTATAGGGCACGAACAGCACAGTTTTCAAAATGTGTTTTTCAGCCCGAAATAAACGCGTTTTCTCAGCCCTTAGAATCGCAGTATAACTGCCTGGCTCAGAAGAGCCCCCTGAGTCAGCCCTTAACCCCAGTGTGCTGAAATTGTCAAAACGTGTTTTTCAGCAGAAATAAACACGTTTAGGCAACTTTGGTCACCCCCATGTAAGTTATAGGGTAGGAACAGCACAGTTTTCAAAACGTGTTTTTCAGCCCGAAATAAACGCGTTTTCTCATCCCTTAGAATCGCAGTGTAACTGCCTGGCTCAGAAGAGCCCCCTGAGTCAGCCCTTAACCCCAGTGTGCTGAAATTGTCAAAACGTGTTTTTCAGCAGAAATAAACACGTTTAGGCAACTTTGGTCACCCCCATGTAAGTTATAGGGCAGGAACAGCATAGTTTTCAAAACGTGTTTTTCAGCCCGAAATAAACGCGTTTTCTCAGCCCTTAGAATCGCAGTGTAACTGCCTGGCTCAGAAGAGCCCCCTGAGTCAGCCCTTAACCCCAGTGTGCTGAAATTGTCAAAACGTGTTTTTCAGCAGAAATAAAGACGTTTAGGCATCTTTGGTCACCCCCATGTAAGTTATAGGGTAGGAACAGCACAGTTTTCAAAACGTGTTTTTCAGCCCGAAATAAACGTGTTTTCTCAGCCCTTAGAATCGCAGTGTAACTGCCTGGCTCAGAAGAGCCCCCTGAGTCAGCCCTTAACCCCAGTGTGCTGAAATTGTCAAAACGTGTTTATCAGCAGAAATAAAGACGTTTAGGCAACTTTGGTCACCACCATGTAAGTTATAGGGCAGGAACAGCACAGTTTTCAAAACGTGTTTTTCAGCCCGAAATAAACGCGTTTTCTCAGCCCTTAGAATCGCAGTGTAACTGCCTGGCTCAGAAGAGCCCCCTGAGTCAGCCCTTAACCCCAGTGTGCTGAAATTGTCAAAACGTGTTTTTCAGCAGAAATAAAGACGTTTAGGCAACTTTGGTCACCCCCATGTAAGTTATAGGGCAGGAACAGCACAGTTTTCAAAACGTGTTTTTCAGCCCGAAATAAAAGCGTTTTCTCAGCCCTTAGAATCGCAGTGTAACTGCCTGGCTCAGAAGAGCCCCCTGAGTCAGCCCTTAACCCCAGTGTGCTGAAATTGTCAAAACGTGTTTTTCAGCAGAAATAATCACGTTTAGGCAACTTTGGTCACCCCCATATATGTTATAGGGCAGGAACAGCACAGTTTTCAAAACGTGTTTTTCAGCCCGAAATAAACGCGTTTTCTCAGCCCTTAGAATCGCAGTGTAACTGCCTGGCTCAGAAGAGCCCCCTGAGTCAGCCCTTAACCCCAGTGTGCTGAAATTGTCAAAACGTGTTTTTCAGCAGAAATAAACACGTTTAGGCAACTTTGGTCACCCCCATGTAAGTTATAGGGCAGGAACAGCACAGTTCTCAAAACGTGTTTTTAAGCCCGAAATAAACGCGTTTTCTCAGCCCTTAGAATCGCAGTGTAACTGCCTGGCTCAGAAGAGCCCCCTGAGTCAGCCCTTAACCCCAGTGTGCTGAAATTGTCAAAACGTGTTTTTCAGCAGAAATAAAGACGTTTAGGCAACTTTGGTCACCCCCATGTAAGTTATAGGGCAGGAACAGCATAGTTTTCAAAACGTGTTTTTCAGCCCGAAATAAACGCGTTTTCTCAGCCCTTAGAATCGCAGTGTAACTGCCTGGCTCAGAAGAGCCCCCTGAGTCAGCCCTTAACCCCAGTGTGCTGAAATTGTCAAAACGTGTTTTTCAGCAGAAATAAAGACGTTTAGGCAACTTTGGTCACCCCCATGTAAGTTATAGGGCAGGAACAGCACAGTTTTCAAAACATGTTTTTCAGCCGGAAATAAACGCGTTTTCTCAGCCCTTAGAATCGCAGTGTAACTGCCTGGCTCAGAAGAGCCCCCTGAGTCAGCCCTTAACCCCAGTGTGCTGAAATTGTCAAAACGTGTTTTTCAGCAGAAATAAAGACGTTTAGGCAACTTTGGTCACCCCCATGTAAGTTATAGGGCAGGAACAGCACAGTTTTCAAAACGTGTTTTTCAGCCCGAAATAAACGCGTTTTCTCAGCCCTTAGAATCGCAGTGTAACTGCCTGGCTCAGAAGAGCCCCCTGAGTCAGCCCTTAACCCCAGTGTGCTGAAATTGTCAAAACGTGTTTTTCAGCAGAAATAAACACGTTTAGGCAACTTTGGTCACCCCCATGTAAGTTATAGGGCAGGAACAGCAGAGTTTTCAAAATGTGTTTTTCAGCCCGAAATAAACGCGTTTTCTCAGCCCTTAGAATCGCAGTGTAACTGCCTGGCTCAGAAGAGCCCCCTGAGTCAGCCCTTAACCCCAGTGTGCTGAAATTGTCAAAACGTGTTTTTCAGCAGAAATAAAGACGTTTAGGCAACTTTGGTCACCCCCATGTAAGTTATAGGGCAGGAACAGCACAGTTTTCAAAACGTGTTTTTCAGCCCGAAATAAACGCGTTTTCTCAGCCCTTAGAATCGCAGTGTAACTGCCTGGCTCAGAAGAGCCCCCTGAGTCAGCCCTTAACCCCAGTGTGCTGAAATTGTCAAAACGTGTTTTTCAGCAGAAATAAAGACGTTTAGGCAACTTTGGTCACCCCCATGTAAGTTATAGGGCAGGAACAGCACAGTTTTCAAAACGTGTTTTTCAGCCCGAAATAAACGCGTTTTCTCAGCCCTTAGAATCGCAGTGTAACTGCTTGGCTCAGAAGAGCCCCCTGAGTCAGCCCTTAACCCCAGTGTGCTGAAATTGTCAAAACGTGTTTTTCAGCAGAAATAAAGACGTTTAGGCAACTTTGGTCACCCCCCCTTGTAAGTTATAGGGCAGGAACAGCATAGTTTTCAAAACGTGTTTTTCAGCCCGAAATAAACGCGTTTTCTCAGCCCTTAGAATCGCAGTGTAACTGCCTGGCTCAGAAGAGCCCCCTGAGTCAGCCCTTAACCCCAGTGTGCTGAAATTGTCAAAACGTGTTTTTCAGCAGAAATAAAGACGTTTAGGCAACTTTGGTCACCCCCATGTAAGTTATAGGGCAGGAACAGCACAGTTTTCAAAACATGTTTTTCAGCCGGAAATAAACGCGTTTTCTCAGCCCTTAGAATCGCAGTGTAACTGCCTGGCTCAGAAGAGCCCCCTGAGTCAGCCCTTAACCCCAGTGTGCTGAAATTGTCAAAACGTGTTTTTCAGCAGAAATAAACACGTTTAGGCAACTTTGGTCACCCCCATGTAAGTTATAGGGCAGGAACAGCATAGTTTTCAAAACGTGTTTTTCAGCCCGAAATAAACGCGTTTTCTCAGCCCTTAGAATCGCAGTGTAACTGCCTGGCTCAGAAGAGCCCCCTGAGTCAGCCCTTAACCCCAGTGTGCTGAAATTGTCAAAACGTGTTTTTCAGCAGAAATAAAGACGTTTAGGCAACTTTGGTCACCCCCATGTAAGTTATAGGGCAGGAACAGCACAATTTTCAAAACGTGTTTTTCAGCCCGAAATAAACGCGTTTTCTCAGCCCTTAGAATCGCAGTGTAACTGCCTGGCTCAGAAGAGCCCCCTGAGTCAGCCCTTAACCCCAGTGTGCTGAAATTGTCAAAACGTGTTTTTCAGCAGAAATAAAGACGTTTAGGCAACTTTGGTCACCCCCATGTAAGTTATAGGGCAGGAACAGCACAGTTTTCAAAACGTGTTTTTCAGCCCGAAATAAACGCGTTTTCTCAGCCCTTAGAATCGCAGTGTAACTGCCTGGCTCAGAAGAGCCCCCTGAGTCAGCCCTTAACCCCAGTGTGCTGAAATTGTCAAAACGTGTTTTTCAGCAGAAATAAAGACGTTTAGGCAACTTTGGTCACCCCCATGTAAGTTATAGGGCAGGAACAGCAGAGTTTTCAAAACGTGTTTTTCAGCCCGAAATAAACGCGTTTTCTCAGCCCTTAGAATCGCAGTGTAACTGCCTGGCTCAGAAGAGCCCCCTGAGTCAGCCCTTAACCCCAGTGTGCTGAAATTGTCAAAACGTGTTTTTCAGCAGAAATAAAGACGTTTAGGCAACTTTGGTCACCCCCATGTAAGTTATAGGGCAGGAACAGCACAGTTTTCAAAACGTGTTTTTCAGCCCGAAATAAACGCGTTTTCTCAGCCCTTAGAATCGCAGTGTAACTGCCTGGCTCAGAAGAGCCCCCTGAGTCAGCCCTTAACCCCAGTGTGCTGAAATTGTCAAAACGTGTTTTTCAGCAGAAATAAAGACGTTTAGGCAACTTTGGTCACCCCCATGTAAGTTATAGGGCAGGAACAGCACAGTTTTCAAAACGTGTTTTTCAGCCCGAAATAAACGCGTTTTCTCAGCCCTTAGAATCGCAGTGTAACTGCCTGGCTCAGAAGAGCCCCCTGAGTCAGCCCTTAACCCCAGTGTGCTGAAATTGTCAAAACGTGTTTTTCAGCAGAAATAAAGACGTTTAGGCAACTTTGGTTACCCCCATGTAAGTTATAGGGCAGGAACAGCACAGTTTTCAAAACGTGTTTTTCAGCCCGAAATAAACACGTTTTCTCAGCCCTTAGAATCGCAGTGTAACTGCTTGGCTCAGAAGAGCTCCCTGAGTCAGCCCTTAACCCCAGTGTGCTGAAATTGTCAAAACGTGTTTTTCAGCAGAAATAAAGACGTTTAGGCAACTTTGGTCACCCCCATGTAAGTTATAGGGCAGGAACAGCACAGTTTTCAAAACATGTTTTTCAGCCCGAAATAAACGCGTTTTCTCAGCCCTTAGAATCGCAGTGTAACTGCCTGGCTCAGAAGAGCCCCCTGAGTCAGCCCTTAACCCCAGTGTGCTGAAATTGTCAAAACATGTTTTTCAGCAGAAATAAAGACGTTTAGGCAACTTTGGTCACCCCCATGTAAGTTATAGGGCAGGAACAGCATAGTTTTCAAAACGTGTTTTTCAGCCCGAAATAAACGCGTTTTCTCAGCCCTTAGAATCGCAGTGTAACTGCCTGGCTCAGAAGAGCCCCCTGAGTCAGCCCTTAACCCCAGTGTGCTGAAATTGTCAAAACGTGTTTTTCAGCAGAAATAAAGACGTTTAGGCAACTTTGGTCACCCCCATGTAAGTTATAGGGCAGGAACAGCACAGTTTTCAAAACGTGTTTTTCAGCCCGAAATAAACGTGTTTTCTCAGCCCTTAGAATCGCAGTGTAACTGCCTGGCTCAGAAGAGCCCCCTGAGTCAGCCCTTAACCCCAGTGTGCTGAAATTGTCAAAACGTGTTTTTCAGCAGAAATAAAGACGTTTAGGCAACTTTGGTCACCCCCATGTAAGTTATAGGGCAGGAACAGCACAGTTTTCAAAACGTGTTTTTCAGCCCGAAATAAACGCGTTTTCTCAGCCCTTAGAATCGCAGTGTAACTGCCTGGCTCAGAAGAGCCCCCTGAGTCAGCCCTTAACCCCAGTGTGCTGAAATTGTCAAAACGTGTTTTTCAGCAGAAATAAACACGTTTAGGCAACTTTGGTCACCCCCATGTAAGTTATAGGGCAGGAACAGCACAGTTTTCAAAACGTGTTTTTCAGCCCGAAATAAACGCGTTTTCTCAGCCCTTAGAATCGCAGTGTAACTGCCTGGCTCAGAAGAGCCCCCTGAGTCAGCCCTTAACCCCAGTGTGCTGAAATTGTCAAAACGTCTTTTTCAGCAGAAATAAAGACGTTTAGGCAAGTTTGATCACCCCCATGTAAGTTATAGGGCAGGAACAGCATAGTTTTCAAAACGTGTTTTTCAGCCCGAAATAAACGCGTTTTCTCAGCCCTTAGAATCGCAGTGTAACTGCCTGGCTCAGAAGAGCCCCCTGAGTCAGCCCTTAACCCCAGTGTGCTGAAATTGTCAAAACGTGTTTTTCAGCAGAAATAAAGACGTTTAGGCAACTTTGGTCACCCCCATGTAAGTTATAGGGCAGGAACAGCACAGTTTTCAAAACGTGTTTTTCAGCCCGAAATAAACGCGTTTTCTCAGCCCTTAGAATCGCAGTGTAACTGCCTGGCTCAGAAGAGCCCCCTGAGTCAGCCCTTAACCCCAGTGTGCTGAAATTGTCAAAACGTGTTTTTCAGCAGAAATAAAGACGTTTAGGCAACTTTGGTCACCCCCATGTAAGTTATAGGGCACGAACAGCACAGTTTTCAAAACGTGTTTTTCAGCCCGAAATAAACGCGTTTTCTCAGCCCTTAGAATCGCAGTATAACTGCCTGGCTCAGAAGAGCCCCCTGAGTCAGCCCTTAACCCCAGTGTGCTGAAATTGTCAAAACGTGTTTTTCAGCAGAAATAAACACGTTTAGGCAACTTTGGTCACCCCCATGTAAGTTATAGGGCAGGAACAGCACAGTTTTCAAAACGTGTTTTTCAGCCCGAAATAAACGCGTTTTCTCAGCCCTTAGAATCGCAGTGTAACTGCCTGGCTCAGAAGAGCCCCCTGAGTCAGCCCTTAACCCCAGTGTGCTGAAATTGTCAAAACGTGTTTTTCAGCAGAAATAAAGACGTTTAGGCAACTTTGGTCACCCCCATGTAAGTTATAGGGCACGAACAGCACAGTTTTCAAAATGTGTTTTTCAGCCCGAAATAAACGCGTTTTCTCAGCCCTTAGAATCGCAGTATAACTGCCTGGCTCAGAAGAGCCCCCTGAGTCAGCCCTTAACCCCAGTGTGCTGAAATTGTCAAAACGTGTTTTTCAGCAGAAATAAACACGTTTAGGCAACTTTGGTCACCCCCATGTAAGTTATAGGGTAGGAACAGCACAGTTTTCAAAACGTGTTTTTCAGCCCGAAATAAACGCGTTTTCTCATCCCTTAGAATCGCAGTGTAACTGCCTGGCTCAGAAGAGCCCCCTGAGTCAGCCCTTAACCCCAGTGTGCTGAAATTGTCAAAACGTGTTTTTCAGCAGAAATAAACACGTTTAGGCAACTTTGGTCACCCCCATGTAAGTTATAGGGCAGGAACAGCATAGTTTTCAAAACGTGTTTTTCAGCCCGAAATAAACGCGTTTTCTCAGCCCTTAGAATCGCAGTGTAACTGCCTGGCTCAGAAGAGCCCCCTGAGTCAGCCCTTAACCCCAGTGTGCTGAAATTGTCAAAACGTGTTTTTCAGCAGAAATAAAGACGTTTAGGCATCTTTGGTCACCCCCATGTAAGTTATAGGGTAGGAACAGCACAGTTTTCAAAACGTGTTTTTCAGCCCGAAATAAACGTGTTTTCTCAGCCCTTAGAATCGCAGTGTAACTGCCTGGCTCAGAAGAGCCCCCTGAGTCAGCCCTTAACCCCAGTGTGCTGAAATTGTCAAAACGTGTTTATCAGCAGAAATAAAGACGTTTAGGCAACTTTGGTCACCACCATGTAAGTTATAGGGCAGGAACAGCACAGTTTTCAAAACGTGTTTTTCAGCCCGAAATAAACGCGTTTTCTCAGCCCTTAGAATCGCAGTGTAACTGCCTGGCTCAGAAGAGCCCCCTGAGTCAGCCCTTAACCCCAGTGTGCTGAAATTGTCAAAACGTGTTTTTCAGCAGAATTAAAGACGTTTAGGCAACTTTGGTCACCCCCATGTAAGTTATAGGGCAGGAACAGCACAGTTTTCAAAACGTGTTTTTCAGCCCGAAATAAAAGCGTTTTCTCAGCCCTTAGAATCGCAGTGTAACTGCCTGGCTCAGAAGAGCCCCCTGAGTCAGCCCTTAACCCCAGTGTGCTGAAATTGTCAAAACGTGTTTTTCAGCAGAAATAAACACGTTTAGGCAACTTTGGTCACCCCCATATATGTTATAGGGCAGGAACAGCACAGTTTTCAAAACGTGTTTTTCAGCCCGAAATAAACGCGTTTTCTCAGCCCTTAGAATCGCAGTGTAACTGCCTGGCTCAGAAGAGCCCCCTGAGTCAGCCCTTAACCCCAGTGTGCTGAAATTGTCAAAACGTGTTTTTCAGCAGAAATAAACACGTTTAGGCAACTTTGGTCACCCCCATGTAAGTTATAGGGCAGGAACAGCACAGTTCTCAAAACGTGTTTTTCAGCCCGAAATAAACGCGTTTTCTCAGCCCTTAGAATCGCAGTGTAACTGCCTGGCTCAGAAGAGCCCCCTGAGTCAGCCCTTAACCCCAGTGTGCTGAAATTGTCAAAACGTGTTTTTCAGCAGAAATAAAGACGTTTAGGCAACTTTGGTCACCCCCATGTAAGTTATAGGGCAGGAACAGCATAGTTTTCAAAACGTGTTTTTCAGCCCGAAATAAACGCGTTTTCTCAGCCCTTAGAATCGCAGTGTAACTGCCTGGCTCAGAAGAGCCCCCTGAGTCAGCCCTTAACCCCAGTGTGCTGAAATTGTCAAAACGTGTTTTTCAGCAGAAATAAAGACGTTTAGGCAACTTTGGTCACCCCCATGTAAGTTATAGGGCAGGAACAGCACAGTTTTCAAAACATGTTTTTCAGCCGGAAATAAACGCGTTTTCTCAGCCCTTAGAATCGCAGTGTAACTGCCTGGCTCAGAAGAGCCCCCTGAGTCAGCCCTTAACCCCAGTGTGCTGAAATTGTCAAAACGTGTTTTTCAGCAGAAATAAAGACGTTTAGGCAACTTTGGTCACCCCCATGTAAGTTATAGGGCAGGAACAGCACAGTTTTCAAAACGTGTTTTTCAGCCCGAAATAAACGCGTTTTCTCAGCCCTTAGAATCGCAGTGTAACTGCCTGGCTCAGAAGAGCCCCCTGAGTCAGCCCTTAACCCCAGTGTGCTGAAATTGTCAAAACGTGTTTTTCAGCAGAAATAAACACGTTTAGGCAACTTTGGTCACCCCCATGTAAGTTATAGGGCAGGAACAGCAGAGTTTTCAAAATGTGTTTTTCAGCCCGAAATAAACGCGTTTTCTCAGCCCTTAGAATCGCAGTGTAACTGCCTGGCTCAGAAGAGCCCCCTGAGTCAGCCCTTAACCCCAGTGTGCTGAAATTGTCAAAACGTGTTTTTCAGCAGAAATAAAGACGTTTAGGCAACTTTGGTCACCCCCATGTAAGTTATAGGGCAGGAACAGCACAGTTTTCAAAACGTGTTTTTCAGCCCGAAATAAACGCGTTTTCTCAGCCCTTAGAATCGCAGTGTAACTGCCTGGCTCAGAAGAGCCCCCTGAGTCAGCCCTTAACCCCAGTGTGCTGAAATTGTCAAAACGTGTTTTTCAGCAGAAATAAAGACGTTTAGGCAACTTTGGTCACCCCCATGTAAGTTATAGGGCAGGAACAGCACAGTTTTCAAAACGTGTTTTTCAGCCCGAAATAAACGCGTTTTCTCAGCCCTTAGAATCGCAGTGTAACTGCCTGGCTCAGAAGAGCCCCCTGAGTCAGCCCTTAACCCCAGTGTGCTGAAATTGTCAAAACGTGTTTTTCAGCAGAAATAAAGACGTTTAGGCAACTTTGGTCACCCCCATGTAAGTTATAGGGCAGGAACAGCACAGTTTTCAAAACGTGTTTTTCAGCCCGAAATAAACGCGTTTTCTCAGCCCTTAGAATCGCAGTGTAACTGCTTGGCTCAGAAGAGCCCCCTGAGTCAGCCCTTAACCCCAGTGTGCTGAAATTGTCAAAACGTGTTTTTCAGCAGAAATAAAGACGTTTAGGCAACTTTGGTTACCCCCATGTAAGTTATAGGGCAGGAACAGCACAGTTTTCAAAACGTGTTTTTCAGCCCGAAATAAACACGTTTTCTCAGCCCTTAGAATCGCAGTGTAACTGCTTGGCTCAGAAGAGCCCCCTGAGTCAGCCCTTAACCCCAGTGTGCTGAAATTGTCAAAACGTGTTTTTCAGCAGAAATAAAGACGTTTAGGCAACTTTGGTCACCCCCATGTAAGTTATAGGGCAGGAACAGCACAGTTTTCAAAACGTGTTTTTCAGCCCGAAATAAACGCGTTTTCTCAGCCCTTAGAATCGCAGTGTAACTGCCTGGCTCAGAAGAGCCCCCTGAGTCAGCCCTTAACCCCAGTGTGCTGAAATTGTCAAAACGTGTTTTTCAGCAGAAATAAAGACGTTTAGGCAACTTTGGTCACCCCCATGTAAGTTATAGGGCAGGAACAGCACAGTTTTCAAAACGTGTTTTTCAGCCCGAAATAAACGCGTTTTCTCAGCCCTTAGAATCGCAGTGTAACTGCCTGGCTCAGAAGAGCCCCCTGAGTCAGCCCTTAACCCCAGTGTGCTGAAATTGTCAAAACGTGTTTTTCAGCAGAAATAAACACGTTTAGGCAACTTTGGTCACCCCCATGTAAGTTATAGGGCAGGAACAGCACAGTTTTCAAAACGTGTTTTTCAGCCCGAAATAAACGCGTTTTCTCAGCCCTTAGAATCGCAGTGTAACTGCCTGGCTCAGAAGAGCCCCCTGAGTCAGCCCTTAACCCCAGTGTGCTGAAATTGTCAAAACGTCTTTTTCAGCAGAAATAAAGACGTTTAGGCAAGTTTGATCACCCCCATGTAAGTTATAGGGCAGGAACAGCATAGTTTTCAAAACGTGTTTTTCAGCCCGAAATAAACGCGTTTTCTCAGCCCTTAGAATCGCAGTGTAACTGCCTGGCTCAGAAGAGCCCCCTGAGTCAGCCCTTAACCCCAGTGTGCTGAAATTGTCAAAACGTGTTTTTCAGCAGAAATAAAGACGTTTAGGCAACTTTGGTCACCCCCATGTAAGTTATAGGGCAGGAACAGCACAGTTCTCAAAATGTGTTTTTCAGCCCGAAATAAACGCGTTTTCTCAGCCCTTAGAATCGCAGTGTAACTGCCTGGCTCAGAAGAGCCCCCTGAGTCAGCCCTTAACCCCAGTGTGCTGAAATTGTCAAAACGTGTTTTTCAGCAGAAATAAACACGTTTAGGCAACTTTGGTCACCCCCATATATGTTATAGGGCAGGAACAGCACAGTTTTCAAAACGTGTTTTTCAGCCCGAAATAAACGCGTTTTCTCAGCCCTTAGAATCGCAGTGTAACTGCCTGGCTCAGAAGAGCCCCCTGAGTCAGCCCTTAACCCCAGTGTGCTGAAATTGTCAAAACGTGTTTTTCAGCAGAAATAAAGACGTTTAGGCAACTTTGGTCACCCCCATGTAAGTTATAGGGCAGGAACAGCACAGTTCTCAAAACGTGTTTTTCAGCCCGAAATAAACGCGTTTTCTCAGCCCTTAGAATCGCAGTGTAACTGCCTGGCTCAGAAGAGCCCCCTGAGTCAGCCCTTAACCCCAGTGTGCTGAAATTGTCAAAACGTGTTTTTCAGCAGAAATAAAGACGTTTAGGCAACTTTGGTCACCCCCATGTAAGTTATAGGGCAGGAACAGCACAGTTTTCAAAACGTGTTTTTCAGCCCGAAATAAACGCGTTTTCTCAGCCCTTAGAATCGCAGTGTAACTGCCTGGCTCAGAAGAGCCCCCTGAGTCAGCCCTTAACCCCAGTGTGCTGAAATTGTCAAAACGTGTTTTTCAGCAGAAATAAAGACGTTTAGGCAACTTTGGTCACCCCCATGTAAGTTATAGGGCAGGAACAGCACAGTTTTCAAAACGTGTTTTTCAGCCCGAAATAAACGCGTTTTCTCAGCCCTTAGAATCGCAGTGTAACTGCCTGGCTCAGAAGAGCCCCCTGAGTCAGCCCTTAACCCCAGTGTGCTGAAATTGTCAAAACGTCTTTTTCAGCAGAAATAAAGACGTTTAGGCAAGTTTGATCACCCCCATGTAAGTTATAGGGCAGGAACAGCATAGTTTTCAAAACGTGTTTTTCAGCCCGAAATAAACGCGTTTTCTCAGCCCTTAGAATCGCAGTGTAACTGCCTGGCTCAGAAGAGCCCCCTGAGTCAGCCCTTAACCCCAGTGTGCTGAAATTGTCAAAACGTGTTTTTCAGCAGAAATAAAGACGTTTAGGCAACTTTGGTCACCCCCATGTAAGTTATAGGGCAGGAACAGCACAGTTCTCAAAATGTGTTTTTCAGCCCGAAATAAACGCGTTTTCTCAGCCCTTAGAATCGCAGTGTAACTGCCTGGCTCAGAAGAGCCCCCTGAGTCAGCCCTTAACCCCAGTGTGCTGAAATTGTCAAAACGTGTTTTTCAGCAGAAATAAACACATTTAGGCAACTTTGGTCACCCCCATGTAAGTTATAGGGCAGGAACAGCACAGTTTTCAAAACGTGTTTTTCAGCCCGAAATAAACGCGTTTTCTCAGCCCTTAGAATCGCAGTGTAACTGCCTGGCTCAGATGAGCCCCCTGAGTCAGCCCTTAACCCCAGTGTGCTGAAATTGTCAAAACGTGTTTTTCAGCAGAAATAAAGACGTTTAGGCAACTTTGGTCACCCCCATGTAAGTTATAGGGCAGGAACAGCACAGTTTTCAAAACGTGTTTTTCAGCCCGAAATAAACGCGTTTTCTCAGCCCTTAGAATCGCAGTGTAACTCCCTGGCTCAGAAGAGCCCCCTGAGTCAGCCCTTAACCCCAGTGTGCTGAAATTGTCAAAACGTGTTTTTCAGCAGAAATAAAGACGTTTAGGCAACTTTGGTCACCCCCATGTAAGTTATAGGGCAGGAACAGCACAGTTTTCAAAACGTGTTTTTCAGCCCGAAATAAACGCGTTTTCACAGCCCTTAGAATCGCAGTGTAACTGCCTGGCTCAGAAGAGCCCCCTGAGTCAGCCCTTAACCCCATTGTGCTGAAATTGTCAAAACGTGTTTTTCAGCAGAAATAAACACGTTTAGGCAACTTTGGTCACCCCCATGTAAGTTATAGGGCAGGAACAGCATAGTTTTCAAAACGTGTTTTTCAGCCCGAAATAAACGCGTTTTCTCAGCCCTTAGAATCGCAGTGTAACTACCTGGCTCAGAAGAGCCCCCTGAGTCAGCCCTTAACCCCAGTGTGCTGAAATTGTCAAAACGTGTTTTTCAGCAGAAATAAAGACGTTTAGGCAACTTTGGTCACCCCATGTAAGTTATAGGGCAGGAACAGCACAGTTTTCAAAACGTGTTTTTCAGCCCGAAATAAACGCGTTTTCTCAGCCCTTAGAATCGCAGTGTAACTGCCTGGCTCAGAAGAGCCCCCTTAGTCAGCCCTTAACCCCAGTGTGCTGAAATTGTCAAAACGTGTTTTTCAGCAGAAATAAAGACGTTTAGGCAACTTTGGTCACCCCCATGTAAGTTATAGGGCAGGAACAGCATAGTTTTCAAAACGTGTTTTTCAGCCCGAAATAAACGCGTTTTCTCAGCCCTTAGAATCGCAGTGTAACTGCCTGGCTCAGAAGAGCCCCCTGAGTCAGCCCTTAACCCCAGTGTGCTGAAATTGTCAAAACGTGTTTTTCAGCAGAAATAAACACGTTTAGGCAACTTTGGTCACCCCCATGTAAGTTATAGGGCAGGAACAGCACAGTTTTCAAAACGTGTTTTTCAGCCCGAAATAAACGCGTTTTCTCAGCCCTTAGAATCGCAGTGTAACTGCCTGGCTCAGAAGAGCCCCCTGAGTCAGCCCTTAACCCCAGTGTGCTGAAATTGTCAAAACGTGTTTTTCAGCAGAAATAAAGACGTTTAGGCAACTTTGGTCACCCCCATGTAAGTTATAGGGCACGAACAGCACAGTTTTCAAAACGTGTTTTTCAGCCCGAAATAAACGCGTTTTCTCAGCCCTTAGAATCGCAGTATAACTGCCTGGCTCAGAAGAGCCCCCTGAGTCAGCCCTTAACCCCAGTGTGCTGAAATTGTCAAAACGTGTTTTTCAGCAGAAATAAACACGTTTAGGCAACTTTGGTCACCCCCATGTAAGTTATAGGGCAGGAACAGCACAGTTTTCAAAACGTGTTTTTCAGCCCGAAATAAACGCGTTTTCTCAGCCCTTAGAATCGCAGTGTAACTGCCTGGCTCAGAAGAGCCCCCTGAGTCAGCCCTTAACCCCAGTGTGCTGAAATTGTCAAAACGTGTTTTTCAGCAGAAATAAAGACGTTTAGGCAACTTTGGTCACCCCCATGTAAGTTATAGGGCACGAACAGCACAGTTTTCAAAACGTGTTTTTCAGCCCGAAATAAACGCGTTTTCTCAGCCCTTAGAATCGCAGTATAACTGCCTGGCTCAGAAGAGCCCCCTGAGTCAGCCCTTAACCCCAGTGTGCTGAAATTGTCAAAACGTGTTTTTCAGCAGAAATAAACACGTTTAGGCAACTTTGGTCACCCCCATGTAAGTTATAGGGTAGGAACAGCACAGTTTTCAAAACGTGTTTTTCAGCCCGAAATAAACGCGTTTTCTCATCCCTTAGAATCGCAGTGTAACTGCCTGGCTCAGAAGAGCCCCCTGAGTCAGCCCTTAACCCCAGTGTGCTGAAATTGTCAAAACGTGTTTTTCAGCAGAAATAAACACGTTTAGGCAACTTTGGTCACCCCCATGTAAGTTATAGGGCAGGAACAGCATAGTTTTCAAAACGTGTTTTTCAGCCCGAAATAAACGCGTTTTCTCAGCCCTTAGAATCGCAGTGTAACTGCCTGGCTCAGAAGAGCCCCCTGAGTCAGCCCTTAACCCCAGTGTGCTGAAATTGTCAAAACGTGTTTTTCAGCAGAAATAAAGACGTTTAGGCATCTTTGGTCACCCCCATGTAAGTTATAGGGTAGGAACAGCACAGTTTTCAAAACGTGTTTTTCAGCCCGAAATAAACGTGTTTTCTCAGCCCTTAGAATCGCAGTGTAACTGCCTGGCTCAGAAGAGCCCCCTGAGTCAGCCCTTAACCCCAGTGTGCTGAAATTGTCAAAACGTGTTTATCAGCAGAAATAAAGACGTTTAGGCAACTTTGGTCACCACCATGTAAGTTATAGGGCAGGAACAGCACAGTTTTCAAAACGTGTTTTTCAGCCCGAAATAAACGCGTTTTCTCAGCCCTTAGAATCGCAGTGTAACTGCCTGGCTCAGAAGAGCCCCCTGAGTCAGCCCTTAACCCCAGTCTGCTGAAATTGTCAAAACGTGTTTTTCAGCAGAAATAAAGACGTTTAGGCAACTTTGGTCACCCCCATGTAAGTTGTAGGGCAGGAACAGCACAGTTTTCAAAACGTGTTTTTCAGCCCGAAATAAACGCGTTTTCTCAGCCCTTAGAATCGCAGTGTAACTGCCTGGCTAAGAAGAGCCCCCTGAGTCAGCCCTTAACCCCAGTGTGCTGAAATTATCAAAACGTGTTTTTCAGCAGAAATAAACAAGTTTAGGCAACTTTGGTCACCCCCATGTAAGTTATAGGGCAGGAACAGCATAGTTTTCAAAACGTGTTTTTCAGCCCGAAATAAACGCGTTTTCTCAGCCCTTAGAATCGCAGTGTAACTGCCTGGCTCAGAAGAGCCCCCTGAGTCAGCCCTTAACCCCAGTGTGCTGAAATTGTCAAAACGTGTTTTTCAGCAGAAATAAAGACGTTTAGGCAACTTTGGTCACCCCCATGTAAGTTATAGGGCAGGAACAGCACAGTTTTCAAAACGTGTTTTTCAGCCCGAAATAAACGCGTTTTCTCAGCCCTTAGAATCGCAGTGTAACTGCCTGGCTCAGAAGAGCCCCCTGAGTCAGCCCTTAACCCCAGTGTGCTGAAATTGTCAAAACGTGTTTTTCAGCAGAAATAAAGACGTTTAGGCAACTTTGGTCACCCCCATGTAAGTTATAGGGCAGGAACAGCACAGTTTTCAAAACGTGTTTTTCATCCCGAAATAAAAGCGTTTTCTCAGCCCTTAGAATCGCAGTGTAACAGCCTGGCTCAGAAGAGCCCCCTGAGTCAGCCCTTAACCCCAGTGTGCTGAAATTGTCAAAACGTGTTTTTCAGCAGAAATAAAGACGTTTAGGCAACTTTGGTCACCCCCATGTATGTTATAGGGCAGGAACAGCACAGTTTTCAAAACGTGTTTTTCAGCCCGAAATAAACGCGTTTTCTCAGCCCTTAGAATCGCAGTGTAACTGCCTGGCTCAGAAGAGCCCCCTGAGTCAGCCCTTAACCCCAGTGTGCTGAAATTGTCAAAACATGTTTTTCAGCAGAAATAAACACGTTTAGGCAACTTTGGTCACCCCCATGTAAGTTATAGGGCAGGAACAGCACAGTTTTCAAAACGTGTTTTTCTGCCCGAAATAAACGCGTTTTCTCAGCCCTTAGAATCGCAGTGTAACTGCCTGGCTCAGAAGAGCCCCCTGAGTCAGCCCTTAACCCCAGTGTGCTGAAATTGTCAAAACGTGTTTTTCAGCAGAAATAAAGACGTTTAGGCAACTTTGGTCACCCCCATGTAAGTTATAGGGCAGGAACAGCATAGTTTTCAAAACGTGTTTTTCAGCCCGAAATAAACGCGTTTTCTCAGCCCTTAGAATCGCAGTGTAACTGCCTGGCTCAGAAGAGCCCCCTGAGTCAGCCCTTAACCCCAGTGTGCTGAAATTGTCAAAACGTGTTTTTCAGCAGAAATAAAGACGTTTAGGCAACTTTGGTCACCCCCATGTAAGTTATAGGGCAGGAACAGCACAGTTTTCAAAACGTGTTTTTCAGTCCGAAATAAACGCGTTTTCTCAGCCCTTAGAATCGCAGTGTAACTGCCTGGCTCAGAAGAGCCCCCTGAGTCAGCCCTTAACCCCAGTGTGCTGAAATTGTCAAAACGTGTTTTTCAGCAGAAATAAACACGTTTAGGCAACTTTGGTCACCCCCATGTAAGTTATAGGGCAGGAACAGCACAGTTCTCAAAACGTGTTTTTCAGCCCGAAATAAACGCGTTTTCTCAGCCCTTAGAATCGCAGTGTAACTGCCTGGCTCAGAAGAGCCCCCTGAGTCAGCCCTTAACCCCAGTGTGCTGAAATTGTCAAAACGTGTTTTTCAGCAGAAATAAAGACGTTTAGGCAACTTTGGTCACCCCCATGTAAGTTATAGGGCAGGAACAGCACAGTTTTCAAAACGTGTTTTTCAGCCCGAAATAAACGCGTTTTCTCAGCCCTTAGAATCGCAGTGTAACTGCCTGGCTCAGATGAGCCCCCTGAGTCAGCCCTTAACCCCAGTGTGCTGAAATTGTCAAAACGTGTTTTTCAGCAGAAATAAAGACGTTTAGGCAACTTTGGTCACCCCCATGTAAGTTATAGGGGAGGAACAGCATAGTTTTCAAAACGTGTTTTTCAGCCCGAAATAAACGCGTTTTCTCAGCCCTTAGAATCGCAGTGTAACTGCCTGGCTCAGAAGAGCCCCCTGAGTCAGCCCTTAACCCCAGTGTGCTGAAATTGTCAAAACGTGTTTTTCAGCAGAAATAAAGACGTTTAGGCAACTTTGGTCACCCCCATGTAAGTTATAGGGCAGGAACAGCACAGTTTTCAAAACGTGTTTTTCAGTCCGAAATAAACGCGTTTTCTCAGCCCTTAGAATCGCAGTGTAACTGCCTGGCTCAGAAGAGCCCCCTGAGTCAGCCCTTAACCCCAGTGTGCTGAAATTGTCAAAACGTGTTTTTCAGCAGAAATAAACACGTTTAGGCAACTTTGGTCACCCCCATGTAAGTTATAGGGCAGGAACAGCACAGTTCTCAAAACGTGTTTTTCAGCCCGAAATAAACGCGTTTTCTCAGCTCTTAGAATCGCAGTGTAACTGCCTGGCTCAGAAGAGCCCCCTGAGTCAGCCCTTAACCCCAGTGTGCTGAAATTTTCAAAACGTGTTTTTCAGCAGAAATAAAGACGTTTAGGCAACTTTGGTCACCCCCATGTAAGTTATAGGGCAGGAACAGCACAGTTTTCAAAACGTGTTTTTCAGTCCGAAATAAACGCTTTTTCTCAGCCCTTAGAATCGCAGTGTAACTGCCTGGCTCAGATGAGCCCCCTGAGTCAGCCCTTAACCCCAGTGTGCTGAAATTGTCAAAACGTGTTTTTCAGCAGAAATAAAGACGTTTAGGCAACTTTGGTCAGCCCCATGTAAGTTATAGGGCAGGAACAGCACAGTTTTCAAAACGTGTTTTTCAGCCCGAAATAAACGCGTTTTCTCAGCCCTTAGAATCACAGTGTAACTGCCTGGCTCAGAAGAGCCCCCTGAGTCAGCCCTTAACCCCAGTGTGCTGAAATTGTCAAAACGTGTTTTTCAGCAGAAATAAAGACGTTTAGGCAACTTTGGTCACCCCCATGTAAGTTATAGGGCAGGAACAGCACAGTTTTCAAAACGTGTTTTTCAGCCCGAAATAAACGCGTTTTCTCAGCCCTTAGAATCGCAGTGTAACTGCCTGGCTCAGAAGAGCCCCCTGAGTCAGCCCTTAACCCCAGTGTGCTGAAATTGTCAAAACGTGTTTTTCAGCAGAAGTAAACACGTTTAGGCAACTTTGGTCACCCCCATGTAAGTTATAGGGCAGGAACAGCATAGTTTTCAAAACGTGTTTTTCAGCCCGAAATAAACGCGTTTTCTCAGCCCTTAGAATCGCAGTGTAACTGCCTGGCTCAGAAGAGCCCCCTGAGTCAGCCCTTAACCCCAGTGTGCTGAAATTGTCAAAACGTGTTTTTCAGCAGAAATAAACACGTTTAGGCAACTTTGGTCACCCCCATGTAAGTTATAGGGCAGGAACAGCACAGTTTTCAAAACGTGTTTTTCAGACCGAAATAAACGCGTTTTCTCAGCCCTTAGAATCGCAGTGTAACTGCCTGGCTCAAAAGAGCCCCCTTTGTCAGCCCTTAACCCCAGTGTGCTGAAATTGTCAAAACGTGTTTTTCAGCAGAAATAAAGACGTTTAGGCAACTTTGGTCACCCCCATGTAAGTTATAGGGCAGGAACAGCACAGTTTTCAAAACGTGTTTTTCAGCCCGAAATAAACGCGTTTTCTCAGCCCTTACAATCGCAGTGTAACTGCCTGGCTCAGAAGAGCCCCCTGAGTCAGCCCTTAACCCCAGTGTGCTGAAATTGTCAAAACGTGTTTTTCAGCAGAAATAAAGACGTTTAGGCAAGTTTGGTCACCCCCATGTAAGTTATAGGGCAGGAACAGCGCAGTTTTCAAAACGTGTTTTTCAGCCCGAAATAAACGCGTTTTCTCAGCCCTTAGAATCGCAGTGTAACTGCCTGGCTCAGAAGAGCCCCCTGAGTCAGCCCTTAACCCCAGTGTGCTGAAATTGTCAAAACGTGTTTTTCAGCAGAAATAAAGACGTTTAGGCAACTTTGGTCACCCCCATGTAAGTTATAGGGCAGGAACAGCACAGTTTTCAAAACGTGTTTTTCAGCCCGAAATAAACACGTTTTCTCAGCCCTTAGAATCGCAGTGTAACTGCCTGTCTCAGATGAGCCCCCTGAGTCAGCCCTTAACCCCAGTGTGCTGAAATTGTCAAAACGTGTTTTTCAGCAGAAATAAAGATGTTTAGGCAACTTTGGTCACCCCCATGTAAGTTATAGGGCAGGAACAGCACAGTTTTCAAAACGTGTTTTTCAGCCCGAAATAAACGCGTTTTCTCAGCCCTTAGAATCGCAGTGTAACTGCCTGGCTCAGAAGAGCCCCCTGAGTCAGCCCTTAACCCCAGTGTGCTGAAATTGTCAAAACGTGTTTTTCAGCAGAAATAAAGACGTTTAGGCAACTTTGGTCACCCCCATGTAAGTTATAGGGCAGGAACAGCACAGTTTTCAAAACGTGTTTTTCAGCCCGAAAAAACGCGTTTTCTCAGCCCTTAGAATCGCAGTGTAACTGCCTGGCTCAGAAGAGCCCCCTGAGTCAGCCCTTAACCCCAGTGTGCTGAAATTGTCAAAACGTGTTTTTCAGCAGAAATAAACACGTTTAGGCAACTTTGGTCACCCCCATGTAAGTTATAGGGCAGGAATAGCATAGTTTTCAAAACGTGTTTTTCAGCCCGAAATAAACGCGTTTTCTCAGCCCTTAGAATCGCAGTGTAACTGCCTGGCTCAGAAGAGCCCCCTGAGTCAGCCCTTAACCCCAGTGTGCTGAAATTGTCAAAACGTGTTTTTCAGCAGAAATAAAGACGTTTAGGCAACTTTGGTCACCCCCATGTAAGTTATAGGGCAGGAACAGCACAGTTTTCAAAACGTGTTTTTCAGCCCGAAATAAACGCGTTTTCTCAGCCCTTAGAATCGCAGTGTAACTGCCTGGCTCAGAAGAGCCCCCTGAGTCAGCCCTTAACCCCAGTGTGCTGAAATTGTCAAAACGTGTTTTTTAGCAGAAATAAAGACGTTTAGGCAACTTTGGTCACCCCCATGTAAGTTATAGGGCAGGAACAGCATAGTTTTCAAAACGTGTTTTTCAGCCCGAAATAAACGCGTTTTCTCAGCCCTTAGAATCGCAGTGTAACAGCCTGGCTCAGAAGAGCCCCCTGAGTCAGCCCTTAACCCCAGTGTGCTGAAATTGTCAAAACGTGTTTTTCAGCAGAAATAAAGACGTTTAGGCAACTTTGGTCACCCCCATGTATGTTATAGGGCAGGAACAGCACAGTTTTCAAAACGTGTTTTTCAGCCCGAAATAAACGCGTTTTCTCAGCCCTTAGAATCGCAGTGTAACTGCCTGGCTCAGAAGAGCCCCCTGAGTCAGCCCTTAACCCCAGTGTGCTGAAATTGTCAAAACATGTTTTTCAGCAGAAATAAACACGTTTAGGCAACTTTGGTCACCCCCATGTAAGTTATAGGGCAGGAACAGCACAGTTTTCAAAACGTGTTTTTCTGCCCGAAATAAACGCGTTTTCTCAGCCCTTAGAATCGCAGTGTAACTGCCTGGCTCAGAAGAGCCCCCTGAGTCAGCCCTTAACCCCAGTGTGCTGAAATTTTCAAAACGTGTTTTTCAGCAGAAATAAAGACGTTTAGGCAACTTTGGTCACCCCCATGTAAGTTATAGGGCAGGAACAGCACAGTTTTCAAAACGTGTTTTTCAGTCCGAAATAAACGCTTTTTCTCAGCCCTTAGAATCGCAGTGTAACTGCCTGGCTCAGATGAGCCCCCTGAGTCAGCCCTTAACCCCAGTGTGCTGAAATTGTCAAAACGTGTTTTTCAGCAGAAATAAAGACGTTTAGGCAACTTTGGTCAGCCCCATGTAAGTTATAGGGCAGGAACAGCACAGTTTTCAAAACGTGTTTTTCAGCCCGAAATAAACGCGTTTTCTCAGCCCTTAGAATCACAGTGTAACTGCCTGGCTCAGAAGAGCCCCCTGAGTCAGCCCTTAACCCCAGTGTGCTGAAATTGTCAAAACGTGTTTTTCAGCAGAAATAAAGACGTTTAGGCAACTTTGGTCACCCCCATGTAAGTTATAGGGCAGGAACAGCACAGTTTTCAAAACGTGTTTTTCAGCCCGAAATAAACGCGTTTTCTCAGCCCTTAGAATCGCAGTGTAACTGCCTGGCTCAGAAGAGCCCCCTGAGTCAGCCCTTAACCCCAGTGTGCTGAAATTGTCAAAACGTGTTTTTCAGCAGAAATAAACACGTTTAGGCAACTTTGGTCACCCCCATGTAAGTTATAGGGCAGGAACAGCATAGTTTTCAAAACGTGTTTTTCAGCCCGAAATAAACGCGTTTTCTCAGCCCTTAGAATCGCAGTGTAACTGCCTGGCTCAGATGAGCCCCCTGAGTCAGCCCTTAACCCCAGTGTGCTGAAATTGTCAAAACGTGTTTTTCAGCAGAAATAAAGACGTTTAGGCAACTTTGGTCACCCCCATGTAAGTTATAGGGCAGGAACAGCACAGTTTTCAAAACGTGTTTTTCAGCCCGAAATAAACGCGTTTTCTCAGCCCTTAGAATCGCAGTGTAACTGCCTGGCTCAGAAGAGTCCCCTGAGTCAGCCCTTAACCCCAGTGTGCTGAAATTGTCAAAACGTGTTTTTCAGCAGAAATAAAGACGTTTAGGCAACTTTGGTCACCCCCATGTAAGTTATAGGGCAGGAACAGCATAGTTTTCAAAACGTGTTTTTCAGCCCGAAATAAACGCGTTTTCTCAGCCCTTAGAATCGCAGTGTAACTGCCTGGCTCAGAAGAGCCCCCTGAGTCAGCCCTTAACCCCAGTGTGCTGAAATTGTCAAAACGTGTTTTTCAGCAGAAATAAAGACGTTTAGGCAACTTTGGTCACCCCCATGTAAGTTATAGGGCAGGAACAGCACAGTTTTCAAAACGTGTTTTTCAGCCCGAAATAAACGCGTTTTCTCAGCCCTTAGAATCGCAGTGTAACTGCCTGGCTCAGAAGAGCCCCCTGAGTCAGCCCTTAACTCCAGTGTGCTGAAATTGTCAAAACGTGTTTTTCAGCAGAAATAAAGACGTTTAGGCAACATTGGTCACCCCCATGTAAGTTATAGGGCAGGAACAGCACAGTTTTCAAAACGTGTTTTTCAGCCCGAAATAAACGCGTTTTCTCAGCCCTTAGAATCGCAGTGTAACTGCCTGGCTCAGAAGAGCCCCCTGAGTCAGCCCTTAACCCCAGTGTGCTGAAATTGTCAAAACGTGTTTTTCAGCAGAAATGAAGACGTTTAGGCAACTTTGGTCACCCCCATGTAAGTTATAGGGCAGGAACAGCACAGTTTTCAAAACGTGTTTTTCAGCCCGAAATAAACGCGTTTTCTCAGCCCTTTGAATCGCAGTGTAACTGCCTGGCTCAGAAGAGCCCCCTGAGTCAGCCCTTAACCCCAGTGTGCTGAAATTGTCAAAACGTGTTTTTCAGCAGAAATAAAGACGTTTAGGCAACTTTGGTCACCCCCATGTAAGTTATAGGGCAGGAACAGCACAGTTTTCAAAACGTGTTTTTCAGCCCGAAATAAACGCGTTTTCTCAGCCCTTAGAATCGCAGTGTAACTGCCTGGCTCAGAAGAGCCCCCTGAGTCAGCCCTTAACCCCAGTGTGCTGAAATTGTCAAAACGTGTTTTTCAGCAGAAATAAACACGTTTAGGCAACTTTGGTCACCCCCATGTAAGTTATAGGGCAGGAACAGCACAGTTTTCAAAACGTGTTTTTCAGACCGAAATAAACGCGTTTTCTCAGCCCTTAGAATCGCAGTGTAACTGCCTGGCTCAAAAGAGCCCCCTTTGTCAGCCCTTAACCCCAGTGTGCTGAAATTGTCAAAACGTGTTTTTCAGCAGAAATAAAGACGTTTAGGCAACTTTGGTCACCCCCATGTAAGTTATAGGGCAGGAACAGCACAGTTTTCAAAACGTGTTTTTCAGCCCGAAATAAACGCGTTTTCTCAGCCCTTACAATCGCAGTGTAACTGCCTGGCTCAGAAGAGCCCCCTGAGTCAGCCCTTAACCCCAGTGTGCTGAAATTGTCAAAACGTGTTTTTCAGCAGAAATAAAGACGTTTAGGCAAGTTTGGTCACCCCCATGTAAGTTATAGGGCAGGAACAGCGCAGTTTTCAAAACGTGTTTTTCAGCCCGAAATAAACGCGTTTTCTCAGCCCTTAGAATCGCAGTGTAACTGCCTGGCTCAGAAGAGCCCCCTGAGTCAGCCCTTAACCCCAGTGTGCTGAAATTGTCAAAACGTGTTTTTCAGCAGAAATAAAGACGTTTAGGCAACTTTGGTCACCCCCATGTAAGTTATAGGGCAGGAACAGCACAGTTTTCAAAACGTGTTTTTCAGCCCGAAATAAACACGTTTTCTCAGCCCTTAGAATCGCAGTGTAACTGCCTGGCTCAGATGAGCCCCCTGAGTCAGCCCTTAACCCCAGTGTGCTGAAATTGTCAAAACGTGTTTTTCAGCAGAAATAAAGATGTTTAGGCAACTTTGGTCACCCCCATGTAAGTTATAGGGCAGGAACAGCACAGTTTTCAAAACGTGTTTTTCAGCCCGAAATAAACGCGTTTTCTCAGCCCTTAGAATCGCAGTGTAACTGCCTGGCTCAGAAGAGCCCCCTGAGTCAGCCCTTAACCCCAGTGTGCTGAAATTGTCAAAACGTGTTTTTCAGCAGAAATAAAGACGTTTAGGCAACTTTGGTCACCCCCATGTAAGTTATAGGGCAGGAACAGCACAGTTTTCAAAACGTGTTTTTCAGCCCGAAAAAACGCGTTTTCTCAGCCCTTAGAATCGCAGTGTAACTGCCTGGCTCAGAAGAGCCCCCTGAGTCAGCCCTTAACCCCAGTGTGCTGAAATTGTCAAAACGTGTTTTTCAGCAGAAATAAACACGTTTAGGCAACTTTGGTCACCCCCATGTAAGTTATAGGGCAGGAATAGCATAGTTTTCAAAACGTGTTTTTCAGCCCGAAATAAACGCGTTTTCTCAGCCCTTAGAATCGCAGTGTAACTGCCTGGCTCAGAAGAGCCCCCTGAGTCAGCCCTTAACCCCAGTGTGCTGAAATTGTCAAAACGTGTTTTTCAGCAGAAATAAAGACGTTTAGGCAACTTTGGTCACCCCCATGTAAGTTATAGGGCAGGAACAGCACAGTTTTCAAAACGTGTTTTTCAGCCCGAAATAAACGCGTTTTCTCAGCCCTTAGAATCGCAGTGTAACTGCCTGGCTCAGAAGAGCCCCCTGAGTCAGCCCTTAACCCCAGTGTGCTGAAATTGTCAAAACGTGTTTTTTAGCAGAAATAAAGACGTTTAGGCAACTTTGGTCACCCCCATGTAAGTTATAGGGCAGGAACAGCATAGTTTTCAAAACGTGTTTTTCAGCCCGAAATAAACGCGTTTTCTCAGCCCTTAGAATCGCAGTGTAACAGCCTGGCTCAGAAGAGCCCCCTGAGTCAGCCCTTAACCCCAGTGTGCTGAAATTGTCAAAACGTGTTTTTCAGCAGAAATAAAGACGTTTAGGCAACTTTGGTCACCCCCATGTATGTTATAGGGCAGGAACAGCACAGTTTTCAAAACGTGTTTTTCAGCCCGAAATAAACGCGTTTTCTCAGCCCTTAGAATCGCAGTGTAACTGCCTGGCTCAGAAGAGCCCCCTGAGTCAGCCCTTAACCCCAGTGTGCTGAAATTGTCAAAACATGTTTTTCAGCAGAAATAAACACGTTTAGGCAACTTTGGTCACCCCCATGTAAGTTATAGGGCAGGAACAGCACAGTTTTCAAAACGTGTTTTTCTGCCCGAAATAAACGCGTTTTCTCAGCCCTTAGAATCGCAGTGTAACTGCCTGGCTCAGAAGAGCCCCCTGAGTCAGCCCTTAACCCCAGTGTGCTGAAATTGTCAAAACGTGTTTTTCAGCAGAAATAAAGACGTTTAGGCAACTTTGGTCACCCCCATGTAAGTTATAGGGCAGGAACAGCATAGTTTTCAAAACGTGTTTTTCAGCCCGAAATAAACGCGTTTTCTCAGCCCTTAGAATCGCAGTGTAACTGCCTGGCTCAGAAGAGCCCCCTGAGTCAGCCCTTAACCCCAGTGTGCTGAAATTGTCAAAACGTGTTTTTCAGCAGAAATAAAGACGTTTAGGCAACTTTGGTCACCCCCATGTAAGTTATAGGGCAGGAACAGCACAGTTTTCAAAACGTGTTTTTCAGTCCGAAATAAACGCGTTTTCTCAGCCCTTAGAATCGCAGTGTAACTGCCTGGCTCAGAAGAGCCCCCTGAGTCAGCCCTTAACCCCAGTGTGCTGAAATTGTCAAAACGTGTTTTTCAGCAGAAATAAAGACGTTTAGGCAACTTTGGTCACCCCCATGTAAGTTATAGGGCAGGAACAGCACAGTTTTCAAAACGTGTTTTTCAGCCCGAAATAAACGCGTTTTCTCAGCCCTTAGAATCGCAGTGTAACTGCCTGGCTCAGAAGAGCCCCCTGAGTCAGCCCTTAACCCCAGTGTGCTGAAATTGTCAAAACGTGTTTTTTAGCAGAAATAAAGACGTTTAGGCAACTTTGGTCACCCCCATGTAAGTTATAGGGCAGGAACAGCATAGTTTTCAAAACGTGTTTTTCAGCCCGAAATAAACGCGTTTTCTCAGCCCTTAGAATCGCAGTGTAACAGCCTGGCTCAGAAGAGCCCCCTGAGTCAGCCCTTAACCCCAGTGTGCTGAAATTGTCAAAACGTGTTTTTCAGCAGAAATAAAGACGTTTAGGCAACTTTGGTCACCCCCATGTATGTTATAGGGCAGGAACAGCACAGTTTTCAAAACGTGTTTTTCAGCCCGAAATAAACGCGTTTTCTCAGCCCTTAGAATCGCAGTGTAACTGCCTGGCTCAGAAGAGCCCCCTGAGTCAGCCCTTAACCCCAGTGTGCTGAAATTGTCAAAACATGTTTTTCAGCAGAAATAAACACGTTTAGGCAACTTTGGTCACCCCCATGTAAGTTATAGGGCAGGAACAGCACAGTTTTCAAAACGTGTTTTTCTGCCCGAAATAAACGCGTTTTCTCAGCCCTTAGAATCGCAGTGTAACTGCCTGGCTCAGAAGAGCCCCCTGAGTCAGCCCTTAACCCCAGTGTGCTGAAATTTTCAAAACGTGTTTTTCAGCAGAAATAAAGACGTTTAGGCAACTTTGGTCACCCCCATGTAAGTTATAGGGCAGGAACAGCACAGTTTTCAAAACGTGTTTTTCAGTCCGAAATAAACGCTTTTTCTCAGCCCTTAGAATCGCAGTGTAACTGCCTGGCTCAGATGAGCCCCCTGAGTCAGCCCTTAACCCCAGTGTGCTGAAATTGTCAAAACGTGTTTTTCAGCAGAAATAAAGACGTTTAGGCAACTTTGGTCAGCCCCATGTAAGTTATAGGGCAGGAACAGCACAGTTTTCAAAACGTGTTTTTCAGCCCGAAATAAACGCGTTTTCTCAGCCCTTAGAATCACAGTGTAACTGCCTGGCTCAGAAGAGCCCCCTGAGTCAGCCCTTAACCCCAGTGTGCTGAAATTGTCAAAACGTGTTTTTCAGCAGAAATAAAGACGTTTAGGCAACTTTGGTCACCCCCATGTAAGTTATAGGGCAGGAACAGCACAGTTTTCAAAACGTGTTTTTCAGCCCGAAATAAACGCGTTTTCTCAGCCCTTAGAATCGCAGTGTAACTGCCTGGCTCAGAAGAGCCCCCTGAGTCAGCCCTTAACCCCAGTGTGCTGAAATTGTCAAAACGTGTTTTTCAGCAGAAATAAACACGTTTAGGCAACTTTGGTCACCCCCATGTAAGTTATAGGGCAGGAACAGCATAGTTTTCAAAACGTGTTTTTCAGCCCGAAATAAACGCGTTTTCTCAGCCCTTAGAATCGCAGTGTAACTGCCTGGCTCAGATGAGCCCCCTGAGTCAGCCCTTAACCCCAGTGTGCTGAAATTGTCAAAACGTGTTTTTCAGCAGAAATAAAGACGTTTAGGCAACTTTGGTCACCCCCATGTAAGTTATAGGGCAGGAACAGCACAGTTTTCAAAACGTGTTTTTCAGCCCGAAATAAACGCGTTTTCTCAGCCCTTAGAATCGCAGTGTAACTGCCTGGCTCAGAAGAGTCCCCTGAGTCAGCCCTTAACCCCAGTGTGCTGAAATTGTCAAAACGTGTTTTTCAGCAGAAATAAAGACGTTTAGGCAACTTTGGTCACCCCCATGTAAGTTATAGGGCAGGAACAGCATAGTTTTCAAAACGTGTTTTTCAGCCCGAAATAAACGCGTTTTCTCAGCCCTTAGAATCGCAGTGTAACTGCCTGGCTCAGAAGAGCCCCCTGAGTCAGCCCTTAACCCCAGTGTGCTGAAATTGTCAAAACGTGTTTTTCAGCAGAAATAAAGACGTTTAGGCAACTTTGGTCACCCCCATGTAAGTTATAGGGCAGGAACAGCACAGTTTTCAAAACGTGTTTTTCAGCCCGAAATAAACGCGTTTTCTCAGCCCTTAGAATCGCAGTGTAACTGCCTGGCTCAGAAGAGCCCCCTGAGTCAGCCCTTAACTCCAGTGTGCTGAAATTGTCAAAACGTGTTTTTCAGCAGAAATAAAGACGTTTAGGCAACATTGGTCACCCCCATGTAAGTTATAGGGCAGGAACAGCACAGTTTTCAAAACGTGTTTTTCAGCCCGAAATAAACGCGTTTTCTCAGCCCTTAGAATCGCAGTGTAACTGCCTGGCTCAGAAGAGCCCCCTGAGTCAGCCCTTAACCCCAGTGTGCTGAAATTGTCAAAACGTGTTTTTCAGCAGAAATGAAGACGTTTAGGCAACTTTGGTCACCCCCATGTAAGTTATAGGGCAGGAACAGCACAGTTTTCAAAACGTGTTTTTCAGCCCGAAATAAACGCGTTTTCTCAGCCCTTTGAATCGCAGTGTAACTGCCTGGCTCAGAAGAGCCCCCTGAGTCAGCCCTTAACCCCAGTGTGCTGAAATTGTCAAAACGTGTTTTTCAGCAGAAATAAAGACGTTTAGGCAACTTTGGTCACCCCCATGTAAGTTATAGGGCAGGAACAGCACAGTTTTCAAAACGTGTTTTTCAGCCCGAAATAAACGCGTTTTCTCAGCCCTTAGAATCGCAGTGTAACTGCCTGGCTCAGAAGAGCCCCCTGAGTCAGCCCTTAACCCCAGTGTGCTGAAATTGTCAAAACGTGTTTTTCAGCAGAAATAAACACGTTTAGGCAACTTTGGTCACCCCCATGTAAGTTATAGGGCAGGAACAGCACAGTTTTCAAAACGTGTTTTTCAGACCGAAATAAACGCGTTTTCTCAGCCCTTAGAATCGCAGTGTAACTGCCTGGCTCAAAAGAGCCCCCTTTGTCAGCCCTTAACCCCAGTGTGCTGAAATTGTCAAAACGTGTTTTTCAGCAGAAATAAAGACGTTTAGGCAACTTTGGTCACCCCCATGTAAGTTATAGGGCAGGAACAGCACAGTTTTCAAAACGTGTTTTTCAGCCCGAAATAAACGCGTTTTCTCAGCCCTTACAATCGCAGTGTAACTGCCTGGCTCAGAAGAGCCCCCTGAGTCAGCCCTTAACCCCAGTGTGCTGAAATTGTCAAAACGTGTTTTTCAGCAGAAATAAAGACGTTTAGGCAAGTTTGGTCACCCCCATGTAAGTTATAGGGCAGGAACAGCGCAGTTTTCAAAACGTGTTTTTCAGCCCGAAATAAACGCGTTTTCTCAGCCCTTAGAATCGCAGTGTAACTGCCTGGCTCAGAAGAGCCCCCTGAGTCAGCCCTTAACCCCAGTGTGCTGAAATTGTCAAAACGTGTTTTTCAGCAGAAATAAAGACGTTTAGGCAACTTTGGTCACCCCCATGTAAGTTATAGGGCAGGAACAGCACAGTTTTCAAAACGTGTTTTTCAGCCCGAAATAAACACGTTTTCTCAGCCCTTAGAATCGCAGTGTAACTGCCTGGCTCAGATGAGCCCCCTGAGTCAGCCCTTAACCCCAGTGTGCTGAAATTGTCAAAACGTGTTTTTCAGCAGAAATAAAGATGTTTAGGCAACTTTGGTCACCCCCATGTAAGTTATAGGGCAGGAACAGCACAGTTTTCAAAACGTGTTTTTCAGCCCGAAATAAACGCGTTTTCTCAGCCCTTAGAATCGCAGTGTAACTGCCTGGCTCAGAAGAGCCCCCTGAGTCAGCCCTTAACCCCAGTGTGCTGAAATTGTCAAAACGTGTTTTTCAGCAGAAATAAAGACGTTTAGGCAACTTTGGTCACCCCCATGTAAGTTATAGGGCAGGAACAGCACAGTTTTCAAAACGTGTTTTTCAGCCCGAAAAAACGCGTTTTCTCAGCCCTTAGAATCGCAGTGTAACTGCCTGGCTCAGAAGAGCCCCCTGAGTCAGCCCTTAACCCCAGTGTGCTGAAATTGTCAAAACGTGTTTTTCAGCAGAAATAAACACGTTTAGGCAACTTTGGTCACCCCCATGTAAGTTATAGGGCAGGAATAGCATAGTTTTCAAAACGTGTTTTTCAGCCCGAAATAAACGCGTTTTCTCAGCCCTTAGAATCGCAGTGTAACTGCCTGGCTCAGAAGAGCCCCCTGAGTCAGCCCTTAACCCCAGTGTGCTGAAATTGTCAAAACGTGTTTTTCAGCAGAAATAAAGACGTTTAGGCAACTTTGGTCACCCCCATGTAAGTTATAGGGCAGGAACAGCACAGTTTTCAAAACGTGTTTTTCAGCCCGAAATAAACGCGTTTTCTCAGCCCTTAGAATCGCAGTGTAACTGCCTGGCTCAGAAGAGCCCCCTGAGTCAGCCCTTAACCCCAGTGTGCTGAAATTGTCAAAACGTGTTTTTTAGCAGAAATAAAGACGTTTAGGCAACTTTGGTCACCCCCATGTAAGTTATAGGGCAGGAACAGCATAGTTTTCAAAACGTGTTTTTCAGCCCGAAATAAACGCGTTTTCTCAGCCCTTAGAATCGCAGTGTAACAGCCTGGCTCAGAAGAGCCCCCTGAGTCAGCCCTTAACCCCAGTGTGCTGAAATTGTCAAAACGTGTTTTTCAGCAGAAATAAAGACGTTTAGGCAACTTTGGTCACCCCCATGTATGTTATAGGGCAGGAACAGCACAGTTTTCAAAACGTGTTTTTCAGCCCGAAATAAACGCGTTTTCTCAGCCCTTAGAATCGCAGTGTAACTGCCTGGCTCAGAAGAGCCCCCTGAGTCAGCCCTTAACCCCAGTGTGCTGAAATTGTCAAAACATGTTTTTCAGCAGAAATAAACACGTTTAGGCAACTTTGGTCACCCCCATGTAAGTTATAGGGCAGGAACAGCACAGTTTTCAAAACGTGTTTTTCTGCCCGAAATAAACGCGTTTTCTCAGCCCTTAGAATCGCAGTGTAACTGCCTGGCTCAGAAGAGCCCCCTGAGTCAGCCCTTAACCCCAGTGTGCTGAAATTGTCAAAACGTGTTTTTCAGCAGAAATAAAGACGTTTAGGCAACTTTGGTCACCCCCATGTAAGTTATAGGGCAGGAACAGCATAGTTTTCAAAACGTGTTTTTCAGCCCGAAATAAACGCGTTTTCTCAGCCCTTAGAATCGCAGTGTAACTGCCTGGCTCAGAAGAGCCCCCTGAGTCAGCCCTTAACCCCAGTGTGCTGAAATTGTCAAAACGTGTTTTTCAGCAGAAATAAAGACGTTTAGGCAACTTTGGTCACCCCCATGTAAGTTATAGGGCAGGAACAGCACAGTTTTCAAAACGTGTTTTTCAGTCCGAAATAAACGCGTTTTCTCAGCCCTTAGAATCGCAGTGTAACTGCCTGGCTCAGAAGAGCCCCCTGAGTCAGCCCTTAACCCCAGTGTGCTGAAATTGTCAAAACGTGTTTTTCAGCAGAAATAAACACGTTTAGGCAACTTTGGTCACCCCCATGTAAGTTATAGGGCAGGAACAGCACAGTTCTCAAAACGTGTTTTTCAGCCCGAAATAAACGCGTTTTCTCAGCCCTTAGAATCGCAGTGTAACTGCCTGGCTCAGAAGAGCCCCCTGAGTCAGCCCTTAACCCCAGTGTGCTGAAATTGTCAAAACGTGTTTTTCAGCAGAAATAAAGACGTTTAGGCAACTTTGGTCACCCCCATGTAAGTTATAGGGCAGGAACAGCACAGTTTTCAAAACGTGTTTTTCAGCCCGAAATAAACGCGTTTTCTCAGCCCTTAGAATCGCAGTGTAACTGCCTGGCTCAGATGAGCCCCCTGAGTCAGCCCTTAACCCTAGTGTGCTGAAATTGTCAAAACGTGTTTTTCAGCAGAAATAAAGACGTTTAGGCAACTTTGGTCACCCCCATGTAAGTTATAGGGCAGGAACAGCATAGTTTTCAAAACGTGTTTTTCAGCCCGAAATAAACGCGTTTTCTCAGCCCTTAGAATCGCAGTGTAACTGCCTGGCTCAGAAGAGCCCCCTGAGTCAGCCCTTAACCCCAGTGTGCTGAAATTGTCAAAACGTGTTTTTCAGCAGAAATAAAGACGTTTAGGCAACTTTGGTCACCCCCATGTAAGTTATAGGGCAGGAACAGCACAGTTTTCAAAACGTGTTTTTCAGTCCGAAATAAACGCGTTTTCTCAGCCCTTAGAATCGCAGTGTAACTGCCTGGCTCAGAAGAGCCCCCTGAGTCAGCCCTTAACCCCAGTGTGCTGAAATTGTCAAAACGTGTTTTTCAGCAGAAATAAACACGTTTAGGCAACTTTGGTCACCCCCATGTAAGTTATAGGGCAGGAACAGCACAGTTCTCAAAACGTGTTTTTCAGCCCGAAATAAACGCGTTTTCTCAGCTCTTAGAATCGCAGTGTAACTGCCTGGCTCAGAAGAGCCCCCTGAGTCAGCCCTTAACCCCAGTGTGCTGAAATTTTCAAAACGTGTTTTTCAGCAGAAATAAAGACGTTTAGGCAACTTTGGTCACCCCCATGTAAGTTATAGGGCAGGAACAGCACAGTTTTCAAAACGTGTTTTTCAGTCCGAAATAAACGCTTTTTCTCAGCCCTTAGAATCGCAGTGTAACTGCCTGGCTCAGATGAGCCCCCTGAGTCAGCCCTTAACCCCAGTGTGCTGAAATTGTCAAAACGTGTTTTTCAGCAGAAATAAAGACGTTTAGGCAACTTTGGTCAGCCCCATGTAAGTTATAGGGCAGGAACAGCACAGTTTTCAAAACGTGTTTTTCAGCCCGAAATAAACGCGTTTTCTCAGCCCTTAGAATCACAGTGTAACTGCCTGGCTCAGAAGAGCCCCCTGAGTCAGCCCTTAACCCCAGTGTGCTGAAATTGTCAAAACGTGTTTTTCAGCAGAAATAAAGACGTTTAGGCAACTTTGGTCACCCCCATGTAAGTTATAGGGCAGGAACAGCACAGTTTTCAAAACGTGTTTTTCAGCCCGAAATAAACGCGTTTTCTCAGCCCTTAGAATCGCAGTGTAACTGCCTGGCTCAGAAGAGCCCCCTGAGTCAGCCCTTAACCCCAGTGTGCTGAAATTGTCAAAACGTGTTTTTCAGCAGAAATAAACACGTTTAGGCAACTTTGGTCACCCCCATGTAAGTTATAGGGCAGGAACAGCATAGTTTTCAAAACGTGTTTTTCAGCCCGAAATAAACGCGTTTTCTCAGCCCTTAGAATCGCAGTGTAACTGCCTGGCTCAGATGAGCCCCCTGAGTCAGCCCTTAACCCCAGTGTGCTGAAATTGTCAAAACGTGTTTTTCAGCAGAAATAAAGACGTTTAGGCAACTTTGGTCACCCCCATGTAAGTTATAGGGCAGGAACAGCACAGTTTTCAAAACGTGTTTTTCAGCCCGAAATAAACGCGTTTTCTCAGCCCTTAGAATCGCAGTGTAACTGCCTGGCTCAGAAGAGTCCCCTGAGTCAGCCCTTAACCCCAGTGTGCTGAAATTGTCAAAACGTGTTTTTCAGCAGAAATAAAGACGTTTAGGCAACTTTGGTCACCCCCATGTAAGTTATAGGGCAGGAACAGCATAGTTTTCAAAACGTGTTTTTCAGCCCGAAATAAACGCGTTTTCTCAGCCCTTAGAATCGCAGTGTAACTGCCTGGCTCAGAAGAGCCCCCTGAGTCAGCCCTTAACCCCAGTGTGCTGAAATTGTCAAAACGTGTTTTTCAGCAGAAATAAAGACGTTTAGGCAACTTTGGTCACCCCCATGTAAGTTATAGGGCAGGAACAGCACAGTTTTCAAAACGTGTTTTTCAGCCCGAAATAAACGCGTTTTCTCAGCCCTTAGAATCGCAGTGTAACTGCCTGGCTCAGAAGAGCCCCCTGAGTCAGCCCTTAACTCCAGTGTGCTGAAATTGTCAAAACGTGTTTTTCAGCAGAAATAAAGACGTTTAGGCAACATTGGTCACCCCCATGTAAGTTATAGGGCAGGAACAGCACAGTTTTCAAAACGTGTTTTTCAGCCCGAAATAAACGCGTTTTCTCAGCCCTTAGAATCGCAGTGTAACTGCCTGGCTCAGAAGAGCCCCCTGAGTCAGCCCTTAACCCCAGTGTGCTGAAATTGTCAAAACGTGTTTTTCAGCAGAAATGAAGACGTTTAGGCAACTTTGGTCACCCCCATGTAAGTTATAGGGCAGGAACAGCACAGTTTTCAAAACGTGTTTTTCAGCCCGAAATAAACGCGTTTTCTCAGCCCTTTGAATCGCAGTGTAACTGCCTGGCTCAGAAGAGCCCCCTGAGTCAGCCCTTAACCCCAGTGTGCTGAAATTGTCAAAACGTGTTTTTCAGCAGAAATAAAGACGTTTAGGCAACTTTGGTCACCCCCATGTAAGTTATAGGGCAGGAACAGCACAGTTTTCAAAACGTGTTTTTCAGCCCGAAATAAACGCGTTTTCTCAGCCCTTAGAATCGCAGTGTAACTGCCTGGCTCAGAAGAGCCCCCTGAGTCAGCCCTTAACCCCAGTGTGCTGAAATTGTCAAAACGTGTTTTTCAGCAGAAATAAACACGTTTAGGCAACTTTGGTCACCCCCATGTAAGTTATAGGGCAGGAACAGCACAGTTTTCAAAACGTGTTTTTCAGACCGAAATAAACGCGTTTTCTCAGCCCTTAGAATCGCAGTGTAACTGCCTGGCTCAAAAGAGCCCCCTTTGTCAGCCCTTAACCCCAGTGTGCTGAAATTGTCAAAACGTGTTTTTCAGCAGAAATAAAGACGTTTAGGCAACTTTGGTCACCCCCATGTAAGTTATAGGGCAGGAACAGCACAGTTTTCAAAACGTGTTTTTCAGCCCGAAATAAACGCGTTTTCTCAGCCCTTACAATCGCAGTGTAACTGCCTGGCTCAGAAGAGCCCCCTGAGTCAGCCCTTAACCCCAGTGTGCTGAAATTGTCAAAACGTGTTTTTCAGCAGAAATAAAGACGTTTAGGCAAGTTTGGTCACCCCCATGTAAGTTATAGGGCAGGAACAGCGCAGTTTTCAAAACGTGTTTTTCAGCCCGAAATAAACGCGTTTTCTCAGCCCTTAGAATCGCAGTGTAACTGCCTGGCTCAGAAGAGCCCCCTGAGTCAGCCCTTAACCCCAGTGTGCTGAAATTGTCAAAACGTGTTTTTCAGCAGAAATAAAGACGTTTAGGCAACTTTGGTCACCCCCATGTAAGTTATAGGGCAGGAACAGCACAGTTTTCAAAACGTGTTTTTCAGCCCGAAATAAACACGTTTTCTCAGCCCTTAGAATCGCAGTGTAACTGCCTGGCTCAGATGAGCCCCCTGAGTCAGCCCTTAACCCCAGTGTGCTGAAATTGTCAAAACGTGTTTTTCAGCAGAAATAAAGATGTTTAGGCAACTTTGGTCACCCCCATGTAAGTTATAGGGCAGGAACAGCACAGTTTTCAAAACGTGTTTTTCAGCCCGAAATAAACGCGTTTTCTCAGCCCTTAGAATCGCAGTGTAACTGCCTGGCTCAGAAGAGCCCCCTGAGTCAGCCCTTAACCCCAGTGTGCTGAAATTGTCAAAACGTGTTTTTCAGCAGAAATAAAGACGTTTAGGCAACTTTGGTCACCCCCATGTAAGTTATAGGGCAGGAACAGCACAGTTTTCAAAACGTGTTTTTCAGCCCGAAAAAACGCGTTTTCTCAGCCCTTAGAATCGCAGTGTAACTGCCTGGCTCAGAAGAGCCCCCTGAGTCAGCCCTTAACCCCAGTGTGCTGAAATTGTCAAAACGTGTTTTTCAGCAGAAATAAACACGTTTAGGCAACTTTGGTCACCCCCATGTAAGTTATAGGGCAGGAATAGCATAGTTTTCAAAACGTGTTTTTCAGCCCGAAATAAACGCGTTTTCTCAGCCCTTAGAATCGCAGTGTAACTGCCTGGCTCAGAAGAGCCCCCTGAGTCAGCCCTTAACCCCAGTGTGCTGAAATTGTCAAAACGTGTTTTTCAGCAGAAATAAAGACGTTTAGGCAACTTTGGTCACCCCCATGTAAGTTATAGGGCAGGAACAGCACAGTTTTCAAAACGTGTTTTTCAGCCCGAAATAAACGCGTTTTCTCAGCCCTTAGAATCGCAGTGTAACTGCCTGGCTCAGAAGAGCCCCCTGAGTCAGCCCTTAACCCCAGTGTGCTGAAATTGTCAAAACGTGTTTTTTAGCAGAAATAAAGACGTTTAGGCAACTTTGGTCACCCCCATGTAAGTTATAGGGCAGGAACAGCATAGTTTTCAAAACGTGTTTTTCAGCCCGAAATAAACGCGTTTTCTCAGCCCTTAGAATCGCAGTGTAACTGCCTGGCTCAGAAGAGCCCCCTGAGTCAGCCCTTAACCCCAGTGTGCTGAAATTGTCAAAACGTGTTTTTCAGCAGAAATAAAGACGTTTAGGCAACTTTGGTCACCCCCATGTAAGTTATAGGGCAGGAACAGCACAGTTTTCAAAACGTGTTTTTCAGCCCGAAATAAACGCGTTTTCTCAGCCCTTAGAATCGCAGTGTAACTGCCTGGCTCAGAAGAGCCCCCTGAGTCAGCCCTTAACCCCAGTGTGCTGAAATTGTCAAAACGTGTTTTTCAGCAGAAATAAAGACGTTTAGGCAACTTTGGTCACCCCCATGTAAGTTATAGGGCAGGAACAGCACAGTTTTCAAAACGTGTTTTTCAGCCCGAAATAAACGCGTTTTCTCAGCCCTTAGAATCGCAGTGTAACTGCCTGGCTCAAAAGAGCCCCCTGTGTCAACCCTTAACCCCAGTGTGCTGAAATTGTCAAAACGTGTTTTTCAGCAGAAATAAAGACGTTTAGGCAACTTTGCTCACCCCCATGTAAGTTATAGGGCAGGAACAGCACAGTTTTCAAAACGTGTTTTTCAGCCCGAAATAAACGCGTTTTCTCAGCCCTTAGAATCGCAGTGTAACTGCCTGGCTCAGAAGAGCCCCCTGAGTCAGCCCTTAACCCTAGTGTGCTGAAATTGTCAAACGTGTTTTTCAGCAGAAATAAAGACGTTTAGGCAACTTTGGTCACCCCCATGTAAGTTATAGGGCAGGAACAGCACAGTTTTCAAAACGTGTTTTTCAGCCCGAAATAAACGCGTTTTCTCAGCCCTTAGAATCGCAGTGTAACTGCTTGGCTCAGAAGAGCCCCCTGAGTCAGCCCTTAACCCCAGTGTGCTGAAATTGTCAAAACGTGTTTTTCAGCAGAAATAAAGACGTTTAGGTAACTTTGGTCACCCCCATGTAAGTTATAGGGCAGGAACAGCACAGTTTTCAAAACGTGTTTTTCAGCCCGAAATAAACGCGTTTTCTCAGCCCTTAGAATCGCAGTGTAACTGCCTGGCTCAGAAGAGCCCCCTGAGTCAGCCCTTAACCCCAGTGTGCTGAAATTGTCAAAACGTGTTTTTCAGCAGAAATAAACACGTTTAGGCAACTTTGGTCACCCCCATGTAAGTTATAGGGCAGGAACAGCACAGTTTTCAAAACGTGTTTTTCAGCCCGAAATAAACGCGTTTTCTCAGCCCTTAGAATCGCAGTGTAACTGCCTGGCTCAGAAGAGCCCCCTGAGTCAGCCCTTAACCCCAGTGTGCTGAAATTGTCAAAACGTGTTTTTCAGCAGAAATAAACACGTTTAGGCAACTTTGGTCACCCCCATGTAAGTTATAGGGTAGGAACAGCACAGTTTTCAAAACGTGTTTTTCAGCCCGAAATAAACGCGTTTTCTCATCCCTTAGAATCGCAGTGTAACTGCCTGGCTCAGAAGAGCCCCCTGAGTCAGCCCTTAACCCCAGTGTGCTGAAATTGTCAAAACGTGTTTTTCAGCAGAAATAAACACGTTTAGGCAACTTTGGTCACCCCCATGTAAGTTATAGGGCAGGAACAGCATAGTTTTCAAAACGTGTTTTTCAGCCCGAAATAAACGCGTTTTCTCAGCCCTTAGAATCGCAGTGTAACTGCCTGGCTCAGAAGAGCCCCCTGAGTCAGCCCTTAACCCCAGTGTGCTGAAATTGTCAAAACGTGTTTTTCAGCAGAAATAAAGACGTTTAGGCATCTTTGGTCACCCCCATGTAAGTTATAGGGTAGGAACAGCACAGTTTTCAAAACGTGTTTTTCAGCCCGAAATAAACGTGTTTTCTCAGCCCTTAGAATCGCAGTGTAACTGCCTGGCTCAGAAGAGCCCCCTGAGTCAGCCCTTAACTCCAGTGTGCTGAAATTGTCAAAACGTGTTTATCAGCAGAAATAAAGACGTTTAGGCAACTTTGGTCACCACCATGTAAGTTATAGGGCAGGAACAGCACAGTTTTCAAAACGTGTTTTTCAGCCCGAAATAAACGCGTTTTCTCAGCCCTTAGAATCGCAGTGTAACTGCCTGGCTCAGAAGAGCCCCCTGAGTCAGCCCTTAACCCCAGTCTGCTGAAATTGTCAAAACGTGTTTTTCAGCAGAAATAAAGACGTTTAGGCAACTTTGGTCACCCCCATGTAAGTTGTAGGGCAGGAACAGCACAGTTTTCAAAACGTGTTTTTCAGCCCGAAATAAACGCGTTTTCTCAGCCCTTAGAATCGCAGTGTAACTGCCTGGCTAAGAAGAGCCCCCTGAGTCAGCCCTTAACCCCAGTGTGCTGAAATTATCAAAACGTGTTTTTCAGCAGAAATAAACAAGTTTAGGCAACTTTGGTCACCCCCATGTAAGTTATAGGGCAGGAACAGCATAGTTTTCAAAACGTGTTTTTCAGCCCGAAATAAACGCGTTTTCTCAGCCCTTAGAATCGCAGTGTAACTGCCTGGCTCAGAAGAGCCCCCTGAGTCAGCCCTTAACCCCAGTGTGCTGAAATTGTCAAAACGTGTTTTTCAGCAGAAATAAAGACGTTTAGGCAACTTTGGTCACCCCCATGTAAGTTATAGGGCAGGAACAGCACAGTTTTCAAAACGTGTTTTTCAGCCCGAAATAAACGCGTTTTCTCAGCCCTTAGAATCGCAGTGTAACTGCCTGGCTCAGAAGAGCCCCCTGAGTCAGCCCTTAACCCCAGTGTGCTGAAATTGTCAAAACGTGTTTTTCAGCAGAAATAAAGACGTTTAGGCAACTTTGGTCACCCCCATGTAAGTTATAGGGCAGGAACAGCACAGTTTTCAAAACGTGTTTTTCATCCCGAAATAAAAGCGTTTTCTCAGCCCTTAGAATCGCAGTGTAACAGCCTGGCTCAGAAGAGCCCCCTGAGTCAGCCCTTAACCCCAGTGTGCTGAAATTGTCAAAACGTGTTTTTCAGCAGAAATAAAGACGTTTAGGCAACTTTGGTCACCCCCATGTATGTTATAGGGCAGGAACAGCACAGTTTTCAAAACGTGTTTTTCAGCCCGAAATAAACGCGTTTTCTCAGCCCTTAGAATCGCAGTGTAACTGCCTGGCTCAGAAGAGCCCCCTGAGTCAGCCCTTAACCCCAGTGTGCTGAAATTGTCAAAACGTGTTTTTCAGCAGAAATAAACACGTTTAGGCAACTTTGGTCACCCCCATGTAAGTTATAGGGCAGGAACAGCACAGTTTTCAAAACGTGTTTTTCTGCCCGAAATAAACGCGTTTTCTCAGCCCTTAGAATCGCAGTGTAACTGCCTGGCTCAGAAGAGCCCCCTGAGTCAGCCCTTAACCCCAGTGTGCTGAAATTGTCAAAACGTGTTTTTCAGCAGAAATAAAGACGTTTAGGCAACTTTGGTCACCCCCATGTAAGTTATAGGGCAGGAACAGCATAGTTTTCAAAACGTGTTTTTCAGCCCGAAATAAACGCGTTTTCTCAGCCCTTAGAATCGCAGTGTAACTGCCTGGCTCAGAAGAGCCCCCTGAGTCAGCCCTTAACCCCAGTGTGCTGAAATTGTCAAAACGTGTTTTTCAGCAGAAATAAAGACGTTTAGGCAACTTTGGTCACCCCCATGTAAGTTATAGGGCAGGAACAGCACAGTTTTCAAAACGTGTTTTTCAGTCCGAAATAAACGCGTTTTCTCAGCCCTTAGAATCGCAGTGTAACTGCCTGGCTCAGAAGAGCCCCGTGAGTCAGCCCTTAACCCCAGTGTGCTGAAATTGTCAAAACGTGTTTTTCAGCAGAAATAAACACGTTTAGGCAACTTTGGTCACCCCCATGTAAGTTATAGGGCAGGAACAGCACAGTTCTCAAAACGTGTTTTTCAGCCCGAAATAAACGCGTTTTCTCAGCCCTTAGAATCGCAGTGTAACTGCCTGGCTCAGAAGAGCCCCCTGAGTCAGCCCTTAACCCCAGTGTGCTGAAATTGTCAAAACGTGTTTTTCAGCAGAAATAAAGACGTTTAGGCAACTTTGGTCACCCCCATGTAAGTTATAGGGCAGGAACAGCACAGTTTTCAAAACGTGTTTTTCAGCCCGAAATAAACGCGTTTTCTCAGCCCTTAGAATCGCAGTGTAACTGCCTGGCTCAGATGAGCCCCCTGAGTCAGCCCTTAACCCCAGTGTGCTGAAATTGTCAAAACGTGTTTTTCAGCAGAAATAAAGACGTTTAGGCAACTTTGGTCACCCCCATGTAAGTTATAGGGCAGGAACAGCATAGTTTTCAAAACGTGTTTTTCAGCCCGAAATAAACGCGTTTTCTCAGCCCTTAGAATCGCAGTGTAACTGCCTGGCTCAGAAGAGCCCCCTGAGTCAGCCCTTAACCCCAGTGTGCTGAAATTGTCAAAACGTGTTTTTCAGCAGAAATAAAGACGTTTAGGCAACTTTGGTCACCCCCATGTAAGTTATAGGGCAGGAACAGCACAGTTTTCAAAACGTGTTTTTCAGTCCGAAATAAACGCGTTTTCTCAGCCCTTAGAATCGCAGTGTAACTGCCTGGCTCAGAAGAGCCCCCTGAGTCAGCCCTTAACCCCAGTGTGCTGAAATTGTCAAAACGTGTTTTTCAGCAGAAATAAAGACGTTTAGGCAACTTTGGTCACCCCCATGTAAGTTATAGGGCAGGAACAGCACAGTTCTCAAAACGTGTTTTTCAGCCCGAAATAAACGCGTTTTCTCAGCTCTTAGAATCGCAGTGTAACTGCCTGGCTCAGAAGAGCCCCCTGAGTCAGCCCTTAACCCCAGTGTGCTGAAATTTTCAAAACGTGTTTTTCAGCAGAAATAAAGACGTTTAGGCAACTTTGGTCACCCCCATGTAAGTTATAGGGCAGGAACAGCACAGTTTTCAAAACGTGTTTTTCAGTCCGAAATAAACGCTTTTTCTCAGCCCTTAGAATCGCAGTGTAACTGCCTGGCTCAGATGAGCCCCCTGAGTCAGCCCTTAACCCCAGTGTGCTGAAATTGTCAAAACGTGTTTTTCAGCAGAAATAAAGACGTTTAGGCAACTTTGGTCAGCCCCATGTAAGTTATAGGGCAGGAACAGCACAGTTTTCAAAACGTGTTTTTCAGCCCGAAATAAACGCATTTTCTCAGCCCTTAGAATCACAGTGTAACTGCCTGGCTCAGAAGAGCCCCCTGAGTCAGCCCTTAACCCCAGTGTGCTGAAATTGTCAAAACGTGTTTTTCAGCAGAAATAAAGACGTTTAGGCAACTTTGGTCACCCCCATGTAAGTTATAGGGCAGGAACAGCACAGTTTTCAAAACGTGTTTTTCAGCCCGAAATAAACGCGTTTTCTCAGCCCTTAGAATCGCAGTGTAACTGCCTGGCTCAGAAGAGCCCCCTGAGTCAGCCCTTAACCCCAGTGTGCTGAAATTGTCAAAACGTGTTTTTCAGCAGAAATAAACACGTTTAGGCAACTTTGGTCACCCCCATGTAAGTTATAGGGCAGGAACAGCATAGTTTTCAAAACGTGTTTTTCAGCCCGAAATAAACGCGTTTTCTCAGCCCTTAGAATCGCAGTGTAACTGCCTGGCTCAGATGAGCCCCCTGAGTCAGCCCTTAACCCCAGTGTGCTGAAATTGTCAAAACGTGTTTTTCAGCAGAAATAAAGACGTTTAGGCAACTTTGGTCACCCCCATGTAAGTTATAGGGCAGGAACAGCACAGTTTTCAAAACGTGTTTTTCAGCCCGAAATAAACGCGTTTTCTCAGCCCTTAGAATCGCAGTGTAACTGCCTGGCTCAGAAGAGCCCCCTGAGTCAGCCCTTAACCCCAGTGTGCTGAAATTGTCAAAACGTGTTTTTCAGCAGAAATAAAGACGTTTAGGCAACTTTGGTCACCCCCATGTAAGTTATAGGGCAGGAACAGCATAGTTTTCAAAACGTGTTTTTCAGCCCGAAATAAACGCGTTTTCTCAGCCCTTAGAATCGCAGTGTAACTGCCTGGCTCAGAAGAGCCCCCTGAGTCAGCCCTTAACCCCAGTGTGCTGAAATTGTCAAAACGTGTTTTTCAGCAGAAATAAAGACGTTTAGGCAACTTTGGTCACCCCCATGTAAGTTATAGGGCAGGAACAGCACAGTTTTCAAAACGTGTTTTTCAGCCCGAAATAAACGCGTTTTCTCAGCCCTTAGAATCGCAGTGTAACTGCCTGGCTCAGAAGAGCCCCCTGAGTCAGCCCTTAACTCCAGTGTGCTGAAATTGTCAAAACGTGTTTTTCAGCAGAAATAAAGACGTTTAGGCAACATTGGTCACCCCCATGTAAGTTATAGGGCAGGAACAGCACAGTTTTCAAAACGTGTTTTTCAGCCCGAAATAAACGCGTTTTCTCAGCCCTTAGAATCGCAGTGTAACTGCCTGGCTCAGAAGAGCCCCCTGAGTCAGCCCTTAACCCCAGTGTGCTGAAATTGTCAAAACGTGTTTTTCAGCAGAAATGAAGACGTTTAGGCAACTTTGGTCACCCCCATGTAAGTTATAGGGCAGGAACAGCACAGTTTTCAAAACGTGTTTTTCAGCCCGAAATAAACGCGTTTTCTCAGCCCTTTGAATCGCAGTGTAACTGCCTGGCTCAGAAGAGCCCCCTGAGTCAGCCCTTAACCCCAGTGTGCTGAAATTGTCAAAACGTGTTTTTCAGCAGAAATAAAGACGTTTAGGCAACTTTGGTCACCCCCATGTAAGTTATAGGGCAGGAACAGCACAGTTTTCAAAACGTGTTTTTCAGCCCGAAATAAACGCGTTTTCTCAGCCCTTAGAATCGCAGTGTAACTGCCTGGCTCAGAAGAGCCCCCTGAGTCAGCCCTTAACCCCAGTGTGCTGAAATTGTCAAAACGTGTTTTTCAGCAGAAATAAACACGTTTAGGCAACTTTGGTCACCCCCATGTAAGTTATAGGGCAGGAACAGCACAGTTTTCAAAACGTGTTTTTCAGACCGAAATAAACGCGTTTTCTCAGCCCTTAGAATCGCAGTGTAACTGCCTGGCTCAAAAGAGCCCCCTTTGTCAGCCCTTAACCCCAGTGTGCTGAAATTGTCAAAACGTGTTTTTCAGCAGAAATAAAGACGTTTAGGCAACTTTGGTCACCCCCATGTAAGTTATAGGGCAGGAACAGCACAGTTTTCAAAACGTGTTTTTCAGCCCGAAATAAACGCGTTTTCTCAGCCCTTACAATCGCAGTGTAACTGCCTGGCTCAGAAGAGCCCCCTGAGTCAGCCCTTAACCCCAGTGTGCTGAAATTGTCAAAACGTGTTTTTCAGCAGAAATAAAGACGTTTAGGCAACTTTGGTCACCCCCATGTAAGTTATAGGGCAGGAACAGCACAGTTTTCAAAACGTGTTTTTCAGCCCGAAATAAACGCGTTTTCTCAGCCCTTAGAATCGCAGTGTAACTGCCTGGCTCAAAAGAGCCCCCTGTGTCAACCCTTAACCCCAGTGTGCTGAAATTGTCAAAACGTGTTTTTCAGCAGAAATAAAGACGTTTAGGCAACTTTGCTCACCCCCATGTAAGTTATAGGGCAGGAACAGCACAGTTTTCAAAACGTGTTTTTCAGCCCGAAATAAACGCGTTTTCTCAGCCCTTAGAATCGCAGTGTAACTGCCTGGCTCAGAAGAGCCCCCTGAGTCAGCCCTTAACCCTAGTGTGCTGAAATTGTCAAACGTGTTTTTCAGCAGAAATAAAGACGTTTAGGCAACTTTGGTCACCCCCATGTAAGTTATAGGGCAGGAACAGCACAGTTTTCAAAACGTGTTTTTCAGCCCGAAATAAACGCGTTTTCTCAGCCCTTAGAATCGCAGTGTAACTGCTTGGCTCAGAAGAGCCCCCTGAGTCAGCCCTTAACCCCAGTGTGCTGAAATTGTCAAAACGTGTTTTTCAGCAGAAATAAAGACGTTTAGGTAACTTTGGTCACCCCCATGTAAGTTATAGGGCAGGAACAGCACAGTTTTCAAAACGTGTTTTTCAGCCCGAAATAAACGCGTTTTCTCAGCCCTTAGAATCGCAGTGTAACTGCCTTGCTCAGAAGAGCCCCCTGAGTCAGCCCTTAACCCCAGTGTGCTGAAATTTTCAAAACGTGTTTTTCAGCAGAAATAAAGACGTTTAGGCAACTTTGGTCACCCCCATGTAAGTTATAGGGCAGGAACAGCACAGTTTTCAAAACGTGTTTTTCAGTCCGAAATAAACGCTTTTTCTCAGCCCTTAGAATCGCAGTGTAACTGCCTGGCTCAGATGAGCCCCCTGAGTCAGCCCTTAACCCCAGTGTGCTGAAATTGTCAAAACGTGTTTTTCAGCAGAAATAAAGACGTTTAGGCAACTTTGGTCAGCCCCATGTAAGTTATAGGGCAGGAACAGCACAGTTTTCAAAACGTGTTTTTCAGCCCGAAATAAACGCATTTTCTCAGCCCTTAGAATCACAGTGTAACTGCCTGGCTCAGAAGAGCCCCCTGAGTCAGCCCTTAACCCCAGTGTGCTGAAATTGTCAAAACGTGTTTTTCAGCAGAAATAAAGACGTTTAGGCAACTTTGGTCACCCCCATGTAAGTTATAGGGCAGGAACAGCACAGTTTTCAAAACGTGTTTTTCAGCCCGAAATAAACGCGTTTTCTCAGCCCTTAGAATCGCAGTGTAACTGCCTGGCTCAGAAGAGCCCCCTGAGTCAGCCCTTAACCCCAGTGTGCTGAAATTGTCAAAACGTGTTTTTCAGCAGAAATAAACACGTTTAGGCAACTTTGGTCACCCCCATGTAAGTTATAGGGCAGGAACAGCATAGTTTTCAAAACGTGTTTTTCAGCCCGAAATAAACGCGTTTTCTCAGCCCTTAGAATCGCAGTGTAACTGCCTGGCTCAGATGAGCCCCCTGAGTCAGCCCTTAACCCCAGTGTGCTGAAATTGTCAAAACGTGTTTTTCAGCAGAAATAAAGACGTTTAGGCAACTTTGGTCACCCCCATGTAAGTTATAGGGCAGGAACAGCACAGTTTTCAAAACGTGTTTTTCAGCCCGAAATAAACGCGTTTTCTCAGCCCTTAGAATCGCAGTGTAACTGCCTGGCTCAGAAGAGCCCCCTGAGTCAGCCCTTAACCCCAGTGTGCTGAAATTGTCAAAACGTGTTTTTCAGCAGAAATAAAGACGTTTAGGCAACTTTGGTCACCCCCATGTAAGTTATAGGGCAGGAACAGCATAGTTTTCAAAACGTGTTTTTCAGCCCGAAATAAACGCGTTTTCTCAGCCCTTAGAATCGCAGTGTAACTGCCTGGCTCAGAAGAGCCCCCTGAGTCAGCCCTTAACCCCAGTGTGCTGAAATTGTCAAAACGTGTTTTTCAGCAGAAATAAAGACGTTTAGGCAACTTTGGTCACCCCCATGTAAGTTATAGGGCAGGAACAGCACAGTTTTCAAAACGTGTTTTTCAGCCCGAAATAAACGCGTTTTCTCAGCCCTTAGAATCGCAGTGTAACTGCCTGGCTCAGAAGAGCCCCCTGAGTCAGCCCTTAACTCCAGTGTGCTGAAATTGTCAAAACGTGTTTTTCAGCAGAAATAAAGACGTTTAGGCAACATTGGTCACCCCCATGTAAGTTATAGGGCAGGAACAGCACAGTTTTCAAAACGTGTTTTTCAGCCCGAAATAAACGCGTTTTCTCAGCCCTTAGAATCGCAGTGTAACTGCCTGGCTCAGAAGAGCCCCCTGAGTCAGCCCTTAACCCCAGTGTGCTGAAATTGTCAAAACGTGTTTTTCAGCAGAAATGAAGACGTTTAGGCAACTTTGGTCACCCCCATGTAAGTTATAGGGCAGGAACAGCACAGTTTTCAAAACGTGTTTTTCAGCCCGAAATAAACGCGTTTTCTCAGCCCTTTGAATCGCAGTGTAACTGCCTGGCTCAGAAGAGCCCCCTGAGTCAGCCCTTAACCCCAGTGTGCTGAAATTGTCAAAACGTGTTTTTCAGCAGAAATAAAGACGTTTAGGCAACTTTGGTCACCCCCATGTAAGTTATAGGGCAGGAACAGCACAGTTTTCAAAACGTGTTTTTCAGCCCGAAATAAACGCGTTTTCTCAGCCCTTAGAATCGCAGTGTAACTGCCTGGCTCAGAAGAGCCCCCTGAGTCAGCCCTTAACCCCAGTGTGCTGAAATTGTCAAAACGTGTTTTTCAGCAGAAATAAACACGTTTAGGCAACTTTGGTCACCCCCATGTAAGTTATAGGGCAGGAACAGCACAGTTTTCAAAACGTGTTTTTCAGACCGAAATAAACGCGTTTTCTCAGCCCTTAGAATCGCAGTGTAACTGCCTGGCTCAAAAGAGCCCCCTTTGTCAGCCCTTAACCCCAGTGTGCTGAAATTGTCAAAACGTGTTTTTCAGCAGAAATAAAGACGTTTAGGCAACTTTGGTCACCCCCATGTAAGTTATAGGGCAGGAACAGCACAGTTTTCAAAACGTGTTTTTCAGCCCGAAATAAACGCGTTTTCTCAGCCCTTACAATCGCAGTGTAACTGCCTGGCTCAGAAGAGCCCCCTGAGTCAGCCCTTAACCCCAGTGTGCTGAAATTGTCAAAACGTGTTTTTCAGCAGAAATAAAGACGTTTAGGCAACTTTGGTCACCCCCATGTAAGTTATAGGGCAGGAACAGCACAGTTTTCAAAACGTGTTTTTCAGCCCGAAATAAACGCGTTTTCTCAGCCCTTAGAATCGCAGTGTAACTGCCTGGCTCAAAAGAGCCCCCTGTGTCAACCCTTAACCCCAGTGTGCTGAAATTGTCAAAACGTGTTTTTCAGCAGAAATAAAGACGTTTAGGCAACTTTGCTCACCCCCATGTAAGTTATAGGGCAGGAACAGCACAGTTTTCAAAACGTGTTTTTCAGCCCGAAATAAACGCGTTTTCTCAGCCCTTAGAATCGCAGTGTAACTGCCTGGCTCAGAAGAGCCCCCTGAGTCAGCCCTTAACCCTAGTGTGCTGAAATTGTCAAACGTGTTTTTCAGCAGAAATAAAGACGTTTAGGCAACTTTGGTCACCCCCATGTAAGTTATAGGGCAGGAACAGCACAGTTTTCAAAACGTGTTTTTCAGCCCGAAATAAACGCGTTTTCTCAGCCCTTAGAATCGCAGTGTAACTGCTTGGCTCAGAAGAGCCCCCTGAGTCAGCCCTTAACCCCAGTGTGCTGAAATTGTCAAAACGTGTTTTTCAGCAGAAATAAAGACGTTTAGGTAACTTTGGTCACCCCCATGTAAGTTATAGGGCAGGAACAGCACAGTTTTCAAAACGTGTTTTTCAGCCCGAAATAAACGCGTTTTCTCAGCCCTTAGAATCGCAGTGTAACTGCCTTGCTCAGAAGAGCCCCCTGAGTCAGCCTTTAACCCCAGTGTGCTGAAATTGTCAAAACGTGTTTTTCAGCAGAAATAAAGACGTTTAGGCAACTTTGGTCACCCCCATGTAAGTTATAGGGCAGGAACAGCACAGTTTTCAAAACGTGTTTTTCAGCCCGAAATAAACGCGTTTTCTCAGCCCTTAGAATTGCAGTGCAACTGCCTGGCTCAGAAGAGCCCCCTGAGTCAGCCCTTAACCCCAGTGTGCTGAAATTGTCAAAACGTGTTTTTCAGCAGAAATAAAGACGTTTAGGCAACTTTGGTCACCCCCATGTAAGTTATAAGGCAGGAACAGCACAGTTTTCAAAACGTGTTTTTCAGCCCGAAATAAACGCGTTTTCTCAGCCCTTAGAATCGCAGTGTAACTGCCTGGCTCAGAAGAGCCCCCTGAGTCAGCCCTTAACCCCAGTGTGCTGAAATTGTCAAAACGTGTTTTTCAGCAGAAATAAAGACGTTTAGGCAACTTTGGTCACCCCCATGTAAGTTATAGGGCAGGAACAGCACAGTTTTCAAAACGTGTTTTTCAGCCCGAAATAAACGCGTTTTCTCAGCCCTTAGAATCGCAGTGTAACTGCCTGGCTCAGATGAGCCCCCTGAGTCAGCCCTTAACCCCAGTGTGCTGAAATTGTCAAAACGTGTTTTTCAGCAGAAATAAAGACGTTTAGGCAACTTTGGTCACCCCCATGTAAGTTATAGGGCAGGAACAGCACAGTTTTCAAAACGTGTTTTTCAGCCCGAAATAAACGCGTTTTCTCAGCCCTTAGAATCGCAGTGTAACTGCCTGGCTCAGAAGAGCCCCCTGAGTCAGCCCTTAACCCCAGTGTGCTGAAATTGTCAAAACGTGTTTTTCAGCAGAAATAAAGACGTTTAGGCAACTTTGGTCACCCCCATGTAAGTTATAGGGCAGGAACAGCACAGTTTTCAAAACGTGTTTTTCAGCCCGAAATAAACGCGTTTTCTCAGCCCTTAGAATCGCAGTGTAACTGCCTGGCTCAGAAGAGCCCCCTGAGTCAGCCCTTAACCCCAGTCTGCTGAAATTGTCAAAACGTGTTTTTCAGCAGAAATGAAGACGTTTAGGCAACTTTGGTCACCCCCATGTAAGTTATAGGGCAGGAACAGCACAGTTTTCAAAACGTGTTTTTCAGCCCGAAATAAACGCGTTTTCTCAGCCCTTAGAATCGCAGTGTAACTGCCTGGCTCAGAAGAGCCCCCTGAGTCAGCCCTTAACCCCAGTGTGCTGAAATTGTCAAAACGTGTTTTTCAGCAGAAATAAACACGTTTAGGCAACTTTGGTCACCCCCATGTAAGTTATAGGGCAGGAACAGCACAGTTTTCAAAACGTGTTTTTCAGACCGAAATAAACGCGTTTTCTCAGCCCTTAGAATCGCAGTGTAACTGCCTGGCTCAAAAGAGCCCCCTTTGTCAGCCCTTAACCCCAGTGTGCTGAAATTGTCAAAACGTGTTTTTCAGCAGAAATAAAGACGTTTAGGCAACTTTGGTCACCCCCATGTAAGTTATAGGGCAGGAACAGCACAGTTTTCAAAACGTGTTTTTCAGCCCGAAATAAACGCGTTTTCTCAGCCCTTACAATCGCAGTGTAACTGCCTGGCTCAGAAGAGCCCCCTGAGTCAGCCCTTAACCCCAGTGTGCTGAAATTGTCAAAACGTGTTTTTCAGCAGAAATAAAGACGTTTAGGCAAGTTTGGTCACCCCCATGTAAGTTATAGGGCAGGAACAGCGCAGTTTTCAAAACGTGTTTTTCAGCCCGAAATAAACGCGTTTTCTCAGCCCTTAGAATCGCAGTGTAACTGCCTGGCTCAGAAGAGCCCCCTGAGTCAGCCCTTAACCCCAGTGTGCTGAAATTGTCAAAACGTGTTTTTCAGCAGAAATAAAGACGTTTAGGCAACTTTGGTCACCCCCATGTAAGTTATAGGGCAGGAACAGCACAGTTTTCAAAACGTGTTTTTCAGCCCGAAATAAACACGTTTTCTCAGCCCTTAGAATCGCAGTGTAACTGCCTGGCTCAGATGAGCCCCCTGAGTCAGCCCTTAACCCCAGTGTGCTGAAATTGTCAAAACGTGTTTTTCAGCAGAAATAAAGATGTTTAGGCAACTTTGGTCACCCCCATGTAAGTTATAGGGCAGGAACAGCACAGTTTTCAAAACGTGTTTTTCAGCCCGAAATAAACGCGTTTTCTCAGCCCTTAGAATCGCAGTGTAACTGCCTGGCTCAGAAGAGCCCCCTGAGTCAGCCCTTAACCCCAGTGTGCTGAAATTGTCAAAACGTGTTTTTCAGCAGAAATAAAGACGTTTAGGCAACTTTGGTCACCCCCATGTAAGTTATAGGGCAGGAACAGCACAGTTTTCAAAACGTGTTTTTCAGCCCGAAAAAACGCGTTTTCTCAGCCCTTAGAATCGCAGTGTAACTGCCTGGCTCAGAAGAGCCCCCTGAGTCAGCCCTTAACCCCAGTGTGCTGAAATTGTCAAAACGTGTTTTTCAGCAGAAATAAACACGTTTAGGCAACTTTGGTCACCCCCATGTAAGTTATAGGGCAGGAATAGCATAGTTTTCAAAACGTGTTTTTCAGCCCGAAATAAACGCGTTTTCTCAGCCCTTAGAATCGCAGTGTAACTGCCTGGCTCAGAAGAGCCCCCTGAGTCAGCCCTTAACCCCAGTGTGCTGAAATTGTCAAAACGTGTTTTTCAGCAGAAATAAAGACGTTTAGGCAACTTTGGTCACCCCCATGTAAGTTATAGGGCAGGAACAGCACAGTTTTCAAAACGTGTTTTTCAGCCCGAAATAAACGCGTTTTCTCAGCCCTTAGAATCGCAGTGTAACTGCCTGGCTCAGAAGAGCCCCCTGAGTCAGCCCTTAACCCCAGTGTGCTGAAATTGTCAAAACGTGTTTTTTAGCAGAAATAAAGACGTTTAGGCAACTTTGGTCACCCCCATGTAAGTTATAGGGCAGGAACAGCATAGTTTTCAAAACGTGTTTTTCAGCCCGAAATAAACGCGTTTTCTCAGCCCTTAGAATCGCAGTGTAACTGCCTGGCTCAGAAGAGCCCCCTGAGTCAGCCCTTAACCCCAGTGTGCTGAAATTGTCAAAACGTGTTTTTCAGCAGAAATAAAGACGTTTAGGCAACTTTGGTCACCCCCATGTAAGTTATAGGGCAGGAACAGCACAGTTTTCAAAACGTGTTTTTCAGCCCGAAATAAACGCGTTTTCTCAGCCCTTAGAATCGCAGTGTAACTGCCTGGCTCAGAAGAGCCCCCTGAGTCAGCCCTTAACCCCAGTGTGCTGAAATTGTCAAAACGTGTTTTTCAGCAGAAATAAAGACGTTTAGGCAACTTTGGTCACCCCCATGTAAGTTATAGGGCAGGAACAGCACAGTTTTCAAAACGTGTTTTTCAGCCCGAAATAAACGCGTTTTCTCAGCCCTTAGAATCGCAGTGTAACTGCCTGGCTCAAAAGAGCCCCCTGTGTCAACCCTTAACCCCAGTGTGCTGAAATTGTCAAAACGTGTTTTTCAGCAGAAATAAAGACGTTTAGGCAACTTTGCTCACCCCCATGTAAGTTATAGGGCAGGAACAGCACAGTTTTCAAAACGTGTTTTTCAGCCCGAAATAAACGCGTTTTCTCAGCCCTTAGAATCGCAGTGTAACTGCCTGGCTCAGAAGAGCCCCCTGAGTCAGCCCTTAACCCTAGTGTGCTGAAATTGTCAAACGTGTTTTTCAGCAGAAATAAAGACGTTTAGGCAACTTTGGTCACCCCCATGTAAGTTATAGGGCAGGAACAGCACAGTTTTCAAAACGTGTTTTTCAGCACGAAATAAACGCGTTTTCTCAGCCCTTAGAATCGCAGTGTAACTGCTTGGCTCAGAAGAGCCCCCTGAGTCAGCCCTTAACCCCAGTGTGCTGAAATTGTCAAAACGTGTTTTTCAGCAGAAATAAAGACGTTTAGGTAACTTTGGTCACCCCCATGTAAGTTATAGGGCAGGAACAGCACAGTTTTCAAAACGTGTTTTTCAGCCCGAAATAAACGCGTTTTCTCAGCCCTTAGAATCGCAGTGTAACTGCCTGGCTCAGAAGAGCCCCCTGAGTCAGCCCTTAACCCCAGTGTGCTGAAATTGTCAAAACGTGTTTTTCAGCAGAAATAAACACGTTTAGGCAACTTTGGTCACCCCCATGTAAGTTATAGGGCAGGAACAGCACAGTTTTCAAAACGTGTTTTTCAGCCCGAAATAAACGCGTTTTCTCAGCCCTTAGAATCGCAGTGTAACTGCCTGGCTCAGAAGAGCCCCCTGAGTCAGCCCTTAACCCCAGTGTGCTGAAATTGTCAAAACGTGTTTTTCAGCAGAAATAAAGACGTTTAGGCAACTTTGGTCACCCCCATGTAAGTTATAGGGCAGGAACAGCACAGTTTTCAAAACGTGTTTTTCAGCCCGAAATAAACGCGTTTTCTCAGCCCTTAGAATCGCAGTGTAACTGCCTGGCTCAGAAGAGCCCCCTGAGTCAGCCCTTAACCCCAGTGTGCTGAAATTGTCAAAACGTGTTTTTCAGCAGAAATAAAGACGTTTAGGCAACTTTGGTCACCCCCATGTAAGTTATAGGGCACGAACAGCACAGTTTTCAAAACGTGTTTTTCAGCCCGAAATAAACGCGTTTTCTCAGCCCTTAGAATCGCAGTATAACTGCCTGGCTCAGAAGAGCCCCCTGAGTCAGCCCTTAACCCCAGTGTGCTGAAATTGTCAAAACGTGTTTTTCAGCAGAAATAAACACGTTTAGGCAACTTTGGTCACCCCCATGTAAGTTATAGGGTAGGAACAGCACAGTTTTCAAAACGTGTTTTTCAGCCCGAAATAAACGCGTTTTCTCATCCCTTAGAATCGCAGTGTAACTGCCTGGCTCAGAAGAGCCCCCTGAGTCAGCCCTTAACCCCAGTGTGCTGAAATTGTCAAAACGTGTTTTTCAGCAGAAATAAACACGTTTAGGCAACTTTGGTCACCCCCATGTAAGTTATAGGGCAGGAACAGCATAGTTTTCAAAACGTGTTTTTCAGCCCGAAATAAACGCGTTTTCTCAGCCCTTAGAATCGCAGTGTAACTGCCTGGCTCAGAAGAGCCCCCTGAGTCAGCCCTTAACCCCAGTGTGCTGAAATTGTCAAAACGTGTTTTTCAGCAGAAATAAAGACGTTTAGGCATCTTTGGTCACCCCCATGTAAGTTATAGGGTAGGAACAGCACAGTTTTCAAAACGTGTTTTTCAGCCCGACATAAACGTGTTTTCTCAGCCCTTAGAATCGCAGTGTAACTGCCTGGCTCAGAAGAGCCCCCTGAGTCAGCCCTTAACCCCAGTGTGCTGAAATTGTCAAAACGTGTTTATCAGCAGAAATAAAGACGTTTAGGCAACTTTGGTCACCACCATGTAAGTTATAGGGCAGGAACAGCACAGTTTTCAAAACGTGTTTTTCAGCCCGAAATAAACGCGTTTTCTCAGCCCTTAGAATCGCAGTGTAACTGCCTGGCTCAGAAGAGCCCCCTGAGTCAGCCCTTAACCCCAGTCTGCTGAAATTGTCAAAACGTGTTTTTCAGCAGAAATAAAGACGTTTAGGCAACTTTGGTCACCCCCATGTAAGTTGTAGGGCAGGAACAGCACAGTTTTCAAAACGTGTTTTTCAGCCCGAAATAAACGCGTTTTCTCAGCCCTTAGAATCGCAGTGTAACTGCCTGGCTAAGAAGAGCCCCCTGAGTCAGCCCTTAACCCCAGTGTGCTGAAATTATCAAAACGTGTTTTTCAGCAGAAATAAACAAGTTTAGGCAACTTTGGTCACCCCCATGTAAGTTATAGGGCAGGAACAGCATAGTTTTCAAAACGTGTTTTTCAGCCCGAAATAAACGCGTTTTCTCAGCCCTTAGAATCGCAGTGTAACTGCCTGGCTCAGAAGAGCCCCCTGAGTCAGCCCTTAACCCCAGTGTGCTGAAATTGTCAAAACGTGTTTTTCAGCAGAAATAAAGACGTTTAGGCAACTTTGGTCACCCCCATGTAAGTTATAGGGCAGGAACAGCACAGTTTTCAAAACGTGTTTTTCAGCCCGAAATAAACGCGTTTTCTCAGCCCTTAGAATCGCAGTGTAACTGCCTGGCTCAGAAGAGCCCCCTGAGTCAGCCCTTAACCCCAGTGTGCTGAAATTGTCAAAACGTGTTTTTCAGCAGAAATAAAGACGTTTAGGCAACTTTGGTCACCCCCATGTAAGTTATAGGGCAGGAACAGCACAGTTTTCAAAACGTGTTTTTCATCCCGAAATAAAAGCGTTTTCTCAGCCCTTAGAATCGCAGTGTAACAGCCTGGCTCAGAAGAGCCCCCTGAGTCAGCCCTTAACCCCAGTGTGCTGAAATTGTCAAAACGTGTTTTTCAGCAGAAATAAAGACGTTTAGGCAACTTTGGTCACCCCCATGTATGTTATAGGGCAGGAACAGCACAGTTTTCAAAACGTGTTTTTCAGCCCGAAATAAACGCGTTTTCTCAGCCCTTAGAATCGCAGTGTAACTGCCTGGCTCAGAAGAGCCCCCTGAGTCAGCCCTTAACCCCAGTGTGCTGAAATTGTCAAAACGTGTTTTTCAGCAGAAATAAACACGTTTAGGCAACTTTGGTCACCCCCATGTAAGTTATAGGGCAGGAACAGCACAGTTTTCAAAACGTGTTTTTCTGCCCGAAATAAACGCGTTTTCTCAGCCCTTAGAATCGCAGTGTAACTGCCTGGCTCAGAAGAGCCCCCTGAGTCAGCCCTTAACCCCAGTGTGCTGAAATTGTCAAAACGTGTTTTTCAGCAGAAATAAAGACGTTTAGGCAACTTTGGTCACCCCCATGTAAGTTATAGGGCAGGAACAGCATAGTTTTCAAAACGTGTTTTTCAGCCCGAAATAAACGCGTTTTCTCAGCCCTTAGAATCGCAGTGTAACTGCCTGGCTCAGAAGAGCCCCCTGAGTCAGCCCTTAACCCCAGTGTGCTGAAATTGTCAAAACGTGTTTTTCAGCAGAAATAAAGACGTTTAGGCAACTTTGGTCACCCCCATGTAAGTTATAGGGCAGGAACAGCACAGTTTTCAAAACGTGTTTTTCAGTCCGAAATAAACGCGTTTTCTCAGCCCTTAGAATCGCAGTGTAACTGCCTGGCTCAGAAGAGCCCCCTGAGTCAGCCCTTAACCCCAGTGTGCTGAAATTGTCAAAACGTGTTTTTCAGCAGAAATAAACACGTTTAGGCAACTTTGGTCACCCCCATGTAAGTTATAGGGCAGGAACAGCACAGTTCTCAAAACGTGTTTTTCAGCCCGAAATAAACGCGTTTTCTCAGCCCTTAGAATCGCAGTGTAACTGCCTGGCTCAGAAGAGCCCCCTGAGTCAGCCCTTAACCCCAGTGTGCTGAAATTGTCAAAACGTGTTTTTCAGCAGAAATAAAGACGTTTAGGCAACTTTGGTCACCCCCATGTAAGTTATAGGGCAGGAACAGCACAGTTTTCAAAACGTGTTTTTCAGCCCGAAATAAACGCGTTTTCTCAGCCCTTAGAATCGCAGTGTAACTGCCTGGCTCAGATGAGCCCCCTGAGTCAGCCCTTAACCCCAGTGTGCTGAAATTGTCAAAACGTGTTTTTCAGCAGAAATAAAGACGTTTAGGCAACTTTGGTCACCCCCATGTAAGTTATAGGGCAGGAACAGCATAGTTTTCAAAACGTGTTTTTCAGCCCGAAATAAACGCGTTTTCTCAGCCCTTAGAATCGCAGTGTAACTGCCTGGCTCAGAAGAGCCCCCTGAGTCAGCCCTTAACCCCAGTGTGCTGAAATTGTCAAAACGTGTTTTTCAGCAGAAATAAAGACGTTTAGGCAACTTTGGTCACCCCCATGTAAGTTATAGGGCAGGAACAGCACAGTTTTCAAAACGTGTTTTTCAGTCCGAAATAAACGCGTTTTCTCAGCCCTTAGAATCGCAGTGTAACTGCCTGGCTCAGAAGAGCCCCCTGAGTCAGCCCTTAACCCCAGTGTGCTGAAATTGTCAAAACGTGTTTTTCAGCAGAAATAAACACGTTTAGGCAACTTTGGTCACCCCCATGTAAGTTATAGGGCAGGAACAGCACAGTTCTCAAAACGTGTTTTTCAGCCCGAAATAAACGCGTTTTCTCAGCTCTTAGAATCGCAGTGTAACTGCCTGGCTCAGAAGAGCCCCCTGAGTCAGCCCTTAACCCCAGTGTGCTGAAATTTTCAAAACGTGTTTTTCAGCAGAAATAAAGACGTTTAGGCAACTTTGGTCACCCCCATGTAAGTTATAGGGCAGGAACAGCACAGTTTTCAAAACGTGTTTTTCAGTCCGAAATAAACGCTTTTTCTCAGCCCTTAGAATCGCAGTGTAACTGCCTGGCTCAGATGAGCCCCCTGAGTCAGCCCTTAACCCCAGTGTGCTGAAATTGTCAAAACGTGTTTTTCAGCAGAAATAAAGACGTTTAGGCAACTTTGGTCAGCCCCATGTAAGTTATAGGGCAGGAACAGCACAGTTTTCAAAACGTGTTTTTCAGCCCGAAATAAACGCATTTTCTCAGCCCTTAGAATCACAGTGTAACTGCCTGGCTCAGAAGAGCCCCCTGAGTCAGCCCTTAACCCCAGTGTGCTGAAATTGTCAAAACGTGTTTTTCAGCAGAAATAAAGACGTTTAGGCAACTTTGGTCACCCCCATGTAAGTTATAGGGCAGGAACAGCACAGTTTTCAAAACGTGTTTTTCAGCCCGAAATAAACGCGTTTTCTCAGCCCTTAGAATCGCAGTGTAACTGCCTGGCTCAGAAGAGCCCCCTGAGTCAGCCCTTAACCCCAGTGTGCTGAAATTGTCAAAACGTGTTTTTCAGCAGAAATAAACACGTTTAGGCAACTTTGGTCACCCCCATGTAAGTTATAGGGCAGGAACAGCATAGTTTTCAAAACGTGTTTTTCAGCCCGAAATAAACGCGTTTTCTCAGCCCTTAGAATCGCAGTGTAACTGCCTGGCTCAGATGAGCCCCCTGAGTCAGCCCTTAACCCCAGTGTGCTGAAATTGTCAAAACGTGTTTTTCAGCAGAAATAAAGACGTTTAGGCAACTTTGGTCACCCCCATGTAAGTTATAGGGCAGGAACAGCACAGTTTTCAAAACGTGTTTTTCAGCCCGAAATAAACGCGTTTTCTCAGCCCTTAGAATCGCAGTGTAACTGCCTGGCTCAGAAGAGCCCCCTGAGTCAGCCCTTAACCCCAGTGTGCTGAAATTGTCAAAACGTGTTTTTCAGCAGAAATAAAGACGTTTAGGCAACTTTGGTCACCCCCATGTAAGTTATAGGGCAGGAACAGCACAGTTTTCAAAACGTGTTTTTCAGCCCGAAATAAACGCGTTTTCTCAGCCCTTAGAATCGCAGTGTAACTGCCTGGCTCAGAAGAGCCCCCTGAGTCAGCCCTTAACTCCAGTGTGCTGAAATTGTCAAAACGTGTTTTTCAGCAGAAATAAAGACGTTTAGGCAACATTGGTCACCCCCATGTAAGTTATAGGGCAGGAACAGCACAGTTTTCAAAACGTGTTTTTCAGCCCGAAATAAACGCGTTTTCTCAGCCCTTAGAATCGCAGTGTAACTGCCTGGCTCAGAAGAGCCCCCTGAGTCAGCCCTTAACCCCAGTGTGCTGAAATTGTCAAAACGTGTTTTTCAGCAGAAATGAAGACGTTTAGGCAACTTTGGTCACCCCCATGTAAGTTATAGGGCAGGAACAGCACAGTTTTCAAAACGTGTTTTTCAGCCCGAAATAAACGCGTTTTCTCAGCCCTTTGAATCGCAGTGTAACTGCCTGGCTCAGAAGAGCCCCCTGAGTCAGCCCTTAACCCCAGTGTGCTGAAATTGTCAAAACGTGTTTTTCAGCAGAAATAAAGACGTTTAGGCAACTTTGGTCACCCCCATGTAAGTTATAGGGCAGGAACAGCACAGTTTTCAAAACGTGTTTTTCAGCCCGAAATAAACGCGTTTTCTCAGCCCTTAGAATCGCAGTGTAACTGCCTGGCTCAGAAGAGCCCCCTGAGTCAGCCCTTAACCCCAGTGTGCTGAAATTGTCAAAACGTGTTTTTCAGCAGAAATAAACACGTTTAGGCAACTTTGGTCACCCCCATGTAAGTTATAGGGCAGGAACAGCACAGTTTTCAAAACGTGTTTTTCAGACCGAAATAAACGCGTTTTCTCAGCCCTTAGAATCGCAGTGTAACTGCCTGGCTCAAAAGAGCCCCCTTTGTCAGCCCTTAACCCCAGTGTGCTGAAATTGTCAAAACGTGTTTTTCAGCAGAAATAAAGACGTTTAGGCAACTTTGGTCACCCCCATGTAAGTTATAGGGCAGGAACAGCACAGTTTTCAAAACGTGTTTTTCAGCCCGAAATAAACGCGTTTTCTCAGCCCTTACAATCGCAGTGTAACTGCCTGGCTCAGAAGAGCCCCCTGAGTCAGCCCTTAACCCCAGTGTGCTGAAATTGTCAAAACGTGTTTTTCAGCAGAAATAAAGACGTTTAGGCAAGTTTGGTCACCCCCATGTAAGTTATAGGGCAGGAACAGCGCAGTTTTCAAAACGTGTTTTTCAGCCCGAAATAAACGCGTTTTCTCAGCCCTTAGAATCGCAGTGTAACTGCCTGGCTCAGAAGAGCCCCCTGAGTCAGCCCTTAACCCCAGTGTGCTGAAATTGTCAAAACGTGTTTTTCAGCAGAAATAAAGACGTTTAGGCAACTTTGGTCACCCCCATGTAAGTTATAGGGCAGGAACAGCACAGTTTTCAAAACGTGTTTTTCAGCCCGAAAAAACGCGTTTTCTCAGCCCTTAGAATCGCAGTGTAACTGCCTGGCTCAGAAGAGCCCCCTGAGTCAGCCCTTAACCCCAGTGTGCTGAAATTGTCAAAACGTGTTTTTCAGCAGAAATAAACACGTTTAGGCAACTTTGGTCACCCCCATGTAAGTTATAGGGCAGAAATAGCATAGTTTTCAAAACGTGTTTTTCAGCCCGAAATAAACGCGTTTTCTCAGCCCTTAGAATCGCAGTGTAACTGCCTGGCTCAGAAGAGCGCCCTGAGTCAGCCCTTAACCCCAGTGTGCTGAAATTGTCAAAACGTGTTTTTCAGCAGAAATAAAGACGTTTAGGCAACTTTGGTCACCCCCATGTAAGTTATAGGGCAGGAACAGCACAGTTTTCAAAACGTGTTTTTCAGCCCGAAATAAACGCGTTTTCTCAGCCCTTAGAATCGCAGTGTAACTGCCTGGCTCAGAAGAGCCCCCTGAGTCAGCCCTTAACCCCAGTGTGCTGAAATTGTCAAAACGTGTTTTTTAGCAGAAATAAAGACGTTTAGGCAACTTTGGTCACCCCCATGTAAGTTATAGGGCAGGAACAGCATAGTTTTCAAAACGTGTTTTTCAGCCCGAAATAAACGCGTTTTCTCAGCCCTTAGAATCGCAGTGTAACTGCCTGGCTCAGAAGAGCCCCCTGAGTCAGCCCTTAACCCCAGTGTGCTGAAATTGTCAAAACGTGTTTTTCAGCAGAAATAAAGACGTTTAGGCAACTTTGGTCACCCCCATGTAAGTTATAGGGCAGGAACAGCACAGTTTTCAAAACGTGTTTTTCAGCCCGAAATAAACGCGTTTTCTCAGCCCTTAGAATCGCAGTGTAACTGCCTGGCTCAGAAGAGCCCCCTGAGTCAGCCCTTAACCCCAGTGTGCTGAAATTGTCAAAACGTGTTTTTCAGCAGAAATAAAGACGTTTAGGCAACTTTGGTCACCCCCATGTAAGTTATAGGGCAGGAACAGCACAGTTTTCAAAACGTGTTTTTCAGCCCGAAATAAACGCGTTTTCTCAGCCCTTAGAATCGCAGTGTAACTGCCTGGCTCAAAAGAGCCCCCTGTGTCAACCCTTAACCCCAGTGTGCTGAAATTGTCAAAACGTGTTTTTCAGCAGAAATAAAGACGTTTAGGCAACTTTGCTCACCCCCATGTAAGTTATAGGGCAGGAACAGCACAGTTTTCAAAACGTGTTTTTCAGCCCGAAATAAACGCGTTTTCTCAGCCCTTAGAATCGCAGTGTAACTGCCTGGCTCAGAAGAGCCCCCTGAGTCAGCCCTTAACCCTAGTGTGCTGAAATTGTCAAACGTGTTTTTCAGCAGAAATAAAGACGTTTAGGCAACTTTGGTCACCCCCATGTAAGTTATAGGGCAGGAACAGCACAGTTTTCAAAACGTGTTTTTCAGCCCGAAATAAACGCGTTTTCTCAGCCCTTAGAATCGCAGTGTAACTGCTTGGCTCAGAAGAGCCCCCTGAGTCAGCCCTTAACCCCAGTGTGCTGAAATTGTCAAAACGTGTTTTTCAGCAGAAATAAAGACGTTTAGGTAACTTTGGTCACCCCCATGTAAGTTATAGGGCAGGAACAGCACAGTTTTCAAAACGTGTTTTTCAGCCCGAAATAAACGCGTTTTCTCAGCCCTTAGAATCGCAGTGTAACTGCCTGGCTCAGAAGAGCCCCCTGAGTCAGCCCTTAACCCCAGTGTGCTAAAATTGTCAAAACGTGTTTTTCAGCAGAAATAAACACGTTTAGGCAACATTGGTCACCCCCATGTAAGTTATAGGGCAGGAACAGCATAGTTTTCAAAACGTGTTTTTCAGCCCGAAATAAACGCGTTTTCTCAGCCCTTAGAATCGCAGTGTAACTGCCTTGCTCAGAAGAGCCCCCTGAGTCAGCCTTTAACCCCAGTGTGCTGAAATTGTCAAAACGTGTTTTTCAGCAGAAATAAAGACGTTTAGGCAACTTTGGTCACCCCCATGTAAGTTATAAGGCAGGAACAGCACAGTTTTCAAAACGTGTTTTTCAGCCCGAAATAAACGCGTTTTCTCAGCCCTTAGAATCGCAGTGTAACTGCCTGGCTCAGAAGAGCCCCCTGAGTCAGCCCTTAACCCCAGTGTGCTGAAATTGTCAAAACGTGTTTTTCAGCAGAAATAAAGACGTTTAGGCAACTTTGGTCACCCCCATGTAAGTTATAGGGCAGGAACAGCACAGTTTTCAAAACGTGTTTTTCAGCCCGAAATAAACGCGTTTTCTCAGCCCTTAGAATCGCAGTGTAACTGCCTGGCTCAGATGAGCCCCCTGAGTCAGCCCTTAACCCCAGTATGCTGAAATTGTCAAAACGTGTTTTTCAGCAGAAATAAAGACGTTTAGGCAACTTTGGTCACCCCCATGTAAGTTATAGGGCAGGAACAGCACAGTTTTCAAAACGTGTTTTTCAGCCCGAAATAAACGCGTTTTCTCAGCCCTTAGAATCGCAGTGTAACTGCCTGGCTCAGAAGAGCCCCCTGAGTCAGCCCTTAACCCCAGTGTGCTGAAATTGTCAAAACGTGTTTTTCAGCAGAAATAAAGACGTTTAGGCAACTTTGGTCACCCCCATGTAAGTTATAGGGCAGGAACAGCACAGTTTTCAAAACGTGTTTTTCAGCCCGAAATAAACGCGTTTTCTCAGCCCTTTGAATCGCAGTGTAACTGCCTGGCTCAGAAGAGCCCCCTGAGTCAGCCCTTAACCCCAGTGTGCTGAAATTGTCAAAACGTGTTTTTCAGCAGAAATAAAGACGTTTAGGCAACTTTGGTCACCCCCATGTAAGTTATAGGGCAGGAACAGCACAGTTTTCAAAACGTGTTTTTCAGCCCGAAATAAACGCGTTTTCTCAGCCCTTAGAATCGCAGTGTAACTGCCTGGCTCAGAAGAGCCCCCTGAGTCAGCCCTTAACCCCAGTGTGCTGAAATTGTCAAAACGTGTTTTTCAGCAGAAATAAAGACGTTTAGGCAACTTTGGTCACCCCCATGTAAGTTATAGGGCAGGAACAGCACAGTTTTCAAAACGTGTTTTTCAGCCCGAAATAAACGCGTTTTCTCAGCCCTTAGAATCGCAGTGTAACTGCCTGGCTCAAAAGAGCCCCCTGTGTCAACCCTTAACCCCAGTGTGCTGAAATTGTCAAAACGTGTTTTTCAGCAGAAATAAAGACGTTTAGGCAACTTTGCTCACCCCCATGTAAGTTATAGGGCAGGAACAGCACAGTTTTCAAAACGTGTTTTTCAGCCCGAAATAAACGCGTTTTCTCAGCCCTTAGAATCGCAGTGTAACTGCCTGGCTCAGAAGAGCCCCCTGAGTCAGCCCTTAACCCTAGTGTGCTGAAATTGTCAAACGTGTTTTTCAGCAGAAATAAAGACGTTTAGGCAACTTTGGTCACCCCCATGTAAGTTATAGGGCAGGAACAGCACAGTTTTCAAAACGTGTTTTTCAGCCCGAAATAAACGCGTTTTCTCAGCCCTTAGAATCGCAGTGTAACTGCTTGGCTCAGAAGAGCCCCCTGAGTCAGCCCTTAACCCCAGTGTGCTGAAATTGTCAAAACGTGTTTTTCAGCAGAAATAAAGACGTTTAGGTAACTTTGGTCACCCCCATGTAAGTTATAGGGCAGGAACAGCACAGTTTTCAAAACGTGTTTTTCAGCCCGAAATAAACGCGTTTTCTCAGCCCTTAGAATCGCAGTGTAACTGCCTGGCTCAGAAGAGCCCCCTGAGTCAGCCCTTAACCCCAGTGTGCTAAAATTGTCAAAACGTGTTTTTCAGCAGAAATAAACACGTTTAGGCAACATTGGTCACCCCCATGTAAGTTATAGGGCAGGAACAGCATAGTTTTCAAAACGTGTTTTTCAGCCCGAAATAAACGCGTTTTCTCAGCCCTTAGAATCGCAGTGTAACTGCCTTGCTCAGAAGAGCCCCCTGAGTCAGCCTTTAACCCCAGTGTGCTGAAATTGTCAAAACGTGTTTTTCAGCAGAAATAAAGACGTTTAGGCAACTTTGGTCACCCCCATGTAAGTTATAGGGCAGGAACAGCACAGTTTTCAAAACGTGTTTTTCAGCCCGAAATAAACGCGTTTTCTCAGCCCTTAGAATTGCAGTGCAACTGCCTGGCTCAGAAGAGCCCCCTGAGTCAGCCCTTAACCCCAGTGTGCTGAAATTGTCAAAACGTGTTTTTCAGCAGAAATAAAGACGTTTAGGCAACTTTGGTCACCCCCATGTAAGTTATAAGGCAGGAACAGCACAGTTTTCAAAACGTGTTTTTCAGCCCGAAATAAACGCGTTTTCTCAGCCCTTAGAATCGCAGTGTAACTGCCTGGCTCAGAAGAGCCCCCTGAGTCAGCCCTTAACCCTAGTGTGCTGAAATTGTCAAAACGTGTTTTTCAGCAGAAATAAAGACGTTTAGGCAACTTTGGTCACCCCCATGTAAGTTATAGGGCAGGAACAGCACAGTTTTCAAAACGTGTTTTTCAGCCCGAAATAAACGCGTTTTCTCAGCCCTTAGAATCGCAGTGTAACTGCCTGGCTCAGATGAGCCCCCTGAGTCAGCCCTTAACCCCAGTGTGCTGAAATTGTCAAAACGTGTTTTTCAGCAGAAATAAAGACGTTTAGGCAACTTTGGTCACCCCCATGTAAGTTATAGGGCAGGAACAGCACAGTTTTCAAAACGTGTTTTTCAGCCCGAAATAAACGCGTTTTCTCAGCCCTTAGAATCGCAGTGTAACTGCCTGGCTCAGAAGAGCCCCCTGAGTCAGCCCTTAACCCCAGTGTGCTGAAATTGTCAAAACGTGTTTTTCAGCAGAAATAAAGACGTTTAGGCAACTTTGGTCACCCCCATGTAAGTTATAGGGCAGGAACAGCACAGTTTTCAAAACGTGTTTTTCAGCCCGAAATAAACGCGTTTTCTCAGCCCTTTGAATCGCAGTGTAACTGCCTGGCTCAGAAGAGCCCCCTGAGTCAGCCCTTAACCCCAGTGTGCTGAAATTGTCAAAACGTGTTTTTCAGCAGAAATAAAGACGTTTAGGCAACTTTGGTCACCCCCATGTAAGTTATAGGGCAGGAACAGCACAGTTTTCAAAACGTGTTTTTCAGCCCGAAATAAACGCGTTTTCTCAGCCCTTAGAATCGCAGTGTAACTGCCTGGCTCAGAAGAGCCCCCTGAGTCAGCCCTTAACCCCAGTGTGCTGAAATTGTCAAAACGTGTTTTTTAGCAGAAATAAAGACGTTTAGGCAACTTTGGTCACCCCCATGTAAGTTATAGGGCAGGAACAGCACAGTTTTCAAAACGTGTTTTTCAGCCCGAAATAAACGCGTTTTCTCAGCCCTTAGAATCGCAGTGTAACTGCCTGGCTCAAAAGAGCCCCCTGTGTCAGCCCTTAACCCCAGTGTGCTGAAATTGTCAAAACGTGTTTTTCAGCAGAAATAAAGACGTTTAGGCAACTTTGCTCACCCCCATGTAAGTTATAGGGCAGGAACAGCACAGTTTTCAAAACGTGTTTTTCAGCCCGAAATAAACGCGTTTTCTCAGCCCTTAGAATCGCAGTGTAACTGCCTGGCTCAGAAGAGCCCCCTGAGTCAGCCCTTAACCCTAGTGTGCTGAAATTGTCAAAACGTGTTTTTCAGCAGAAATAAAGACGTTTAGGCAACTTTGGTCACCCCCATGTAAGTTATAGGGCAGGAACAGCACAGTTTTCAAAACGTGTTTTTCAGCCCGAAATAAACGCGTTTTCTCAGCCCTTAGAATCGCAGTGTAACTGCTTGGCTCAGAAGAGCCCCCTGAGTCAGCCCTTAACCCCAGTGTGCTGAAATTGTCAAAACGTGTTTTTCAGCAGAAATAAAGACGTTTAGGCAACTTTGGTCACCCCCATGTAAGTTATAGGGCAGGAACAGCACAGTTTTCAAAACGTGTTTTTCAGCCCGAAATAAACGCGTTTTCTCAGCCCTTAGAATTGCAGTGTAACTGCCTGGCTCAGAAGAGCCCCCTGAGTCAGCCCTTAACCCCAGTGTGCTGAAATTGTCAAAACGTGTTTTTCAGCTGAAATAAAGACGTTTAGGCAACTTTGGTCACCCCCATGTAAGTTATAAGGCAGGAACAGCACAGTTTTCAAAACGTGTTTTTCAGCCCGAAATAAACGCGTTTTCTCAGCCCTTAGAATCGCAGTGTAACTGCCTGGCTCAGAAGAGCCCCCTGAGTCAGCCCTTAACCCCAGTGTGCTGAAATTGTCAAAACGTGTTTTTCAGCAGAAATAAAGACGTTTAGGCAACTTTGGTCACCCCCATGTAAGTTATAGGGCAGGAACAGCACAGTTTTCAAAACGTGTTTTTCAGCCCGAAATAAACGCGTTTTCTCAGCCCTTAGAATCGCAGTGTAACTGCCTGGCTCAGAAGAGCCCCCTGAGTCAGCCCTTAACCCCAGTGTGCTGAAATTGTCAAAACGTGTTTTTCAGCAGAAATAAACACGTTTAGGCAACTTTGGTCACCCCCATGTAAGTTATAGGGCAGGAACAGCATAGTTTTCAAAACGTGTTTTTCAGCCCGAAATAAACGCGTTTTCTCAGCCCTTAGAATCGCAGTGTAACTGCCTGGCTCAGAAGAGCCCCCTGAGTCAGCCCTTAACCCCAGTGTGCTGAAATTGTCAAAACGTGTTTTTCAGCAGAAATAAAGACGTTTAGGCAACTTTGGTCACCCCCATGTAAGTTATAGGGCAGGAACAGCACAGTTTTCAAAACGTGTTTTTCAGCCCGAAATAAACGCGTTTTCTCAGCCCTTAGAATCGCAGTGTAACTGCCTGGCTCAGAAGAGCCCCCTGAGTCAGCCCTTAACCCCAGTGTGCTGAAATTGTCAAAACGTGTTTTTCAGCAGAAATAAAGACGTTTAGGCAACTTTGGTTACCCCCATGTAAGTTATAAGGCAGGAACAGCACAGTTTTCAAAACGTGTTTTTCAGCCCGAAATAAACGCGTTTTCTCAGCCCTTAGAATCGCAGTGTAACTGCCTGGCTCAGAAGAGCCCCCTGAGTCAGCCCTTAACCCCAGTGTGCTGAAATTGTCAAAACGTGTTTTTCAGCAGAAATAAACACGTTTAGGCAACTTTGGTCACCCCCATGTAAGTTATAGGGCAGGAACAGCACAGTTTTCAAAACGTGTTTTTCAGCCCGAAATAAACGCGTTTTCTCAGCCCTTAGAATCGCAGTGTAACTGCCTGGCTCAGAAGAGCCCCCTGAGTCAGCCCTTAACCCCAGTCTGCTGAAATTGTCAAAACGTGTTTTTCAGCAGAAATAAAGACGTTTAGGCAACTTTGGTCACCCCCATGTAAGTTGTAGGGCAGGAACAGCACAGTTTTCAAAACGTGTTTTTCAGCCCGAAATAAACGCGTTTTCTCAGCCCTTAGAATCGCAGTGTAACTGCCTGGCTCAGAAGAGCCCCCTGAGTCAGCCCTTAACCCCAGTGTGCTGAAATTTTCAAAACGTGTTTTTCAGCAGAAATAAAGACGTTTAGGCAACTTTGGTCACCCCCATGTAAGTTATAGGGCAGGAACAGCACAGTTTTCAAAACGTGTTTTTCAGCCCGAAATAAACGCGTTTTCTCAGCCCTTAGAATCGCAGTGTAACTGCCTGGCTCAGATGAGCCCCCTGAGTCAGCCCTTAACCCCAGTGTGCTGAAATTGTCAAAACGTGTTTTTCAGCAGAAATAAAGACGTTTAGGCAACTTTGGTCACCCCCATGTAAGTTATAGGGCAGGAACAGCACAGTTTTCAAAACGTGTTTTTCAGCCCGAAATAAACGCGTTTTCTCAGCCCTTAGAATCGCAGTGTAACTGCCTGGCTCAGAAGAGCCCCCTGAGTCAGCCCTTAACCCCAGTGTGCTGAAATTGTCAAAACGTGTTTTTCAGCAGAAATAAAGACGTTTAGGCAACTTTGGTCACCCCCATGTAAGTTATAGGGCAGGAACAGCACAGTTTTCAAAACGTGTTTTTCAGCCCGAAATAAACGCTTTTTCTCAGCCCTTAGAATCGCAGTGTAACTGCCTGGCTCAGATGAGCCCCCTGAGTCAGCCCTTAACCCCAGTGTGCTGAAATTGTCAAAACGTGTTTTTCAGCAGAAATAAAGACGTTTAGGCAACTTTGGTCACCCCCATGTAAGTTATAGGGCAGGAACAGCACAGTTTTCAAAACGTGTTTTTCAGCCCGAAATAAACGCGTTTTCTCAGCCCTTAGAATCGCAGTGTAACTGCCTGGCTCAGAAGAGCCCCCTGAGTCAGCCCTTAACCCCAGTGTGCTGAAATTGTCAAAACGTGTTTTTCAGCAGAAATAAAGACGTTTAGGCAACTTTGGTCACCCCCATGTAAGTTATAGGGCAGGAACAGCACAGTTTTCAAAACGTGTTTTTCAGCCCGAAATAAACGCGTTTTCTCAGCCCTTAGAATCGCAGTGTAACTGCCTGGCTCAGAAGAGCCCCCTGAGTCAGCCCTTAACCCCAGTGTGCTGAAATTGTCAAAACGTGTTTTTCAGCAGAAATAAACACGTTTAGGCAACTTTGGTCACCCCCATGTAAGTTATAGGGCAGGAACAGCATAGTTTTCAAAACGTGTTTTTCAGCCCGAAATAAACGCGTTTTCTCAGCCCTTAGAATCGCAGTGTAACTGCCTGGCTCAGATGAGCCCCCTGAGTCAGCCCTTAACCCCAGTGTGCTGAAATTGTCAAAACGTGTTTTTCAGCAGAAATAAAGACGTTTAGGCAACTTTGGTCACCCCCATGTAAGTTATAGGGCAGGAACAGCACAGTTTTCAAAACGTGTTTTTCAGCCCGAAATAAACGCGTTTTCTCAGCCCTTAGAATCGCAGTGTAACTGCCTGGCTCAGAAGAGCCCCCTGAGTCAGCCCTTAACCCCAGTGTGCTGAAATTGTCAAAACGTGTTTTTCAGCAGAAATAAAGACGTTTAGGCAACTTTGGTCACCCCCATGTAAGTTATAGGGCAGGAACAGCACAGTTTTCAAAACGTGTTTTTCAGCCCGAAATAAACGCGTTTTCTCAGCCCTTAGAATCGCAGTGTAACTGCCTGGCTCAGAAGAGCCCCCTGAGTCAGCCCTTAACCCCAGTGTGCTGAAATTGTCAAAACGTGTTTTTCAGCAGAAATAAACACGTTTAGGCAACTTTGGTCACCCCCATGTAAGTTATAGGGCAGGAACAGCATAGTTTTCAAAACGTGTTTTTCAGCCCGAAATAAACGCGTTTTCTCAGCCCTTAGAATCGCAGTGTAACTGCCTGGCTCAGATGAGCCCCCTGAGTCAGCCCTTAACCCCAGTGTGCTGAAATTGTCAAAACGTGTTTTTCAGCAGAAATAAAGACGTTTAGGCAACTTTGGTCACCCCCATGTAAGTTATAGGGCAGGAACAGCACAGTTTTCAAAACGTGTTTTTCAGCCCGAAATAAACGCGTTTTCTCAGCCCTTAGAATCGCAGTGTAACTGCCTGGCTCAGAAGAGCCCCCTGAGTCAGCCCTTAACCCCAGTGTGCTGAAATTGTCAAAACGTGTTTTTCAGCAGAAATAAAGACGTTTAGGCAACTTTGGTCACCCCCATGTAAGTTATAGGGCAGGAACAGCATAGTTTTCAAAACGTGTTTTTCAGCCCGAAATAAACGCGTTTTCTCAGCCCTTAGAATCGCAGTGTAACTGCCTGGCTCAGAAGAGCCCCCTGAGTCAGCCCTTAACCCCAGTGTGCTGAAATTGTCAAAACGTGTTTTTCAGCAGAAATAAACACGTTTAGGCAACTTTGGTCACCCCCATGTAAGTTATAGGGCAGGAACAGCACAGTTTTCAAAACGTGTTTTTCAGCCCGAAATAAACGCGTTTTCTCAGCCCTTAGAATCGCAATGTAACTGCCTGGCTCAGAAGAGCCCCCTGAGTCAGCCCTTAACCCCAGTGTGCTGAAATTGTCAAAACGTGTTTTTCAGCAGAAATAAAGACGTTTAGGCAACTTTGGTCACCCCCATGTAAGTTATAGGGCAGGAACAGCACAGTTTTCAAAACGTGTTTTTCAGCCCGAAATAAACGCGTTTTCTCAGCCCTTAGAATCGCAGTGTAACTGCCTGGCTCAGAAGAGCCCCCTGAGTCAGCCCTTAACCCCAGTGTGCTGAAATTGTCAAAACGTGTTTTTCAGCAGAAATAAACACGTTTAGGCAACTTTGGTCACCCCCATGTAAGTTATAAGGCAGGAACAGCACAGTTTTCAAAATGTGTTTTTCAGCCCGAAATAAACGCGTTTTCTCAGCCCTTAGAATCGCAGTGTAACTGCCTGGCTCAGAAGAGCCCCCTGAGTCAGCCCTTAACCCCAGTGTGCTGAAATTGTCAAAACGTGTTTTTCAGCAGAAATAAAGACGTTTAGGCAACTTTGGTCACCCCCATGTAAGTTATAGGGCAGGAACAGCACAGTTTTCAAAACGTGTTTTTCAGCCCGAAATAAACGCGTTTTCTCAGCCCTTAGAATCGCAGTGTAACTGCCTGGCTCAGAAGAGCCCCCTGAGTCAGCCCTTAACCCCAGTCTGCTGAAATTGTCAAAACGTGTTTTTCAGCAGAAATAAAGACGTTTAGGCAACTTTGGTCACCCCCATGTAAGTTGTAGGGCAGGAACAGCACAGTTTTCAAAACGTGTTTTTCAGCCCGAAATAAACGCGTTTTCTCAGCCCTTAGAATCGCAGTGTAACTGCCTGGCTCAGAAGAGCCCCCTGAGTCAGCCCTTAACCCCAGTGTGCTGAAATTTTCAAAACGTGTTTTTCAGCAGAAATAAAGACGTTTAGGCAACTTTGGTCACCCCCATGTAAGTTATAGGGCAGGAACAGCACAGTTTTCAAAACGTGTTTTTCAGCCCGAAATAAACGCTTTTTCTCAGCCCTTAGAATCGCAGTGTAACTGCCTGGCTCAGATGAGCCCCCTGAGTCAGCCCTTAACCCCAGTGTGCTGAAATTGTCAAAACGTGTTTTTCAGCAGAAATAAAGACGTTTAGGCAACTTTGGTCACCCCCATGTAAGTTATAGGGCAGGAACAGCACAGTTTTCAAAACGTGTTTTTCAGCCCGAAATAAACGCGTTTTCTCAGCCCTTAGAATCGCAGTGTAACTGCCTGGCTCAGAAGAGCCCCCTGAGTCAGCCCTTAACCCCAGTGTGCTGAAATTGTCAAAACGTGTTTTTCAGCAGAAATAAAGACGTTTAGGCAACTTTGGTCACCCCCATGTAAGTTATAGGGCAGGAACAGCACAGTTTTCAAAACGTGTTTTTCAGCCCGAAATAAACGCGTTTTCTCAGCCCTTAGAATCGCAGTGTAACTGCCTGGCTCAGAAGAGCCCCCTGAGTCAGCCCTTAACCCCAGTGTGCTGAAATTGTCAAAACGTGTTTTTCAGCAGAAATAAACACGTTTAGGCAACTTTGGTCACCCCCATGTAAGTTATAGGGCAGGAACAGCATAGTTTTCAAAACGTGTTTTTCAGCCCGAAATAAACGCGTTTTCTCAGCCCTTAGAATCGCAGTGTAACTGCCTGGCTCAGATGAGCCCCCTGAGTCAGCCCTTAACCCCAGTGTGCTGAAATTGTCAAAACGTGTTTTTCAGCAGAAATAAAGACGTTTAGGCAACTTTGGTCACCCCCATGTAAGTTATAGGGCAGGAACAGCACAGTTTTCAAAACGTGTTTTTCAGCCCGAAATAAACGCGTTTTCTCAGCCCTTAGAATCGCAGTGTAACTGCCTGGCTCAGATGAGCCCCCTGAGTCAGCCCTTAACCCCAGTGTGCTGAAATTGTCAAAACGTGTTTTTCAGCAGAAATAAAGACGTTTAGGCAACTTTGGTCACCCCCATGTAAGTTATAGGGCAGGAACAGCACAGTTTTCAAAACGTGTTTTTCAGCCCGAAATAAACGCGTTTTCTCAGCCCTTAGAATCGCAGTGTAACTGCCTGGCTCAGAAGAGCCCCCTGAGTCAGCCCTTAACCCCAGTGTGCTGAAATTGTCAAAACGTGTTTTTCAGCAGAAATAAAGACGTTTAGGCAACTTTGGTCACCCCCATGTAAGTTATATGCAGGAACAGCATAGTTTTCAAAACGTGTTTTTCAGCCCGAAATAAACGCGTTTTCTCAGCCCTTAGAATCGCAGTGTAACTGCCTGGCTCAGAAGAGCCCCCTGAGTCAGCCCTTAACCCCAGTGTGCTGAAATTGTCAAAACGTGTTTTTCAGCAGAAATAAACACGTTTAGGCAACTTTGGTCACCCCCATGTAAGTTATAGGGCAGGAACAGCACAGTTTTCAAAACGTGTTTTTCAGCCCGAAATAAACGCGTTTTCTCAGCCCTTAGAATCGCAATGTAACTGCCTGGCTCAGAAGAGCCCCCTGAGTCAGCCCTTAACCCCAGTGTGCTGAAATTGTCAAAACGTGTTTTTCAGCAGAAATAAAGACGTTTAGGCAACTTTGGTCACCCCCATGTAAGTTATAGGGCAGGAACAGCACAGTTTTCAAAACGTGTTTTTCAGCCCGAAATAAACGCGTTTTCTCAGCCCTTAGAATCGCAGTGTAACTGCCTGGCTCAGAAGAGCCCCCTGAGTCAGCCCTTAACCCCAGTGTGCTGAAATTGTCAAAACGTGTTTTTCAGCAGAAATAAACACGTTTAGGCAACTTTGGTCACCCCCATGTAAGTTATAGGGCAGGAACAGCACAGTTTTCAAAACGTGTTTTTCAGCCCGAAATAAACGCGTTTTCTCAGCCCTTAGAATCGCAGTGTAACTGCCTGGCTCAGAAGAGCCCCCTGAGTCAGCCCTTAACCCCAGTGTGCTGAAATTGTCAAAACGTGTTTTTCAGCAGAAATAAACACGTTTAGGCAACTTTGGTCACCCCCATGTAAGTTATAGGGCAGGAACAGCGCAGTTTTCAAAACGTGTTTTTCAGCCCGAAATAAACGCGTTTTCTCAGCCCTTAGAATCGCAATGTAACTGCCTGGCTCAGAAGAGCCCCCTGAGTCAGCCCTTAACCCCAGTGTGCTGAAATTGTCAAAACGTGTTTTTCAGCAGAAATAAAGACGTTTAGGCAACTTTGGTCACCCCCATGTAAGTTATAGGGCAGGAACAGCACAGTTTTCAAAACGTGTTTTTCAGCCCGAAATAAACGCGTTTTCTCAGCCCTTAGAATCGCAGTGTAACTGCCTGGCTCAGAAGAGCCCCCTGAGTCAGCCCTTAACCCCAGTGTGCTGAAATTGTCAAAACGTGTTTTTCAGCAGAAATAAAGACGTTTAGGCAACTTTGGTCACCCCCATGTAAGTTATAGGGCAGGAACAGCACAGTTTTCAAAACGTGTTTTTCAGCCCGAAATAAACGCGTTTTCTCAGCCCTTAGAATCGCAGTGTAACTGCCTGGCTCAGAAGAGCCCCCTGAGTCAGCCCTTAACCCCAGTGTGCTGAAATTGTCAAAACGTGTTTTTCAGCAGAAATAAACACGTTTAGGCAACTTTGGTCACCCCCATGTAAGTTATAGGGCAGGAACAGCATAGTTTTCAAAACGTGTTTTTCAGCCCGAAATAAACGCGTTTTCTCAGCCCTTAGAATCGCAGTGTAACTGCCTGGCTCAGATGAGCCCCCTGAGTCAGCCCTTAACCCCAGTGTGCTGAAATTGTCAAAACGTGTTTTTCAGCAGAAATAAAGACGTTTAGGCAACTTTGGTCACCCCCATGTAAGTTATAGGGCAGGAACAGCACAGTTTTCAAAACGTGTTTTTCAGCCCGAAATAAACGCGTTTTCTCAGCCCTTAGAATCGCAGTGTAACTGCCTGGCTCAGAAGAGCCCCCTGAGTCAGCCCTTAACCCCAGTGTGCTGAAATTGTCAAAACGTGTTTTTCAGCAGAAATAAAGACGTTTAGGCAACTTTGGTCACCCCCATGTAAGTTATATGCAGGAACAGCATAGTTTTCAAAACGTGTTTTTCAGCCCGAAATAAACGCGTTTTCTCAGCCCTTAGAATCGCAGTGTAACTGCCTGGCTCAGAAGAGCCCCCTGAGTCAGCCCTTAACCCCAGTGTGCTGAAATTGTCAAAACGTGTTTTTCAGCAGAAATAAACACGTTTAGGCAACTTTGGTCACCCCCATGTAAGTTATAGGGCAGGAACAGCACAGTTTTCAAAACGTGTTTTTCAGCCCGAAATAAACGCGTTTTCTCAGCCCTTAGAATCGCAATGTAACTGCCTGGCTCAGAAGAGCCCCCTGAGTCAGCCCTTAACCCCAGTGTGCTGAAATTGTCAAAACGTGTTTTTCAGCAGAAATAAAGACGTTTAGGCAACTTTGGTCACCCCCATGTAAGTTATAGGGCAGGAACAGCACAGTTTTCAAAACGTGTTTTTCAGCCCGAAATAAACGCGTTTTCTCAGCCCTTAGAATCGCAGTGTAACTGCCTGGCTCAGAAGAGCCCCCTGAGTCAGCCCTTAACCCCAGTGTGCTGAAATTGTCAAAACGTGTTTTTCAGCAGAAATAAACACGTTTAGGCAACTTTGGTCACCCCCATGTAAGTTATAGGGCAGGAACAGCACAGTTTTCAAAACGTGTTTTTCAGCCCGAAATAAACGCGTTTTCTCAGCCCTTAGAATCGCAGTGTAACTGCCTGGCTCAGAAGAGCCCCCTGAGTCAGCCCTTAACCCCAGTGTGCTGAAATTGTCAAAACGTGTTTTTCAGCAGAAATAAACACGTTTAGGCAACTTTGGTCACCCCCATGTAAGTTATAGGGCAGGAACAGCGCAGTTTTCAAAACGTGTTTTTCAGCCCGAAATAAACGCGTTTTCTCAGCCCTTAGAATCGCAATGTAACTGCCTGGCTCAGAAGAGCCCCCTGAGTCAGCCCTTAACCCCAGTGTGCTGAAATTGTCAAAACGTGTTTTTCAGCAGAAATAAAGACGTTTAGGCAACTTTGGTCACCCCCATGTAAGTTATAGGGCAGGAACAGCACAGTTTTCAAAACGTGTTTTTCAGCCCGAAATAAACGCGTTTTCTCAGCCCTTAGAATCGCAGTGTAACTGCCTGGCTCAGAAGAGCCCCCTGAGTCAGCCCTTAACCCCAGTGTGCTGAAATTGTCAAAACGTGTTTTTCAGCAGAAATAAAGACGTTTAGGCAACTTTGGTCACCCCCATGTAAGTTATAGGGCAGGAACAGCACAGTTTTCATAACGTGTTTTTCAGCCCGAAATAAATACACACCAGTATTTCATTTCTCCCTAAATATTTTAAGCATCAAAGTCTTACATGTGTTTATTTTGGAAATGTTTTTACGTGCTCCTTGCTCCTTCTGACCATGTCACTGTACGTTTAAAAGCATACTTTTAGAATTTAATTAATAGGGAATATAATATGAAATCGTGTATCTAAAGAAATAACGGTATTACTATATTCATGTACTGGTGCACAAACAGTAGTACTGTATAAGACTTTCCATTGAGATATGCTTATGACAAACATGACTGCCTTGGTGGCGTGATTGCTTAAGTGACTGATATATAATCCTGAGGTTGAGTGTTCAAACCCAGCTGTTGCCTTCAGTTTTCTTTAACCAAATAAAAATTTCTTTGAAAAACTAAAATAGCTAATGTTATTGCCATTATATTGACATTTTTTATATTTCTAAATATCACATGTTCGTACTGTATGTACACAGCGAAAGGGTGCAAATTCACGTGATCCCTATTAATAAAGGGTATTAAGGGTATTCAAATCCCTTTAGATCTCCTTTCAGATTTAAAAGGTTATTAATAATATCTTCGGTGTTGCATCTTCCCAGTTTAGCTGATCTTTTGCTGCCTATGCATGCTTACACAGCTCCCTGGGTAAACTATCATGCTTGACTGAGAAAGCTTTAGAGAACTTAACATTTCTATTATCAACAAATTGTAAATACGACGTTTACATTGGCATTATTAATTTTCACTTGAGTGTATGGAGGAGTGTCAGCTGTCAATGAGAACAAACCCCCCCCTTAGGCTGGGCAAACAATTTTTTTTAATTTTTAAAAAAGAAATAAAAAAACAGATATAATGATATAACATTTACTGCAATACAATACTGCTACGTTTTGGCTGTGAATCCTTCTTCATGTGTGAGGCTGAAACGCTTGGAATTTGTAATGTAGGGTGCTCTGGACAGGTTAAACTTTAATGCAGGAAAAATGTATTTCCCAGAAGCCACAGTAAACTGATTCTTATGGAATGTGTTTTCTTTCTTCTTTTTACACCATGGAATAAACCTATTACTCTTATTCTATTACCTATTACCTATTATTCTTATGGAAGCCCATTTCTGCCAGGGAGTTAAAAAAAACACACACTTTTTCATTGACAAAAAGTAACGCCACACTCTCTTGCTTAAAGCACCACGTCTCTTCCCGTTAAAAAGAGGAGACACTTTACACTTTAACTCTTCAGTTCACAGAGAAATGTCAACAGAGCCCCCCCCGCCAAAAACCCTTTTTTTGCTCACAGTAGTACTTCTCGCATTAAGAAAGTTAGGTGTTAGCATAAACTATTAGTAAGAGGCTCTGGTGAAATTTCTCTGTGAACTGAGGAGTTAAAGTGTAAAGTGTCTCCTCCTTTTAACAGGAAGAGAGGTGGTGCTTTAAACAAGAGAGTGTGGCCTCATGTAAGTTATTGTTGGGAAGAGAGGGAGAGAGTTACATACTGTAGGTGATTGCATAGGCACAACAAGTGCAGCTGATATGTATCTCCTACTGCAGCTATGCCTACTAAACACCCTGCAACGATGCCATCCTGTCACGAACCTATCCTTTTAGAATTAAAGGTGCATTAAAGGTGTTGGAGTCTTGATGAATCCCTCCCACTGAAAAATGGTCCAACACCAGTATCAGCCCAAGGTAATTGTGGAGTGCTCCCATATACATTTAAATGTTGGGGTACTCCTTTGCAATTATGCTTCAGTTCTGTACCAAGTGCAACACTTTTTGACAGAGAAAAGCCACCAGGTGCTGCTATAACAGACATACAATAGCTTTTATTAAGGCAAAAATGAACTCTTCTATGACACCTATTGTTATAGAGGACTAGAGCCTTACTTTTTATTAGAATGGTTCCCCAAAACACAGGACCCTTCAATTGGGTGAACAACAATAGTATCAGTGACAATGAAAGGACAGAGTATTCAAACCTACCGTGTTTGTTTTCTACAGCAAATATATATATACATACAGAGAAAATTTTGGATATATTATGCATTAGTCTTCTCTTTCACTTGGCATTTCAACTAAAATAAAATGCATTCACTACAAAAGAGATAACGTACATTTCCTTTTGTGAATGAAAAGACTGTAGGATAAAGACTTCACAATAGAAGAAAATGAGAAATTTACATAATAAGAGCAAGTACATATCTCTGCACTCTACTAAAGTAAAGACTACATAATCCAATAGTATCCCTCCATCAACCCAATTCAACAGACACAAGGCAGGGGTTTAACCTGGAAAGTATACCAGTCCATCCAACGGCACTCACAGGCACACACATTCTCATATTGGACAACATTCCAGTGTGTTTTTGGCAACAAGACTAACCACTGCACCACCATGCCACCCCTAATCTATTATTGTCTAATTATCCAACCTATTCCTGCATGTGATTGATAGCAGTTTTCACAGAGATAAATAACACTAAGTATTTTTTAAATGACTTCTGTTTCAGAACAGCCCAATGAAAAATGCAAGCTGAACTTCTAAGAAGGTGTTCACTATATTTAAATAGAATTCATTCCAACAGAAAACTGTTTGAGATCTACATACTGTACGTGTAAAAACTAAAGGTCTTGTTAGCAGGATTGCTCACATAAAAGTGCTTTGCAGATCATTTTAGCAGTAAACAACAACGAGGTTTACCCACACAACCCAAAGCAGTCACTAAAAAGATAAACATGTTCTTGGTTTTCCAAATGCTACTCTGCTGGCAATTTTTTTCACAGGTGAAAACCAATGACACGAAATGTGCTCTCTCAAGACTCCTTAGGCTTGAACAAAGAAAATCTACCTCCTTTTTAAGTTTGGGCCACACTAACTGCTATTACATCTGATAACGATATTCACATGGAATCAACAACATGCTGTTGCTGTTCCTAAGATGTTAATTGTAGCAATAGGTACGGAGTGTAAGGTCTTTAAAGGTGTGGTGCAGTGTACTGTATATACTGAACCTGAGTTAAACCAACTGAAGGGAAAAAAGGAAATGAAAAAAGGCACTGCACCACAATGCTTGCCAGCTACAGTACTATATATACAGATATTACTCTATGCCTATAACCATTTTAGCTATACATCATCTTCAAGAGGTGAGAAAGGTCAGGGCAGTGCAACACTGGGACTTGGCAGAATTGATCTGTAACAGTCTGGAAAGCAGCAGGGTACTGATCCATCTTCTAATCTGTATCTATGTTACCTTTTGTAGCGAGTTCAATGACAGGGGCCCAGTGGTGGTGATGTGATTAATAAATCTTTAATAACCAGTGAAGAAAGATACAAGATATGAAGAAGGGGTTAATTAAGTCCTTTCTGCATGATGATTAGACTTCTGAGGCTGGAGTTTATGGCAGGAAAGGGATAACTGATAAGGATGCCAGATGCAGCTAGGGAACCCCCAGGGAATGTAATCTAACTGACAATTTGGCCAGAATCCGTAAACTGTCCAAACACCATGACCCACCCCTTACCATAATAAGGAGTGAAGTCAGAAGTGGCAGGAAAACCCTATATAAACTGAGAGTTTGTACCGGCACTTTGAACAATACTTCGGTTTTGTTGTCTCTTGCGGGAAACAAGACTTCGGCTTTATTGTTCCTTGCATGCAATAAACTCATCTGTTTAACTTCATCTCGGGATTCAGAACTTATTCTTTCTGTTACAACACCAGTGAACTCCAGGAAACCCTCAATGTCCTTTTTGAACTTTGGAGGACAGTGGCTTCTTGAAATGTTAAGCATCATCAGGGCTTAAGGTAGAGACAACCACCTGAGATTCCCCTTTGAGGTGGGGTCTTGCCCAAAGAGATTCACAGATCAAGAGAAATGCTTCAGGGAAGTCTTCTAGATCCACTAGGAGATGGGAGATATTCAATCCTGCTTATGCTCTGCTCCCACACCCAAGCTGCTTGCCATTTCTACTGAGTTGTGTATTTCCAGCATTCTGCAATTCACTTCCAGTGTCGCACCCCAAGAGTTATCAGGTAACCTACAGGTAACCCTTTCTCATGTCATCATGTTTTTGAACATTCATGAAAAAGTTGCCAGCTGTGGATATGTGACCTAAAAATATCCATATGGCTTTATTTATGGGTTGCAATTTAAAAAAAGTCAAAAACTGCACTCAAAATGCAAGAGTGCCCTTAGCGCTTTCTGGCAAGAGGAGACACCCAAATTAATAATGTAACAAAACCAACTAAAATAACAAGCTTATAAACTAAACACTAGAATTAAAACTTGTCATTTTCTAGGGTTCAAGGCAGTGTGTTTCTCTCTGTTATTGTTTTTGTTTCACTTAACATGACGGTGTGTTCTTGAAGAGGTTGGTAGAAAAAGATAAAGAATAATACAGATGGAGGTGCAGCGTTATTGAGTTAAGGAGAGCTGACAAGCATCTCCTGCTGCAGCTCTGCCTAATCAATATCCCAGAAAGGCACTGTCCTGTCCCAGAGGGATTTCACAAAAACTCTCAATCTTAACATTACATTTATTGAACATTGATTACAAATTTATTTTTTTATTTCACAAAATGCCCTTGAAAAGGTGTCCACATACCCATAAAAATTAAGATAAAAAATTTTAATCTGGCCATGAGAACTGCTTGCATTTGTACTATATGGAATTCTCTTTATATTTGTGGAAAAATTAATTTATTCAGTTGGAATTAGCAAGCTAATTCCAACAAAGCAAGCTCTCATAATGAGAATAAACAGCCATCTGAGGATAGTAAATTAAGTGCATGTATTATATAAAAACCTATGTAATCTATCTACTTCCTTTTCTTATTACAATGGAATATTTCCACCCTTTAGTAACAGATAAGCTGTTGCTGTTAAAAGCCACACCTTCATGCATATTGCAAGCAGTATATCTTTCCCTGAACTGATAAGAGAGTTGATTGATGTGGTATTGATGGATATCTATAAATATTGAGAACAAGTGACCATGCAAATTTTACCAAGCAAAGCGAAATATACTGTAGTATAAACTGAGTTGCTTTTCGTTTAGGATAACGACCAGAGTCCCTTATCATAAAATGGGATTTCTAACTATTACCAATTTTGAATACTGTAAATTTTTACTAGAACCTATTAGTCCTACTGTACCAATATAGAAAAGCACATATTACATTTGGGAAATTTGGTTTCAAAATTCCTCATATCAACAATGCCTATACTGTTTTCCTCTACAGTACTGTATGTTAATCTATCATTCTGTCCATCGAAAACCTGTTTATATGTGACCTTTCAGAACATTTGGCTGTTTTCTTCCTAGCACAATTTATGAGCACTCTGATTAAATTAATTCTCTTTACATTATCATTCTCACTGTGCATAACAAGGAAGATTAATAAACATAAGGTTGTTTAATGACAATCTATTGTATATCTCATGGCTAAATAGTCAAGTCTTGCCAAAAGACAAAACATCAACTTCATTCAAACTTCAATGAAAGTATTAATGATTTTTAATTACCATACTTTTAAACATAAAGCAAGCTTCATTAGCAGATGAAATACAAAAACAAAAGCTGTGTTTCCAACTTTCAATGAAATTCACTGCCTGACTGAGGGATCTTACTGAGACGGGTACATTTATTCTGAAATCATGTAAACCAATATTGTTACACACAGACAGAAGCCACTAAACTAATCAGTATTTTTGTGCACCTAAATTAAATTAGTTTTGACAAGCAAAAGGCTTGGAATACTTATGCAATCTTGACTTTCCCAGTTTTTCTTTTCTGTTAATTACCTTTTTACATCTATCTTTTTATTTGTTTGCTTTGAATGTGTGGAGTAAGTTGTGTATGTAAAAATATTAATTGCTACTTCAAAGCCATGATTGCAAGCTTTAAAGTACCATAATGTGAAAACAAGGTCTGAATAATTTTGTAAGAAACTAGATGATTTGTCAGTGTAATCAACTTTGGCAAAATTAATTTCTTATTAATATCGTCTTGTGAAATGAATAATGGAATAGATGAAAGGTGAACACTGTTCTGTATTCTCATGTTGCAGTGGTTCATCAGTATCTATTATTCTAAATTTTTCTGTACAGATGCAGCCATTCAAAATGCGCGGGCGATACCGCATTATTTTGCGGTGCGCTTTACGCAGTCTACCGCGAGTTACCGGTAAATACCGCGAGTTACTGTAAATTCTCCTATAATACCGCAAGCAAAATAATAGTATCCGGAATTTCCGCAAGGTGGAGCTAATAAAGCTCAACCTCTCATGTTTGAGCTGTCGCCATCAAAGTCTTTAATGAAGATATTACTAATAGTATTAATAATGAATGACCTTGGACAAGCTGTAAACTCAAAGTATTGCCCTGGTCCACATTCTTTTTTTCATTGACCGTCTTTGTAAAAGTAACACCACAGCATTTCACAATCACGCATTTGTTTCCAATCATGCAAAGTACAGTAATTTTTGAGAATCGATTCACCATGCCTTACATGCTCATAAAAGAGATTGATTTAGGACCATAAACATATTACCGTAGGCAAACTGTACTGTATATAGTATGTATATGTATATTTAATGTCTTAACTGTGCCCGTTTAAGTATTGAATATTTATATGTAATTTTACCACTGAAGGGAAATCCTAGTAGCTGAGCATAAAAAGAATAGGAACATACTGTAACGCATGTGAAGGCCATAAGCGATATTAATTTTGGAACTTAAACATACAGTATATGGCTGGTCTCGGTACTTTAAAGAAAACATACACACCAGTATTCCATTTCTCCCTAAACATTTTAAGCATCGAAGTCTTTAACTAACGTGATACCGGAGTCAACAAGCATACTTTTGGAATTTGATTAAAAGGGAATATAATATGGAATCGCGTATCTTAAGAAATTAATAACGATATAATTATATTCATGTTGCAAAAAAACTGCAATGGACATAAAACTCCCTTGCCTTTAACAGAGCGTTCCATAATTTCTAATTACGAAAATTATTTAAACTGCGACACTTATCATTCAACCAGAGCTCAAAATATCACAAGGATCCCCAAGAGCACAGCAAAGACTGTATTAAAAGAATCGCGTATCTAAAGAAATGAATAAGATATAATTATATTTGTGTACTGCGACAGGGCTGTGTAGGGCTGTTTCACCTCTCTCTTCATGTGACTCTATTCAAAAGCCATTTAGCAAAGAGGGGATGAGAAGAGTGACAAACTAGTATACTTTAGGTCTTTTTTTCTGAACCGGGGAAAATCTGATCATGTTTCTCTATAACAATAATAAAAAACATTGTCATTCCCGGACTGTTAAACCAACGCATTAGCACGTCAAATCCCATTGAGGAGCCGGGCGCAATAATTGTTTTGTCCCTTAATTTACTGATCTGCATTAATTACAGAAATCGAGTCCCTGCTCTTTGCAGACAACCTGGTCCTGCTGTTGCCCACAGAACAGAGGCTGCGGCAGAACCTGGCACTGCTGGAGCAGCACTGTCAGACCTGGGCGCTGACAGTCAATCTGGACAAGACCAGAGTTATGGTTTTCCAGAAAAAAAGCCAGACCTCCCTTAGTCTTCCTGAAATTGTTGGATTATGAGTGAATAAAAGCATCTTATTAAAAACACGTTTGCGTTTGTTTGGGAGCTATATTATGTATTTTTCATATGTAAGATACAATGATGTGTTTCCGCTTACACATCACACGACTTTAAAAGCTAGAAAAACAGGTTTCGATTCACATTATCTGGCGAGCCTTGTTTTGTCAAAGGACAGCACAAAAAAACAGACAATACACAGGGGGGGGAGGGCAAGCGAGAGAGAGAGTTTTTTACTCTCTGTCAAAAAAAAACAAATCAACCGGGGCAGAGACTCTGGGGGGATCATTGTGTGGTACAGAACGGAGCTCAGTCAATCCAAACAAGTTCAGTAGTAAAGAGAGAAAAGTCAACAATTGATTTAAGGACGATCTGTCAAAGTGCAATGAAATACAATACTGTTGTTGTTGCTGTTATTGTTGTTTTTATCCTGTAAAGCGTTTTGAGAAGCCACCTTTAAAGGTGATATATAAAAGCGCTGATTCTTATGGAATGTGTTCCACCGGGGATTCAAAAAAACTGCAACGGACATAAAAACTCCCTTGCTTTTAACAGAGCATTTAATAATTTCCAACTACGAAATTTATTTAAACTGCGACACTTATCATTCAACCAGAGCTCGAAATATCACAAGGATCCTCAAGAGCACAGCAAAGACTGTATTAAAAGTATACTAGTGACAAACTAGTATACTTTAGATCTTTTTTTCTGAACCGGGGAAAATCTGATCATGTTTCTCTACAACAATAATAAAAAACATTATTTTACATATCACCTTTATGTGATACCACCTTAAGGACAGCACATACAACGGTTAATTGCACAATGGACCGCGCAAAGAAATTTAAAATAGATAGATAGATAATACTTTATTAATCCCGTAGGGAAATTGATGCGTTACAGCAGTCCAGCCCAAGCCAAGCAAAACAGACATCAGAATAGTTATAAAACAAAAGACAAACAAAATAAATAAAAATAAATAATTATATAGGTGTGTGCAAAATGTGCTGATCATAGTCGCTGTAAAAACAATAGATTATGTGCAAAATGTGCATAGGTTATACAGACTGATTGTCCAAAAAGTACAATGGAGTAAACATGCTGTCCATAGAGGAGCAAATGAAGGGCTAACAGTCCTAGCCTAGGGCAGCGTTATACACCCTGACAGCCGCCGGGAGGAAAGACCTGCGGAAAAATTCCCTTGAACACCGTAGCTGGAGCAGTCTATTGCTAAATGTGCTCCGCTGCCCAGTAACAGTCCCATGAAGCGGATGAGAGGTGTTGTTCATGATGGCTGTGAGCTTGTTCAGCATTCTCCTCTCAGCCACCACCTCCATGGGGTCAAGGCTCATCCCCAGCACAGTGCCAGCCTTCTTGATGAGTTTATTGAGCCTGTTTGCATCTTTTGTCATGATGCTGCTGCCCCAGCACACCACAGCGTAGAAGATGGCCGCCACCACCACTGATTCATAAAAAATGTGTAGCAGTGTTCCACACACACCAAAGGACCTGAGTCTCCTAAGAAAATAGAGTTGGCTCTGACCTTTCTTGTACAGGGCATCAGTGTTACCAGACCACTCCAGCTTATCATCCAGGTGTACCCCTAAGTACTTGTAGGGCCTCTATGTCCTCACCCTGGATGGAAACAGGGTTCAGCGGAGACTTATTCCTTCGAAAGTCAAAAATCATTTCTTTGGTCTTGCTGGTGTTAAGCTGGAGATGGTTAAGATGACACCACTCCACAAAATTGGTAATCAAGCTCCTATATTCCTCCTTCCTCCCCTCTCTAATACACCCCACAATTGCAGAGTCATCCGAAAACTTCTGCAGATGACATGTCTCAGAGTTGTACCTGAAGTCAGAGGTGTAAAAGGTGAACAGGAATGGAGCAAGGACAGTCCCCTGTGTAGCCCCAGTACTGCTAACAATCTGTTCGGACACACAGCTCTCTAGCCGTACATACCGTGGCCTGCAGGTCAGTCTATAATCCAGGACAGCAGGGGAGTGTCCACCTGTGCTGCCCTTAGCTTATCTCTCAGTAAAGGTGGATGGATGATGTTAAAGGCACTGGAGAAGTCAAAGAACATAACTCTCACAATGCTCCCCGTCTTCTCCAGGTGAGAGTTAGCTCTGTGTAGCAGATAGGTGACTGCATCCTCCACTCCCAGGTGTGACCGGTAGGCGAACTGCAGGGGGTCCAGTGCTGTACTCACCAGGGTTCTGAGGTGGTCCAGTACAAGCCTTTCCAGAGTTTTCATTAGGTGTGATGTAAGTGCCACTGGTCTGTAGTCATTCAAGACTTTAGGGTGCCCCTTTTTGAGTGCTGGCACCAGGCAAGATGTCTTCCAGAGCATCGGAACCTTTTCTAATCTCAGGCTGAGGTTGAAGATGTACTGCAGCACTGAACCCAGTTGGTCCGCACAGATCTTTAGCACCCTGGAGCTGACACCGTCAGGACCCGCTGCCTTCCCTGCATGGAGTCTCCTCAACTCCCTTCTGACCTGGTCAGCTGCGATGGATAGGCCGAGGAGGGCAGGGGAAGATGGAGTAAGAGTAGGAGTAGGAGGGATCACATGATGGGGTGACTGAGGACATGAAGAGGGTGCCTTCATAGTCTTCTTTAGGTGTGATCGCAGAAGGCATAATCAGCAAATTAGGAAAACAAAGAACAGGACAGGTGAGACGTTTATCCAGAGAGCGAGTGATCAGAAAAAGGAACAGCTGTTACGCCCAGGTTTTACGCTCTCTCTCTGCTGAATGAATAAAAGCATTTTATTAAAAACGCGTTTGAGTTTGTCTGGGTATTTACTTTGTAATCTGTGGTTTACATCTACTGTATTGCTTTGAGATGCCACTTTTAAAGGTGATATGTAAAATAAAGTTTTTTATTATTGTTATAGAGTAACATGATCAGATTTTCCCTGGTTCAGAAAAAAAGACGATTAAAATCTGTAATCTTTCCACTTGTATGTCATCGGAAAATACAAGAAGTTTCTGCTTCGTGTAAGGATGGTATCAAAAAGTAATCTAAATGGTGAGAAAGCTGTGGTCCTCAAAGCACTTTACAGGATAAAAACAATAACAACAATAGTGTTAAGCTGGGCAAATGATTTTTTTATAGAAATACAAAATGAGATATAATGATGTGTTCCGGCTAAGACATTAACGAGTACAACCCCCCTCTCTGCGGGAGTGCTGGCTGTGACAAATTAAACCGGTTTCACAGGTATTTTCAAAGTAGAAGGGGGCGAGATTTCCAGCGAAAGACACCTCCCCCCTACAAAGCCAAGGAAGTACAGTACTTACTAGTTAAGAAAGCTAGGCTCCTCAATGAAATCGCTTTAACATGCTAACAGTCCGGGCGTGGCAAGCTTCTAATGTCAACTCGACTCGATTGGAAGACAATGAACATATTCTAGCCCTAAATGAATTAATAGCAAACATGGTTTACATAAAAGACATTTTTCCAATAAAGTTTATAATAATACGATCTATAGTTGAAATCTGAGCCTAAATAAAAATAAAAAGCATTTTCAGTGAGCAATTACGCTGTGTTTATGTAGAAAAAGTGATTAGGTTTATGAGCAATCTAATTACTTATTAGTTTAAAATGCTATATAAAATAAAGTTTATTATTAATTTGCTGGACAGAGTGGTGAACATTATTATGGATAAGACAAAGATAACGATCCTGATCAGTTTAGAAATCTGTGTACGCTGTAAGGTTTTTGCTTCTTAAACTTTTAAAATACACGTTTCGAATAGAAAGAAATCATCTTCCTGGTACAGTATGTATAGCAAACCAGCACGTCTTTTTTCTCTAATCAGAGGGGTTAGATGCTCGGTTAAAAGCAAAGGAGATTGTCTGTTATAGTGGACATAAAAACAAGAGTTCGCTGGCATTATATCCTAGAAGACACAGACCGGCGCCAGACCGGGAGATGCCCGCAGCGTAAAAGAAAATGCCTGATGAACTAGGGATTGGATAGTTTCCAAGTGCTTGTACAGTGCTTGTCACAAACGGATGACTGTTCTCAGGCGGAAGATGTAAACAGCTTAATTTTCGTGTTAAATAATTTTTTTAAATTAAAATTCATTCTATACAGCAATCGCATATTTGGGTACCGTTTCATAAAACTTTCATGCTTAAAATGTTTAGGAAGAAATGGAAGACTGGTGTGTATTTTTTCTTTAAACTACCAAGACCAGCCATACACAGTACAATTTACGTACATACAGTAATGTTTATGTTCCTAAATTAATATCGTTTAAGACCTTCAGATGTGTTATGCTCCTCTTCTTTTTATGCTCAGCTACTAAAATTTCCCTTTAGTGGTAAAATTCCATATAAATATTAAAAACTAAGCGGATTAAAATGTGCAAAGTAAAGACATTAAATTATTAAATCTTTTCACTACCAACCAATGCACCACGAGTGCCCCTGTCGGTCATTTTGGCCAGCCAATCACTTACCACGGTGCCCTGCGGTGCCCCACAGTGGCTTGTGGGTAGATTACCGTACCATGGGTTTGTACCGCGCATTTAGAATGGCTGCATCTGTACATAAGAGGTGGTAAATAAGAGGTGGCTCTTTGGCTCACTTGGTAGTAAGTAGTCACTTAAAATACAAGATTCTCATACATTTCTCATGCCCTTAACATACTATATACCATATCCAAAAAAAACATTTTTTGACTCACTGATTTAATTCACTCTTGACAAATTTGCTTGTTATACCAATACTCACATTGGCTTAATATGGAATGTATGGTCTAAATGAAATGTAATCTTTGATTAAATAGACTGTACAACAAAACTGTGGGATAAAGCACAATAGCAATGATTTTTTAAAGCAAACCTTACTGTGAAGCTTTTGTATAGACACTGACTAAAGAAATGCAAAATTACCATATTCTTGTTGCCTTAAATACAAGCCATTCACAATACGTCATATTTAAAATTCTTTACTTGATACAGTAATAAGTCTTTTTTTGGGGTTTGTCTATGCTTATGCATATGAATCATTTGGTTACAATAACATGGATATCAGGCGTGCTTATGTGTCTTATGAATTATATCCCTTTTCACATTTCTTCCTTTCATTCTATATATACTGTATGTGTAATATTTCATCATCACAGAGAAAGACAAAATGTCTTTCATCCATTCACATGACATGCAAATAGCAACAGGAGACTGTGAAATTCCATATTGCCATCTTTTGGAAAACCTCCCAATTATCTCAAATGCAAGTGTCTCATCCCTCGGGGAAAAGTCTGCCAACTCCCTTTTGTGTCAGCATGCCAGCTGAAGATTATATGATTTGACAGAACTTTTAACACCCAATGATTTAAAAAGGCAGCCATTTCTTACCTCATTTCCATTGCTATCCAACATGCCACTCATCTTTAGGCAGGAAATAACACCTGAGCCAGCTGACATAAAAAGTATTGTTTTTTTAAAATGGTGAACCCCCCCAATGTCTTGCAGCTTTCACCAGAGCCTCTTACTAATAGTTTATGCTAACACCTAACTTTCTTAATGCGAGAAGTACTACTGTAAGCAAAAAAAAAGTTTTTTTGGAGGGGGGGGGCAGTATTTCTTGCGTTGTACAGCTTTTCAGTAAATATATTTAATGCTTACGCCTGACATTAGAGGTGCTTGCCTGTGCGGTGAAGTCCCCACATTTCCCTCTGAATAGCTACTAAATAGGCAGTGAAAACATTTGTCTGTCTTTCTGTGGGGGGAAGGGGGACTGTCTTTGATTGGAAGGTACGCCTATTCTACTCTGAGAATGCCCGTGGTCTTTTCACTGATAAAAATGTGTTAACAAAAACTACAGTATGCTTAAGTATGCTTAAGAGTTGTTAAACCGGTTTTTATCTATTTTTTGGCACAGCCTGCCGGCCGTCAATTGGTCACCGTGCAGATGGGCACCTCTAATGTTAGGCGTAAGTGTTAAATATATTTAGATCTGTGAATTAATATCGTTATTGATTTCTTTAGCATCACAACATTGTCCAATAAAACTCTTCTTGTGTCTAATTTTTAATTAAGCAGGATTTGAGCTACAGACCGTAAAAACCATGCTTTTTGACCACGCTTGAATATTCTTCTGTCCATATCTTTGGAAGGGAAACACAGAAAGCCTTTAAATCTAATGCATTTTAAAGACCACGACTTGTGAAAGTGTTCACAGCCTCCACATAAATCTATCAGTGAGCTAATTCTCTTTTTTTTAACCTTTTTAAACGCACTAACTGGAACCCAGGGGGACTGCTGTGTACACATGTTCACAACGCAAGAAATAATGCCCCCCCTCCAAAACCCCTTTTTTTTTTTTTACAGTAGTACTTCTCGCGTTAAGAAAGTGTTAGCATAAACTATTAGTAAGAGGCTCTGGTGAAATTTCTCTGTGAACTGAAGAGTTAAAGTGTCTCCTCTTTTTAACGGGAAGAGACATGGTGCTTTAAAGAAGAAAGTGTGCCGTTTCTTTTTGTCAATTAAAAAGTGTGTGTGTGTTTTTTACTCCCTGGAAACGGGCTTCCATAAGAATCAAGTAATAGGCTTAATCCATACTGAAAAAAAGGAGAAAGAAAAAGACATTCCACAGGAATCAGTTTACTGTAGCTTCTGGGAAATACACTTTTCCTGCATTAAAGTTTAATCTATCCAGAGCACCCTACATTACAAACTCCAAGCGTTTTACCCTCACACGTGAAGAAGGATTCACAGCCAAAACGTAGCAGTATTGTATTGCAGTAAATGTTTATATCATTATATCTGTTTTTTAGTTCTTTTTTAAAAATTAAAAAAATCGTTTGCCCAGCCTAAGAGGGGGGGGTTGCTCTCATTGACAGCTGACACTCCTCCATACACTCAAGTGAAAAATTAATAACGCCAATGTAAACGTCGTATTTACAATTTGTTGATTATAAAAATGTTAAGTTCTCTAAAGCTTTCTCAGTCAAGTATGATAGTTTACCCAGGGAGCTGTGCAAGCATGCGTAGGCAGCAAAAGATCAGCTAAACTGGGAAGATGCAACACCGGAGATATTATTAATAACCTTTTAAATCTGAAGGGAGATCTAAAGGGATCTCAATACCCTTAATACCCTTTATTAATAGGGATCACGTGAATTTGTGCCCTACCACTGTGTACATACAGTACGAACATGTGATATTTAGAAATATAAAAAATGTCAATATAATGGCAATAATATTAGCTATTTTAGTTTTTCAAAGAAATTTTTATTTGGTAAAAGAAAACTGATGACAATAGCTGGGTTTGACCACTCAACCTCAGGATTACATGTCAGTCACTTAAGCGATCACACCATCAAGGCACTACTGTTTGTGTACCACTACTTGAATATAGTTATACCGTTATTTCTTTAGCTATGCAATTCCATATTATATTACCTATTAATCAAATTCTAAAAGTATGCTTTTAAACATACAGTGACATGGTCAGAAGGAGCAAGGAGCACGTAAAAACGTTTCCAAAATAACCACATGTAAGACTTTGATGCTTAAAATGTTTAGGGAGAAATGGAATACTGGTGTTTATTTTTTTCTTAAAAATACCAAGACCAGCCATATACAGTACAGTTTACATGCAGTAATATGTTTATGTTCCTAAATTAATATATTTTATGAGCATGTGAAAGGCATGGTGAATCAGAGATTCTCAAGAATTACTTTGAATGATTGGAAACAAATGCATGATTGGATCAACGAAATGCTGTGGTGTTACTTTTTGTTAATGAGAAATTAAAGTCTTTTCGTTTACAAAGACGGTTACAAAGAATGTGGACCAGGGTAATACTTTGAGTTTACAGCTTGTCCAAGGTCATTCATTATTAATACTATTAGTAATATCTTCGGTAAAGACTTTGATGGCGACAGCTCAAACGCTGTACACGAGAGGTTGAGCTTTATTAGCTCCAATTGGCGGAAATTCTGGATACTATTATTTTACTTGTGGTATCATGCGGCATTATGCGGGATTATATGGTAACCCTTGTTATACTACGACAAGCGCACTGCGTTTTAACGCTGTATCACTAGCTTGTTTTGAATGGCTGCATCTGTATACCTTATTGTGGCTTTGCAATTGATGGCAGCAATCACAGAACAGTCAAAATAATCCCAGATATAGTTCAGTATTTTGATTGGAAGAAAGAAATGGTGCTCAAACTAAATTAATCAAATTCAAAAACATACCCAATGAGACAGCTGAGTCGATTGCTCAAGACAGGGCAGTCAAGGAAATGTATTGCATTTACTGGCGACAACTACAATACAGTGTTTGGAGGTGTCAGGCGTGATGAAGGAGGAAGCAATGTATTTGCAAATATAAAGAATTTGTTGCAGAACAAAACTTTGATTGGTATGGGTTGCCCAGCCAACATGTGTTCATCATGGAGTAGACACGTTGGATGTCGACATTGAGAGCACCATCTTCAAAATTTACCAATACTGTGCACACAGAGAATCTCAAGGAGTACTGTGCCTTTGGTGATATTGAATACAGAAGAACAAGTAATAGGTTTATTCCATGCTGAAAAAAAGAAGAAAGAGAACACAACGTTTCGGCCGTGGAGCCACCTGAAGAAGGCTCCATGGCCGAAACGTTGTGTTCTCTTTCTTCTTTTTTTCAGCATGGAATAAACCTATTACTTGTTCCTTTGCAGCCTACGCATGCTGACGCAGCTACCCACCTTGAATACAGAAGGCTCCTCTCTCACAGCAAGACGTGATGGCTGTCATTGTTCTCAGATATTGAGAGGCTGCCACAAATGTTTCCAGCACTAAAGGCATTTTTTTCTGTTACAAGAAAAAGCACCATATGTGATCAGGATTTGTTTTGAAAATGACTTCGGTGACATTTACCTCTGGCACATGCATTCATTCACACATGTATTCCAATCACACATTCAAGAGATGGAAAGAGATGGCAATTCAGTTGTGGAACAGAAAAAAAAACTTGAACCAAGTGCACAACACGATTCTTGAACACAAGAAACTCATATGTCTTAAAGTGAAGGGATAACTGGCACAAATGCACAAGGATGGACATGATAAAGCATGTGACCATTTGTGTGATCAGGTTCAATGTCTGTATACAGTAGTTCACACCTGGAATATCTGGAAAAGTGGAGGAGCCCCATGGAGGATTTTTTCTTCTTTCATGTGGATGGATCTGTGTCAGGTACCAGATTGGAACGACGTGGAAGCCTGTATCAAGGGTGTGCCAATTGATGATGGGCTTTGATCAGATCAGCAATCTAAGGAAATTCGTAGAAAACTGTAAAAATGATGAAGAATGCAAAGATCTGCAAGCACACCAGAAGTGGACCCAATATTTTGAGAGGTCTAAAAGCTTTGAGTGTCGTTCAGAGCTGCCGAAAATTGCACAGTTCTTTTATTGCCATTTCCTCCCACAAGGAAAATGTAGAGAGAGTTTTCTCCCTGATGCAAAGCCAGTGGACAAAAGAAAGAATCAACTGTCTGTTGAGTCACTAAAGGGAATTCTATGTGTGGAATACAATTTCTTGCAAGGAGTTTCCTACTTACATGACGACCAATCAATCCCTGCTGGCAAAGATGCAAACTTCAAGCAAGTATACCAGGGAACATCAGCAGGAATGAAAAAAGCATGTGGATTGAAAAGGTTTTTGTGTGTGTATGGGGCTATTTTTATGGCCATGAGAAATAACACTGTTTAACTTGTTTCATTATAGTTAAAAATGTTTAGTTAAAATTGATCGTTTTTGGAACCAATGAGAACTTCTCCTAAGTTATGATATCTTAACATTTTTTCCTCAGATGTTAAGACTTTTCATTTTTAGGTTAAAATAGGACTATATTTTTGTTTTTTCTTTGTTTGCCATTATGGAAGAGAAATAGCATCCCTGAAACTGTTTAAAAGTTTGCTAAGAAGTCTAATAAAAAGAAAAGCGTTTAAATTGATTTTTTAATTAGAAATAGTAATAAAGATTCATTACTTTGGAGGCATGTGTCGATTATCCCCCCATCCTCTTTTTGAAAACCAAAATATGGTCACCCTACAGTATATATCTTAATGCGACTTTGTTAATAATGTTCTTTTTATGTTCTATGAGTCTAAAACAACGCAATGAGAATTACTGTACATGTTTCTACTGATGAGTCTATGCACTGTTATGCTGTGTTCACAGGAAATTGACTTTTTTGTTCATCGTCGTTTATTGTTTATTTTTGATTTCGTGAAACGAGCAGTTTGTTTTGCTAAGGGTAAGTATGTAAGACCGTAACTGAAGGGAAAATGAGCATCTGCTTTTTCTGTGGTAACTGTAGCCTTATGCTACTATTATGAAAATAGTAGTTCAAGTTGTTGTGTTATGATGGAGTAGCAGTAAAAGTTAATGTCTGTTTTGCACACCAGTCTCCTAGCTGTTCTCGCCCTGATCCAGTCCTCAGTGGGTATCATTGCTTCATGTCGCTTGTACATGCTTAACCTAAGATTGTTTTTAACATCTCGGCGTCCTCTCCTACTGAGTGGTACTGTATATACAGATGCAGCCATTCAAAGTGGGTGGTACAGACAAGTACCGGAGGTAATTGGCTACGGCGTCGTGCATCGTGACGTGCGTTGACGATAAATACCGCGGTACGTATGGACACTCGTGGTATGTTGGTCGGTCGTAGAAAGATTTACAGTAAACTGTGCCCGTTTTGGCATTGAATATTTATATGGAATTTTACCACTGAAGGGAAATCTTAGTAGCTGAGCATAAAAAGAATAGGAGCATACTGTAACGCGTGTGAAGGTGAAATGATAAATTATATTAATTTTGGAACACAAACATACAGTATATGGTTGGTCTCTGTACTTTAAAGAAAAAATACACACCAGTATTCCATTTCTCCCTAAACATTTTAAGATTCGAAGTCTTTAACTAACGTGATACCGGAGTCAACAAGCATACTTTTAGAATTTGATTAAAAAGGAATATAATATGGAATCGCGTATCTAAAGAAATTAATAACGATATATATTCATGTACTGCAACACAAGAATAGTACACGCCGTACATTGTCTGTTGATAATGTTTCTGTAGTGCTTTTTCAGCACTCTGCATGTGACCTTGCCAGTGGTGCTGTGGGTTAGGTTCCTGACTCCCACATCACATGCTCTGTGCTTGACTCCCGCTGGAGCCATGACTCCTTGTTTTAACAAACATTTCTTTGAAAAAATAAAACGTTTTCCTGGGTCAGAGATTAAATAAAACCTCACTCGCACCAAACAAATTTATATTTCTAAATATCACAACATGATCGAATTTAAGTCATTTTAATAACAATGAATAGTCACCTATGCGTTACAATATAAACATTTATATTGATTTAAATCGTGTTTTGAAACGCAACATAAATTGATATCTTTGTCTTCTAAGTATCTTAATAAACTTTCAGCATAGCTTTCTCCCCGTTTAGATTTATTTTTCTTGGGAACTTGGGATCAAACGTGGAAAGATTAGATTGTAATCATTTTTATTTTTTAAATACATTTTAGAAAAGTGTAATCTATACTAAAAAGCTGTACACCACCTGCTATAAAGATACATATTGTAATACTTTCGGGTTCGGATAGGACAGACACAAGAACTCAGACCTGCGGAGTTAAAGCAAGTTGAAGCCTTGATTTTATATATCACCTTTAAAAGTGGCATCTCAAAGCAAAGTAAATGCCCAACACTGATTGTACCCATCTGTCATGCTAATAAAGCACCCTGAATTGAATTGAATTGAGAGAGAGAGAGGGGGGCGAGGGCGAGAGAGAGAGCACAGCCAGGACAGACAGGCATAGCGTATCTAAGGAAATAGCAGTATAACCTTGTTCATGCACAAACAGTGGCATGTTACATTATTAATTTGGGTGTCTCCTCTTGCCAGAAAGCTCTAAATTGCATTTTGAGTGCGGTTTTTGACTTTTTTTAAATTGCAACCCATAAATAAAGCTGATACTGTTTAGACTTTTAATTATTTTAAACTGTATTACAGCAGCACAATGCACAATGCAACGTAAATTGCAAAAATGCACTTGGAACCTGTCCAAGCCCTACTTTGTCAGGCATTTTCTTTTACTGTAACGGACATAAAAACTCCCTTGCTTTTAACAGAGCGTTTCATAATTTCTAAATACGAAAATTATTTAAACTGCGACACTTATCATTCAACCAGAGCTTGAAATATCGCAAGGATCCTCAGGAGCACAGCAAAGACTGTATTAAAAGTATACTAGTGACAAACTAGTATACTTTAGATCTTTTTTCTGAACCAGGGAAAATCTAATCATGTTTCTCTATAACAATAATAAAAAACATTATTTTACATATCACCTTTACGTGATATCACTTTAAGGACAGCACATACAAAGGTTAATTGCACAATGGACCGCGCAAAGAAATTTAAAATAGTCTTCTTTAGGTGTGAGAGCAGGAGTGGATCGCAGCAGGCATAATCAGCAAATTAGGAAAACAAAGAACAGGACAGGTGAGACGTGTATCCAGATGATCAGAAAAAGGAACAGCTGTTACGCCCAGGTTTTACACTCTCTCTCTGCTGAATGAATAAAAGCATGAGTTTGCTTTTGTCTGGGTACTTACTTTGTAATCTGTGGTTTACATCTACTGTATTGCTTTGAGATGCCACTTTTAAAGGTGATATGTAAAATAAAGCTTTTTATTATTGTTATAGAGAAACATGATCAGATTTTCCCTGGTTCAGAAAAAAAGATCTAAAGTGCTTACACCTAACTTTCTTAATTAGATTAGTATTTAAAACAGTGAACTACTCTAGGTGTAACAACATTCAGAAATACAATCGAGAATAGTTTTGTTGTGTTTGTATAGATGAAATGTTCCTAAAACGTATATCGTAACAAAATCGATATCGTAATTTTAAAGTCGATTAAAATCTGTAATCTTTCCACTTGTATGTCATCGGAAAATACAAGAAGTTTCTGCTTTGTGAAAGGATGGTATCAAAAAGTAATCTAAGTGGTGAGAAAGCTGTGTTCAATGATAATTAAGAGACTTAAAAGTAAAAGGAGATGCTTCATATTGCTTGACTAATTTTAAAAACTAAGTTATAAATGCATACGCTCTCTCTGAATATCTAGTATCTTTTAAATTTTTATAGAGAAAAAGAGGCTATACAGTATGCGTTACAATATAAACATTTAATGTCAACCTTTAAATCAACAATTGATTTAAGACGATCTGTCAAACCGCAATGAAACTTATTACTCGATTCTTATGGACTCCCAGTCCCGCCAGGGATTAAAAAATAACATGGAATCGCGTATCTAAAGAAATAACAGTATACAGTAACTATGTTCATGCACAAACAATAGCATGTTACATTATTAATTTGGGGGTTTCCTCATTCCAGAAAGTGTTAAATTGCATTTTGCCTCAACACTCCATTCTCAACAACGATAATTCACAAACAGCCAGAACATGTAACTCCACATTCCCAAATAGACCTCATTTCCATAGCCCCACCCCTTATGCAAAACCAACATCCCTCCCCTGTTCGCTCTCTCCGCTGGCGTTTGTAATCATTTTTATTTTTAAATAAATTTTAGCAAAGTCATGTATTTTAAAAATGTTAAGATTTTTATATTTATGTCTTTATTTAGTGGTTTCATTGGTGACAAAGGCTAAACTTTCTTGGAAAAATGTATTTTATGTAAACCATGTTTGCTATTAATTCATTTAGGGCTAGAATATGTTCATTGTCTTCCAATGAAAGAAGGGTTCCTTTCGCCGTAGTCGGGTTGACATTAGAAGCTTGCCACGCCCAGACTGTTACACCACTGTTACACCAATGCATTAGCATGTTAAAGCGATTTCATTGAGGAGCCTAGCTTTCTTAACTAGTAATACTGTACTTCCTTGGTTTTGGAGGGGGGAGATGTCTTTCGCTGGAAATCTCGCCCCCTTCTACTTTGAAAATACCTGTGAAACCAGTTTAATTCGTCACAGCCAGCACTCCCGCTGGCAGCCCACATGTTATGCTCTTTGTTAATGTCTAAGCCGGAACACATCCTTATATATCATTTTGTATTTTTTTAAAAAAAATCGTTTGCCCAGCCTAACAGTATTGTTGTTATTGTTTTTATCCTGTAAAGTGCTTTGAGGAGCCAGCTTTAAAGGCACCATATACAATAAAGTTCATTATTATTTCTATTGTTAATTTGCTGGACAGAGAGGTGAACATTATTACGCAGAAGACAAAGATAGTGATTTACGTTGCATTGTGCATTGTGCTGCTGTAATACAGCTTTAAATAATTAAAAGTCTAAACAGTATGAGCTTTATTTATGGGTTTTAAATAAAGGCAATTTAAATCAATATAAATGTTTATATTGTAACGCCTAGGTGACTATTCATTGTTATTAAAATGACTTAAGTTGATCATGCTGTGATATTTAGAAATATACATTTGTTTGGTGCGAGTGAAGTTTTATTTAATCTCTGAGCCAGGGAAACATTTTAATTTTTCAAAGAAATGTTTGTTAAAAAAAAAGTCAGGGCTCCAACAGGATTCAAACACAGAGCATGTGACATGGGAGTCAGGAACCTAACCCACAGCTCCACCAGCAAGGTCGCATGCAGAGTGCCGAAAAAGCACTACAGAAACATTATCAACAAACAATGTACAGCGTGTACTATTCTTGGTTTGCGGTACATGAATATAATTATATCTTTATTCATTTCTTTAGATACGCGATTCCATATTATATTCAATTCTAAAAGTATGCTTTTTGACTCCGGCATCACATTAGTTAAAGATTTCGATGCTTAAAATGTTTAGGGAGAAATGGAATACTGGTGTGTATTTTTTCTTTAAAGTACCGAGACCAGCCATATACTGTATGTTTATGTTCTAAAATTAATATCGTTTATGGCCTTCACACGCGTTTCAGTATGCTCCTATTCTTTTTATGCTCAGCTACTAAGATTTCCCTCTAGTGGTAAAATTCCATATAAATATTCAATACTTAAACGGGCACAATAAAGACATTAAATATACATATACATACTGTATACAGTACAGTTTGCATACAGTTATATGTTTATGTTTATGTTAAATCAATCTCTTTTATGAGAATGTGAAAGGCATGGTGAATCGATTGTCAAAAATTACTGTACTTTGCATGATTGGAAACAAATGCGTGATTGCGAAATGCTGTGGTGTTACTTTTACAAAGACGGTCAATGAAAAAAAGAATGTGGACCAGGGCAATACTTTGAGTTTACAGCTTGTCCAAGGTCATTCATTATTAATACTATTAGTAATATCTTCGTTACAGACTTTGATGATGATAGCTCAAATATGAGAGGTTGAGCTTTATTAGCTCCACCTTGCGGAAATTCCAGATACTATTATTTTACTTGTGGTATTATAGGAGAGTTTACGGTAACTCGCGGTAGACTGCGTAAAGCGCACCGCAAAATAATGCGGTATTGCCCGCTTGTTTTGAATGGCTGCATCTGTAAAAGCAAACTGTCGTTCGTGCACCCTTATACAACAAAAATCCATAACTGGCATTTTTTAAGTGCTAGGTCCTAAACAAGCCATTACATTTTATTTTAGTTTTGAATGATTGAGACTAGCACGGAGGTATCAGTCAAATTACTTAGAACGGGACAACTCAGTTAAGGTTAACATTCTATTTTGTTCCTCCTGTTTACTTTCAAACTTCCAGTTCAATACCGTAGTTCTGCTGTAATTAATCGAAGAATGTAACAGTGGCAGAAGTAAACATTCCAAAAGCTTTTTTTTTGCTTTCATTTTCTAACTTTCTGCTTTTGCTGTAACAATTCTGTGATACACGTCTCTAGTAGCTCTTAAAAAGTTTTTGCATCGATTCAGAAGGACAAAAGCTACTGTATGGAAGCCCGTTTCTGCCAGGGAGTTAAAAAAAAAACCTGCTATGGTACAGATGCAGCCATTCAAAATGCACGGTACAATCCCAAATCGCACGCAACTACCCACAAGCCACCGCAGTCTACCGAAATAAGTGATTGGCTGGCCAAAATGTCCGACAGGGGCACTCGTGGTGCATTGGTCGGTAGTGAAAAGATTTAATCATTTAATTTTTTTACTGTGCACGTTTTATTCCACTTAGTATTGAATATTTATATGGAATTTTACCACTAAAGGGAAATTTTAATAGCAGAGCATAAAAAGAAGAGGAGCATAATGCATCTGAAAGTCAGAAACGATATTAATTTAGGAACATAAACATATTACTGTATGTAAACTGTATTCCATTTGGCTGGTCGTGGTAGTTTAAAGAAAAAATACATATCAGTCTTCCATTTCTCCCTAAACATTTTAAGCATCAAAGTTTTATAAACAGTCACCAAATATGCGATTGCTGTGTAGAATGAATTTTAATTTAAAAAAAAATATTTAACACGAAAATTAAGCTGTTTACGTTCCTCCGCCTGAGAATATAGATTAAGGGCTGACACAGTGGGCTTTTCTGAGACATTGCGATTCCACAGTCTGAAAAAACGCGTTTATTTCGGGCTGAAAAACACGTTTTGAAAAGTGTGCTGTTCCTGCCCCAGCGGTTACGTGGGGTGACCAAAGTTGCCCAAAACGTGTTTATTTCTGCAGAAAAACACGTTTTGACAACTTCTGCACACTGGGGTTAAGGGCTGACTCAGGGGGCTCTTCTGAGCAAGGCAGTTACATTGGATTCCACAGACTGAAAAAACGCGTTTATTTCGGGCTGAAAAACACATTTTGAAAAGTGTGCAGTTCCTGCCCCAGCAGTTACATGGGGGTGACCAAAGTTGCCAAAACGTGTTTATTTCTGCTGAAAAAATACGTTTTGAAAAGTGTGCTGTTCCTGCTCCAGCAGTTACATGGGGGTGACCAAAGTTGTCAAAACGTGTTTATTTCTGCAGAAAAACACGTTTTGACAACTTCTGCACACTGGGGTTAAGGGCTGACTCAGTGGGCTCTTCTGAACAAGGCAGTTACATTGGGATTCCACAGTCTGAAAAAACGCGTTTATTTCGGGCTGAAAAACACGTTTTGAAAGTGTGCTGTTCCTGCCCCAGCAGTTACATGGGGGTGACCAAAGTTGCCCAAACGTGTTTATTAATGTAGAAAAACACGTTTTGACAACTTCTGCACACTGGGGTTAAGGGCTGACTCAGTGGGCTCTTCTGAACAAGGCAGTTACATTGGGATTCCACAGTCTGAAAAAACGCGTTTATTTCGGGCTGAAAAATACGTTTTGAAAAGTGTGCTGTTCCTGCCGCAGCAGTTACATGGGGGTGACCAAAGTTGTCAAAACGTGTTTATTAATGTAGAAAAACACGTTTTGACAACTTCTGCACACTGGGGTTAAGGGCTGACTCAGTCGGCTCTTCTGAGCCAGGCAGTTACATTGGGATTCCACAGACTGAAAAAACGTGTTTATTTCGGGCTGAAAAACACATTTTGAAAAGTGTGCTGTTCCTGTCCCAGCAGTTACATGGGGGTGACCAAAGTTGCCCAATCGTGCTTATTTCTGCTGAAAAACACGTTTTGAGAACTTCTGCACATTGGAGTTAAGGGCTGACTTAGTGGGCTCTTTGAGCCAAACAGTTACTTTGGGATTCCATAAACTGAAATAATGTGGTTATTTTGGGCTGAAAAACACGTTTTGAAAAGTGTGCTGTTCCTGCCCCAGCAGTTACATGGGGGTGACCAAAGTTGCCCAAACGTGTTTATTTTTGCTGAAAAATACGTTTTGAAAAGTGTGCTGATCATGCCCCAGCAGTTACATGGGGGTGACCAAAGTTGCCCAAACATGCTTATTTCTGCTGAAAAACACGTTTTGACAACTTCTGCACACTGGGGTTAAGGGCTGACTCAGTGGGCTCTTCTGAGCCAGGCAGTTACAGATGCAGCCGTTCAAAATGCGCGGGTGATACCGCATTATTTTCCGGTACGCTGTACGCAGTCTACCGCGAGTTACCGGTAAATACCGCAAGTTACCGGTAAATACTGCTAGCAAAATAATAGTATCCGGAATTTCCGCAAGGTGGACCTAATAAAGCTCAACCTCTCATGTTTGAGCTGTAGCCATCAAAGTCTTTAACGAAGATATTACTAATAGTATTAATAATAAATGACCTTGGACAAGCTGTAAACTCAAAGTATTGCCCTGGTCCATATTCTTTTTTTCATTGTCCGTCTTTGTAAAAGTAACACCACAGCATTTCGCAATCACACATTTTTTTCCAATCATGCAAGGTACAGTAATTTTTGAGAATCGATTCACCATGCCTTACACATGCTCATAAAAGAGATTGATTTAGGAACATAAACATATTACCATATGCAAACTGTACTGTATACAGTATGTATATTTAATGTCTTAACTGTGCCCATTTAAGTATTGAATATTTATATGGAATTTTACCACTGAAGGGAAATCTTAGTGCCTGAGCATAAAAAGAATAGGAGCATACTGCAACGCGTGTGAAGGCCATAAACGATATTAATTTTGGAACATAAACATACAGTATATGGCTGGTCTCGGTACTTTAAAGAAAACATACACGAAACATGGTTTCATTATGACCAGAATCGGTCTTGAGATATTTTTAACTTGATTTACAGTATTTGAGAGGTATGTCTTGACACAGATACTACGTAAGTACTGCTCACGTACTGTATATGTTTCTAGGTTTATATTATGCATTTCATACGGTCAAATTACTTTTAAGCAACTGATAAGAAGCGCGAAACGGTATGCCCAGGGCGTTTAAGTTTCGTTTTGTGCGGGGACTGTATCGCCGTGGATTGATTAGAGATATCAAGTACATACAAGTCATTTTTTAAATGTTGTAGTTTGTCTTGTAAAAATGTTACGAGAACATCATCTGTCAACAATTACACAGGTTCTGTTTCCATATTGCGGATTTTGGTTACGTAATATTATTTTCTAATTTCACGTTGTGAATATATGATTTGGGCAAACAGAGCCGCAAAGAAGTACATTATGGGTTGTTGTTTTTTTTTGCAGTTTTATCTAGAACAAGCGATGCTTAAACCTTTGTCTGATTCTTGTGAAACTATCCACACGACAGTTTCAGTACCTAGGAGTTGACTTCAGTGATGTCACTGATGGGATGTTTCTAAAAATCCATCCTCTGTAAAATGTCTTCTCTAGTTGTCCTGCATATGTATTTGCTAATGAAGCTGTGTGTTCTGAGCCTGGATCTCTACATTTCTGTATGAACCAGCTTAGAGGGCTAAAGACAGCTTGTGTTTAAATTGAGTGTAAGGTAATTTATGCTTCTAAAGTCATGGTCAGCATTTATTATTGTACTGTGCTATAAACTTGTTCTGTGCCTAGTCACATTATTTTATAGCGTTTTTATAGCGTTATCAAATCTGGTGGCGCTGTGTGTTAGTTTCCTGACTCCCATGTTACATGGTCTGTGATTGAATCCCATGGAACTACTGTACAGTATGACTTTATTTTTTAACAAACATTTCTTTGAAAAAATGAAACGTTTCCCTTGGTCAGAGATTAAATAAAACCTCACTCGCACCAAACAAATTTATATTTCTAAATATCACAACATGATCGAATTTAAGTCTTTTTAATAACAATGAATAGTCACCTATGTGTTACAAAATAAACATTTATATTGATTTGAATCGTATTTTGATTTAAATCGTAAATGCGTGTTTAAATATATGTGTTTAAAGGCGATATACTGTATAAAAGCGCTGATTCTTATGGAGTGTGTTCCACCGGGGATTCAAAAAATTTATTTTTTTTAATCGCGTATCTAAGGAAAATTGCAGTATAACTTTGTTCATGCAGAAACAGTGGCATGTTACATTATAATTTGGGTGTCTCCCCTTGCCAGAAAGCTCTAAATTGCATTTTGAGTGCGGTTTTTGACTTTTTCTAAATTGCAACCCATAAATAAAGCTATTAAAGCTTAGACTAACTGTATTCTAAACTGTATTACAACGTAAATTGCAAAAATGCACTTGGAATCTGTCCAAGCCCTCCTACGAAAATGATTTAAATTGCGACACTGATCATTCATCTCTAAATAAACTTTATTTTATATAGCGTTTTAGGCGAATAGGTAATTAGATTGCTCATAAACCTAATCGCTTTTTCTACATAAACACAGCGTGATTGCTCTCTGAAAATGCTTTTCCTTTATATTTAGGCTCAGATTTCAACTATAGATCGCATTATTATAAACTTTCTTGGAAAAATGTATTTTATGTAAACCATGTTTGCTATTAATTCATTTAGGGCTAAAATACGTTCATTGTCTTCCAATCGAGTCGAGTTGACATTAGAAGCTTGCCACTCCCGGACTGTTACACCAACGCATTAGCATGTTAAAGCGACTTAATTGAGGTGCCCAGCTACCAGTTAACACTGTACTTCCTACTTTAAAAATACCTGTGAAACCGGTTTAATTCGTCACAGCCAGCACTCCTGCAGAGAGGGGGTTGTACTCGTAAAGAAGAAGCGGGCGAGATTTCCAGCGAAAGACACCTCCCCCCACCCCTCAAAAACCCAGTAAGCAGTAAGGCTTTATGTTGAAAATTGAGGTGGATTTTGTTTATGATAAAGAGGAGAAACTGGGATGGGAGGAGGGTTTGGTTTTGCATAAGGGGCGGGATTATGATAATTGGAGGAATTTGCGAGAGTATAATGGTTTGATATATTTGATTTTGTATTGTGGTCGTTATCTATGTTTTTGGTTGGTATTATGTTTATATGGTTGTTTTTGTTGGTTGGTTGTTATTATGGTTATTAATAATACGATCTATAGTTGAAATCTGAGCCTAAATATAAAGAAAAAGCAAGTGATTAGGTTTATGAGCAATCTAATTACTTTTTCGTTTAAAACGCTATATAAAATAAAGTTTATTATTAATTTGCTGGACAGAGCGGTGAACATTATTATGCATAAGACAAAGATAACGATCCTGATCAGTTTAGAAATCTGTGTACGCTGTAAGGTTTTTACTTCTTAAACTTTTAAAATACACGTTTCGAATAGAAAGAAATCCTCTTCCTGGTATAGTCGCATGAAGAGAGAGGCGAAACAGCCCTACACAGCCCTGTCGCAGTACACGAATATAATCATATTGTTATTAAATTCTTTAGATACGCGATTCCATATTATATTAGCAGAAAAGCTTAAACTACCACTTTTTCACACGCTATTTCATATGTTAGTTAAATTTAATTTATTTATATATTATATATTTATATCTCTGACCAAGGGAAACGTCTCATTTTTTCAAAGAAATGTTTGTTCACAACGGCGACTGTCAGAAGATAGGACACAGCGGCTCAGGCACCCGCTGAATGGAAAAGGGGCACTTTAATGTTCTGTATGGCTAATACTAAAGCCAATACTAATATTCAATACTTTAATATTCTTTTCTGTATGTTTAACAATAGTGGGTACTGGCCTAATTCGTCCCTGCTCCCGTTGTTAGGTGTTAATGTGTTGTTAAGTGTGAATTTGTAGCTGTTTCCCTGGGGTCTGGCTTTTTTTCTGGAAAACCATAACTGGTCTTGTCCAGATTGACTGTCGGCGTCCAGGTCTGACAGTGCTGCTCCAGCAGTGCCAGGTTCTGGCGCAGCCTCTGTTCTGTGGGCGACAGCAGGACCAGGTCGTCTGCACAGAGCAGGAACTCGATTTCCATAATTAATGCAGATCAGTAAATCAAGGGACAAAACAATTATTGCGCCTGGGTCCTCAATGGGCTCTGACGTGCTAATGCGTTGGTTTAACAGTCCGGGTGTGGCAAGCCTCTAATGTCTCCCGACTTTGAAAACCAAGTAATAACTTAACTATATGTGCAAACGTTTCATATGTTGCTGTTGTGGATGCCTGTGGAGTGTATCTTATTTGCCGCGCGCCCTCCCCCCCGCTTTCCCTCAATTCAATTCAATTCAAGGTGTTTTATTAGCATGGCAGATGGGTTATATCAGTGTTGGGTATTTACTTTGCTTTGAGATTCCACTTTTAAAGGTGATATATACATTTTTGACTAAAATAAAATGATATCTTTGTCTTCTAAGCTCTCTGTGTACAGTGGAGCCTCCTGTCCAGCCAGCACATGTCCACAGACATTCACAACAGCGACATATCATAAAACGTTTGCACATATAGTGTGCAAAAATGCACTTTATTTACTAAAAATAAGACAGAGATACTGTATCAATTTATGTTGCATTAGCCTGATTATGATTAAAAAAACACATATAATTAAACACGCGTTTGCGATTTAAATCAAAACACGATTTAAATCAATATAAATGTTTATATTGTATCGCATACTGTCCAGCCTCCATTTCTCTATAAAATATTTACTCTATTACACACACACACAATAGAAGCAGGAAGCAGAAGCAGGGACCGTTCGTGTCGCAGTACACGAATATAATCATAACGTTATTAAATTCTTTAGATACGCGATTCCATATTATATTAGCAGAAAAGCTTAAAACTACCACTTTTTCACACGCTATTTCACATGCTAGGTAAATACTTCGATGCTTGAAATGTTTAGGGAGAAATGGAATACCGGTGTGTATTTTTCCTTTAAAGTACCGATTCCTGGAATCTGACTGGCTGACACCCTTCTGAAGTGGTTCCATAAAATCTGGTATACGGAAAAGAAAGCATTGATAAAAAAAGCCTGGATTCTCATGTATCTCATACAAGTATCTTTTAATACAGTCTTTGCTGTGCTCTTGAGGATCCTTGTGATATTTTGAGCTCTAGTTGAATGATAAGTGTCACATTTTAAATCATTTTCGTAGTTAGAAATTATGAAACGCCCTGTTAAAAGCAAGGGAGTTTTTATGCCCGTTGAAGTAAAACAAAATGCCTGACAAAGTATGGCTTGGACAGATTCCAAGTGCTTGTACAAATGTGCTAAAGAAATTATACTTTGAGTATACAGCTTGTCCAAAGTCATTCATTATTAATACTATTAGTAATATCTTCGGTAAAGGCTTTGATGCATAAATATTTCTGATAAAGGTAGGTTGTGTACTTTTGTCCAGCTGAGCAATCTTGCATTCATAAAATATATACGCGATTCAATATTATATTCCCTTTTAATCAAATTCTAAAAGTATGCTTGTTGACTCCGGTATCTCTTTAGTTAAAGACTTCGATGCTTAAAATGTTTAGGGAGAAATGGAATACTGGTGTGTATTTTTTCTTTAAAGTACCAAGACCAGCAATATACTGTATGTTTATGTTCCAAAATTAATATCGTTTATGGCCTTCACACGCGTTACAGTATGCTCCTATTCTTTTTATGCTCAGCTACTAAGATTTCCCTTCAGTGGTAAAATTGAATATCTACAACGGGCACAGCAAAGACGTGTACTGTAAGTCTTTCTACGACAGACCAATGGACCACGAGTGCCCCTGTCGGTCAACCAATCACGTACTGCGGTGCGCGCGTCATCTTGCGTCACAATGCGCGACGCCACCTGCGGTACGTGTCTGTAACGCGCACTTTGAATGGCTGCATCTGTACATTGGGATTTCACAGTCTGAAAAAAAGTACTTTTGTCGGGTTGAAAAACACCTTTTGAAAAGTGTGCTGTTCCTGCCCCAGCAGTTACATGGGGATGACCAAAGTTGTCCAAACGTTTATTTCTGCTGAAAAACACGTTTTGACAACTTCTGCACACTGGGGTTAAGGGCTGACTCAGTGGGCTCTTCTGAGCCAGGCAGTTACATTGGGATCCAACAGTCTAAAAAAACGCGTTTATTTCGACCTGAAACACACGTTTTGAAAAGTGTGCTGTTCCTGCCCCAGAAGTTACATGAGGGTGACCAAAGTTGCCCAAACGTGTTTATTTCTGCTGAAAAACACGTTTTGACAACTTCTGCACACTGGGGTTAAGGGCTGACTCAGTGGGCTCTTCTGAGCCATGCAGTTACAATGCGATTCAACAGACTGAAAAAACGTGTTTATTTCGAGCTGAAAAAAACGTTTTGAAAAGTGTGCTGTTCCTGCCCCAGCAGTTACATGGGGGAGACCAACGTTGCCCAAACGTGTTTATTTCTGCTGAAAAGCACGTTTTGACAACTTCTGCACACTGGGGTTAAGGGCTGACTCAGTGGGCTCTTCTGAGCCATGCAGTTACATTGGGATTCAACAGTCTGAAAAAACGTGTTTATTTCGAGCTGAAAAAAACGTTTTGAAAAGTGTGCTGTTCCTGCCCCAGAAGTTACATGAGGGTGAACAAAGTTGCCGAAAAGTGTTTATTTCTGCTGAAAAACATGTTTTGACAACTTCTGCACACTGGGGTTAAGGGCTGACTCAGTGGACTCTTCTGAGCCAGGCAGTTACATTGGGATTCAACAGTCTGAAAAAACGTGTTTATTTCGAGCTCAAAAACACCTTCTGAAAAGTGTGCTTTTCCTGCCCCAGAAGTTACATGGGGGTGAACAAAGATGCATAAACATGTTTATTTCTGCTGAAAAACACGTTTTGACAACTTCTGCACACTGCGGTTAAGGGCTGACTAGTGGGCTCTTCTGAGCCAGGCAGTTACACTGCGATTCTAAGGGCTGAGAAAACGCGTTTATTTCAGGCTGAAAAACACGTTTTGAAAACTGTGCTGTTCCTGCCTTATAACTTACATGGGGGTGACCAAAGTTGCCTAAACGTCTTTATTTCTGCTGAAAAACACGTTTTGACAATTTCAGCACACTGGGGTTAAGGGCTGACTCAGGGGGCTCTTCTGAGCTAGGCAGTTACACTGCAATTCTAAGGGCTGAGAAAACGCGTTTATTTCGGGCTGAAAAACACGTTTTGAAAACTGTGCTGTTCCTGCCCTATAACTTACATGGGGGTGACCAAAGTTGCCTAAACGTCTTTATTTCTGCTGAAAAACACGTTTTGACAATTTCAGCACACTGGGGTTAAAGGCTGACTCAGGGGGCTCTTCTGAGCCAGGCAGTTACACTGCGATTCTAAGGGCTGAGAAAACGCGTTTATTTCGGGCTGAAAAACACGTTTTGAAAACTGTGCTGTTCCTGCCCTATAACTTACATGGGGGTGAGCAAAGTTGCCTAAACGTCTTTATTTCTGCTGAAAAACACGTTTTGACAATTTCAGCACACTGGGGTTAAGGGTTGACACAGGGGGCTCTTTTGAGCCAGGCAGTTACACTGCGATTCTAAGGGCTGAGAAAACGCGTTTATTTCGGGCTGAAAAACACGTTTTGAAAACTGTGCTGTTCCTACCCTATAACTTACATGGGGGTGACCAAAGTTGCCTAAACGTGTTTATTTCTGCTGAAAAACACGTTTTGACAATTTCAGCACACTGGGGTTAAGGGCTGACTCAGGGGGCTCTTCTGAGCCAGGCAGTTACACTGCGATTCTAAGGGCTGAGAAAACGCGTTTATTTCGGGCTGAAAAACACGTTTTGAAAACTGTGCTGTTCCTGCCCTATAACTTACATGGGGGTGACCAAAGTTGCCTAAACGTCTTTATTTCTGCTGAAAAACACGTTTTGACAATTTCAGCACACTGGGGTTAAGGGCTGACTCAGGGGGCTCTTCTGAGCCAGGCAGTTACACTGCGATTCTAAGGGCTGAGAAAACGCGTTTATTTCGGGCTGAAAAACACGTTTTGAAAACTATGCTGTTCCTGCCCTATAACTTACATGGGGGTGACCAAAGTTGCCTAAACGTCTTTATTTCTGCTGAAAAACACGTTTTGACAATTTCAGCACACTGGGGTTAAGGGCTGACTCAGGGGGCTCTTCTGAGCCAGGCAGTTACACTGCGATTCTAAGGGCTGAGAAAACGCGTTTATTTCGGGCTGAAAAACACGTTTTGAAAACTGTGCTGTTCCTGCCCTATAACTTACATGGGGGTGACCAAAGTTGCCTAAACGTCTTTATTTCTGCTGAAAAACACGTTTTGACAATTTCAGCACACTGGGGTTAAGGGCTGACTCAGGGGGCTCTTCTGAGCCAGGCAGTTACACTGCGATTCTAAGGGCTGAGAAAACGCGTTTATTTCGGGCTGAAAAACACGTTTTGAAAACTAAGCTACTCCTGCCCTATAACTTACATGGGGGTGACCAAAGTTGCCTAAACGTCTTTATTTCTGCTGAAAAACACGTTTTGACAATTTCAGCACACTGGGGTTAAGGGCTGACTCAGGGGGCTCTTCTGAGCCAGGCAGTTACACTGCGATTCTAAGGGCTGAGAAAACGCGTTTTTTCGGGCTGAAAAACACGTTTTGAAAACTGTGCTGTTCCTGCCCTATAACTTACATGGGGGTGACCAAAGTTGCCTAAACGTGTTTATTTCTGCTGAAAAACACGTTTTGACAATTTCAGCACACTGGGGTTAAGGGCTGACTCAGGGGGCTCTTCTGAGCCAGGCAGTTACACTGCGATTCTAAGGGCTGAGAAAACGCGTTTATTTCGGGCTGAAAAACACGTTTTGAAAACTGTGCTGTTCCTGCCCTATAACTTACATGGGGGTGACCAAAGTTGCCTAAACGTCTTTATTTCTGCTGAAAAACACGTTTTGACAATTTCAGCACACTGGGGTTAAGGGCTGACTCAGGGGGCTCTTCTGAGCCAGGCAGTTACACTGCGATTCAAAGGGCTGAGAAAACGCGTTTATTTTGGGCTGAAAAACACGTTTTGAAAACTGTGCTGTTCCTGCCCTATAACTTACATGGGAGTGACCAAAGTTGCCTAAACGTCTTCATTTCTGCTGAAAAACACGTTTTGACAATTTCAGCACACTGGGGTTAAGGGCTGACTCAGGGGGCTCTTCTGAGCCAGGCAGTTACACTGCGATTCTAAGGGCTGAGAAAACGCGTTTATTTCGGGCTGAAAAACACGTTTTGAAAACTGTGCTGTTCCTGCCCTATAACTTACATGGGGGTGACCAATGTTGCCTAAACGTCTTTATTTCTGCTGAAAAACACGTTTTGACAATTTCAGCACACTGGAGTTAAGGGCTGACTCAGGGGGCTCTTCTGAGCCAGGCAGTTACACTGCGATTCTAAGGGCTGAGAAAACGCGTTTATTTCGGGCTGAAAAACACGTTTTGAAAACTGTGCTGTTCCTGCCCTATAACTTACATAGGGGTGACCAAAGTTGCCTAAACGTCTTTATTTCTGCTGAAAAACACGTTTTGACAATTTCAGCACACTGGGGTTAAGGGCTGACTCAGGGGGCTCTTCTGAGCCAGGCAGTTACACTGCGATTCTAAGGGCTGAGAAAACGCGTTTATTTCGGGCTGAAAAACACGTTTTGAAAACTGTGCTGTTCCTGCCCTATAACTTACATGGGGGTGACCAAAGTTGCCTAAACGTGTTTATTTCTGCTCAAAAACACGTTTTGACAATTTCAGCACACTGGGGTTAAGGGCTGACTCAGGGGGCTCTTCTGAGCCAGGCAGTTACACTGCGATTCTAAGGGCTGAGAAAACGCGTTTATTTCGGGCTGAAAAACACGTTTTGAAAACTATGCTGTTCCTGCCCTATAACTTACATGGGGGTGACCAAAGTTGCCTAAACGTCTTTATTTCTGCTGAAAAACACGTTTTGACAATTTCAGCACACTGGGGTTAAGGGCTGACTCAGGGGGCTCTTCTGAGCCAGGCAGTTACACTGCGATTCTAAGGGCTGAGAAAACGCGTTTATTTCGGGCTGAAAAACACGTTTTGAAAACTGTGCTGTTCCTGCCCTATAACTTACATGGGGGTGACCAAAGTTGCCTAAACGTCTTTATTTCTGCTGAAAAACACGTTTTGAAAATTTCAGCACACTGGGGTTAAGGGCTGACTCAGGGGGCTCTTCTGAGCCAGGCAGTTACACTGCGATTCTAAGGGCTGAGAAAACGCGTTTATTTCGGGCTGAAAAACACGTTTTGAGAACTGTGCTGTTCCTGCCCTATAACTTACATGGGGGTGACCAAAGTTGCCTAAACGTCTTTATTTCTGCTGAAAAACACGTTTTGACAATTTCAGCACACTGGGGTTAAGGGCTGACTCAGGGGGCTCTTCTGAGCCAGGCAGTTACACTGCGATTCTAAGGGCTGAGAAAACGCGTTTATTTCGGGCTGAAAAACACGTTTTGAAAACTATGCTGTTCCTGCCCTATAACTTACATGGGGGTGACCAAAGTTGCCTAAACGTCTTTATTTCTGCTGAAAAACACGTTTTGACAATTTCAGCACACTGGGGTTAAGGGCTGACTCAGGGGGCTCATCTGAGCCAGGCAGTTACACTGTGATTCTAAGGGCTGAGAAAACGCGTTTATTTCGGGCTGAAAAACACGTTTTGAAAACTGTGCTGTTCCTGCCCTATAACTTACATGGGGGTGACCAAAGTTGCCTAAACGTCTTTATTTCTGCTGAAAAACACGTTTTGACAATTTCAGCACACTGGGGTTAAGGGCTGACTCAGGGGGCTCTTCTGAGCCAGGCAGTTACACTGCGATTCTAAGGGCTGAGAAAACGCGTTTATTTCGGGCTGAAAAACACGTTTTGAGAACTGTGCTGTTCCTGCCCTATAACTTACATGGGGGTGACCAAAGTTGCCTAAACGTGTTTATTTCTGCTGAAAAACACGTTTTGACAATTTCAGCACACTGGGGTTAAGGGCTGACTCAGGGGGCTCTTCTGAGCCAGGCAGTTACACTGCGATTCTAAGGGCTGAGAAAACGCGTTTTTTCGGGCTGAAAAACACGTTTTGAAAACTGTGCTGTTCCTGCCCTATAACTTACATGGGGTTGACCAAAGTTGCCTAAACGTCTTTATTTCTGCTGAAAAACACGTTTTGACAATTTCAGCACACTGGGGTTAAGGGCTGACTCAGGGGGCTCTTCTGAGCCAGGCAGTTACACTGCGATTCTAAGGGCTGAGAAAACGCGTTTATTTCGGGCTGAAAAACACGTTTTGAAAACTGTGCTGTTCCTGCCTTATAACTTACATGGGGGTGACCAAAGTTGCCTAAACGTCTTTATTTCTGCTGAAAAACACGTTTTGACAATTTCAGCACACTGGGGTTAAGGGCTGACTCAGGGGGCTCTTCTGAGCTAGGCAGTTACACTGCAATTCTAAGGGCTGAGAAAACGCGTTTATTTCGGGCTGAAAAACACGTTTTGAAAACTGAGCTGTTCCTGCCCTATAACTTACATGGGGGTGACCAAAGTTGCCTAAACGTCTTTATTTCTGCTGAAAAACACGTTTTGACAATTTCAGCACACTGGGGTTAAAGGCTGACTCAGGGGGCTCTTCTGAGCCAGGCAGTTACACTGCGATTCTAAGGGCTGAGAAAACGCGTTTATTTCGGGCTGAAAAACACGTTTTGAAAACTATGCTGTTCCTGCCCTATAACTTACATGGGGGTGACCAAAGTTGCCTAAACGTCTTTATTTCTGCTGAAAAACACGTTTTGACAATTTCAGCACACTGCGGTTAAGGGCTGACTAGTGGGCTCTTCTGAGCCAGGCAGTAACATTGGGATTCAACAGTCTGAAAAAATGCGTTTATTTCGAACTGAAAAACACCTTTTGAAAAGTGTGCTGTTCCTGCCCCAGCAGTTACATGGGGGTGACCAAAGTTGCCCAAACGTGTTTATTTCTGCTGAAAAACGCGTTTTGACAACTTCTGCACACTGCGGTTAAGGGCTGACTCAGTGGGATCTTCTGAGCCATGCAGTTACATTGGGATTCAACAGTCTGAGAAAACGTGTTTATTTCGAGTAGAAAAAAACGTTTTGAAAAGTGTGCTGTTCCTGCCCCAGAAGTTACATGAGGGTGAACAAAGTTGCCCAAAAGTGTTTATTTCTACTGAAAAACACGTTTTGACAACTTCTGCACACTGGGGTTAAGGGCTGACTAGTGGGCTCTTCTGAGCCAGGCAGTTACATTGGGATTCAACAGTCTGAAAAAACGTGTTTATTTCGAGCTGAAAAACACCTTCTGAAAAGTGTGCTTTTCCTGCCCCAGAAGTTACATGAAGGTGACCAAAGTTGCCCAAACATGTTTATTTCTACTGAAAAACACGTTTTGACAACTTCTGCACACTGGGGTTAAGGGCTGACTCAGGGGGCTCTTCTGAGCCAGGCAGTTACACTGCGATTCTAAGGGCTGAGAAAACGCGTTTATTTCGGGCTGAAAAACACGTTTTGAAAACTGTGCTGTTCCTGCCCTATAACTTACATGGGGGTGACCAAAGTTGCCTAAACGTCTTTATTTCTGCTGAAAAACACGTTTTGAAAATTTCAGCACACTGGGGTTAAGGGCTGACTCAGGGGGCTCATCTGAGCCAGGCAGTTACACTGCGATTCTAAGGGCTGAGAAAAAGCGTTTATTTCGGGCTGAAAAACACGTTTTGAAAACTGTGCTGTTCCTGCCCTATAACTTACATGGGGGTGACCAAAGTTGCCTAAACGTCTTTATTTCTGCTGAAAAACACGTTTTGAAAATTTCAGCACACTGGGGTTAAGGGCTGACTCAGGGGGCTCTTCTGAGCCAGGCAGTTACACTGCGATTCTAAGGGCTGAGAAAACGCGTTTATTTCGGGCTGAAAAACACGTTTTGAGAACTGTGCTGTTCCTGCCCTATAACTTACATGGGGGTGACCAAAGTTGCCTAAACGTCTTTATTTCTGCTGAAAAACACGTTTTGACAATTTCAGCACACTGGGGTTAAGGGCTGACTCAGGGGGCTCTTCTGAGCCAGGCAGTTACACTGCGATTCTAAGGGCTGAGAAAACGCGTTTATTTCGGGCTGAAAAACACGTTTTGAAAACTATGCTGTTCCTGCCCTATAACTTACATGGGGGTGACCAAAGTTGCCTAAACGTCTTTATTTCTGCTGAAAAACACGTTTTGACAATTTCAGCACACTGGGGTTAAGGGCTGACTCAGGGGGCTCATCTGAGCCAGGCAGTTACACTGTGATTCTAAGGGCTGAGAAAACGCGTTTATTTCGGGCTGAAAAACACGTTTTGAAAACTGTGCTGTTCCTGCCCTATAACTTACATGGGGGTGACCAAAGTTGCCTAAACGTCTTTATTTCTGCTGAAAAACACGTTTTGACAATTTCAGCACACTGGGGTTAAGGGCTGACTCAGGGGGCTCTTCTGAGCCAGGCAGTTACACTGCGATTCTAAGGGCTGAGAAAACGCGTTTATTTCGGGCTGAAAAACACGTTTTGAGAACTGTGCTGTTCCTGCCCTATAACTTACATGGGGGTGACCAAAGTTGCCTAAACGTGTTTATTTCTGCTGAAAAACACGTTTTGACAATTTCAGCACACTGGGGTTAAGGGCTGACTCAGGGGGCTCTTCTGAGCCAGGCAGTTACACTGCGATTCTAAGGGCTGAGAAAACGCGTTTTTTCGGGCTGAAAAACACGTTTTGAAAACTGTGCTGTTCCTGCCCTATAACTTACATGGGGTTGACCAAAGTTGCCTAAACGTCTTTATTTCTGCTGAAAAACACGTTTTGACAATTTCAGCACACTGGGGTTAAGGGCTGACTCAGGGGGCTCTTCTGAGCCAGGCAGTTACACTGCGATTCTAAGGGCTGAGAAAACGCGTTTATTTCGGGCTGAAAAACACGTTTTGAAAACTGTGCTGTTCCTGCCTTATAACTTACATGGGGGTGACCAAAGTTGCCTAAACGTCTTTATTTCTGCTGAAAAACACGTTTTGACAATTTCAGCACACTGGGGTTAAGGGCTGACTCAGGGGGCTCTTCTGAGCTAGGCAGTTACACTGCAATTCTAAGGGCTGAGAAAACGCGTTTATTTCGGGCTGAAAAACACGTTTTGAAAACTGAGCTGTTCCTGCCCTATAACTTACATGGGGGTGACCAAAGTTGCCTAAACGTCTTTATTTCTGCTGAAAAACACGTTTTGACAATTTCAGCACACTGGGGTTAAAGGCTGACTCAGGGGGCTCTTCTGAGCCAGGCAGTTACACTGCGATTCTAAGGGCTGAGAAAACGCGTTTATTTCGGGCTGAAAAACACGTTTTGAAAACTATGCTGTTCCTGCCCTATAACTTACATGGGGGTGACCAAAGTTGCCTAAACGTCTTTATTTCTGCTGAAAAACACGTTTTGACAATTTCAGCACACTGCGGTTAAGGGCTGACTAGTGGGCTCTTCTGAGCCAGGCAGTAACATTGGGATTCAACAGTCTGAAAAAATGCGTTTATTTCGAACTGAAAAACACCTTTTGAAAAGTGTGCTGTTCCTGCCCCAGCAGTTACATGGGGGTGACCAAAGTTGCCCAAACGTGTTTATTTCTGCTGAAAAACGCGTTTTGACAACTTCTGCACACTGCGGTTAAGGGCTGACTCAGTGGGATCTTCTGAGCCATGCAGTTACATTGGGATTCAACAGTCTGAGAAAACGTGTTTATTTCGAGTAGAAAAAAACGTTTTGAAAAGTGTGCTGTTCCTGCCCCAGAAGTTACATGAGGGTGAACAAAGTTGCCCAAAAGTGTTTATTTCTACTGAAAAACACGTTTTGACAACTTCTGCACACTGGGGTTAAGGGCTGACTAGTGGGCTCTTCTGAGCCAGGCAGTTACATTGGGATTCAACAGTCTGAAAAAACGTGTTTATTTCGAGCTGAAAAACACCTTCTGAAAAGTGTGCTTTTCCTGCCCCAGAAGTTACATGAAGGTGACCAAAGTTGCCCAAACATGTTTATTTCTACTGAAAAACACGTTTTGACAACTTCTGCACACTGGGGTTAAGGGCTGACAAAGTGGGCTCTTCTGAGCTAGGCAGTTACTTTGGGATTCAACAGTCGGAAAAAACGCGTTTATTTCGAGCTGAAAAACACGTTTTGAAAAGTGTGCTGTTCCTGTCTCAGAAGTTACATGGGGGTGACCAAAGTTGCCGTAACGTGGTTATTTCTGCTGAAAAACATGTTTTTACAACTTCTGCACACTGGGGTTAAGGGCTGACAGTGGGCTCTTCTGAGCCAGGTAGTTACATTGGGATTCCACAGTCTGAAAAAAAGTATTTTTGTCGGGCTTAAAAACAAGTTTTGAAAAGTGTGCTGTTCCTGCCCCAGAAGATACATGGGGGTGACCAAAGTTGTCCAAATATGTTTATTTCTGCTGAAAAACACGTTTTGACAACTTCTGCACACTGCGGTTAAGGGCTGACAGAGTGGGCTCTTCTGAGCCTAGCAGTTACATTGGGATTCAACAGTCTGAAAAAACGCGTTTATTTCGAGCTGAAAAACAAGTTTTGAAAAGTGTGCTGTTCCTGCCCCAGCAGTTACATGGGGGTGACCAAAGTTGCCCAAACGTGTTTACTTCTGCTGAAAAACACGTTTTGACAACTTCTGCACACTGGGGTTAAGGGCTGACTCAGTGGACTCTTCTGAGCCAGGCAGTTACATTGGGATTCAACAGTCTGAAAAAACGCGTTTATTTCGAGCTGAAAAACACCTTCTGAAAAGTGTGCTGTTCCTGCCCCAGAAGTTACATGAGGGTGAACAAAGTTACCCAAACGTGTTTATTTCTGCTGAAAAACACGCTTTGACAACTTCTGCACACTGGGGTTAAGGTCTGATTCAGTGGGCTCTTCTGAGCCATGCAGTTACACTGGGATTCAACAGTCTGAAAAAAGGTGTTTATTTCGAGCTGAAAAAATCGTTTTGAAAAGTGTGCTGTTCCTGCCCCAGAAGTTACATGAGGGTGAACAAAGTTGCCGAAAAGTATTTATTTCTGCTGAAAAACATGTTTTGACAACTTCTGCACACTGGGGTTAAGGGCTGACTCAGTGGACTCTTCTGAGCCAGGCAGTTACATTGGGATTCAACAGTCTGAAAAAACGCGTTTATTTCGAGCTCAAAAACACCTTCTGAAAAGTGTGCTTTTCCTGCCCCAGAAGTTACATGGGGGTGAACAAAGATGCATAAACATGTTTATTTCTGCTGAAAAACACGTTTTGACAACTTCTGCACACTGCGGTTAAGGGCTGACTAGTGGGCTCTTCTGAGCCAGGCAGTAACATTGGGATTCAACAGTCTGAAAAAATGCGTTTATTTCGAACTGAAAAACACCTTTTGAAAAGTGTGCTGTTCCTGCCCCAGCAGTTACATGGGGGTGACCAAAGTTGCCCAAACGTGTTTATTTCTGCTGAAAAACGCGTTTTGACAACTTCTGCACACTGGGGTTAAGGGCTGACAAAGTGGGCTCTTCTGAGCTAGGCAGTTACTTTGGGATTCAACAGTCTGAAAAAACGCGTTTATTTCGAGCTGAAAAACACGTTTTGAAAAGTGTGCTGTTCCTGTCTCAGAAGTTACATGGGGGTGACCAAAGTTGCCCAAACGTGTTTATTTCTACTGAAAAACACGTTTTGACAACTTCTGCACACCGGGGTTAAGGGCTGACAGTGGGCTCTTCTGAGCCAGGTAGTTACATTGGGATTCCACAGTCTGAAAAAAAGTATTTTTGTCGGGCTTAAAAACAAGTTTTGAAAAGTGTGCTGTTCCTGCCCCAGAGGATACATGGGGGTGACCAAAGTTGTCCAAATATGTTTATTTCTGCTGAAAAACACGTTTTGACAACTTCTGCACACTGCGGTTAAGGGCTGACAGAGTGGGCTCTTCTGAGCCTAGCAGTTACATTGGGATTCAACAGTCTGAAAAAACGCGTTTATTTTGAGCTGAAAAACAAGTTTTGAAAAGTGTGCTGTTCCTGCCCCAGCAGTTACATGGGGGTGACCAAAGTTGCCCAAACGTGTTTACTTCTGCTGAAAAACACGTTTTGACAACTTCTGCACACTGGGGTTAAGGGCTGACTCAGTGGACTCTTCTGAGCCAGGCAGTTACATTGGGATTCAACAGTCTGAAAAAACGCGTTTATTTCAAGCTGAAAAACACCTTCTGAAAAGTGTGCTGTTCCTACCCCAGAAGTTACATGAGGGTGAACAAAGTTACCCAAACGTGTTTATTTCTGCTGAAAAACACGCTTTGACAACTTCTGCACACTGGGGTTAAGGGCTGATTCAGTGGGCTCTTCTGAGCCATGCAGTTACACTGGGATTCAACAGTCTGAAAAAACGTGTTTATTTCGAGCTGAAAAACACTTTTTGAAAAGTGTGCTGGTCCTGCCCCAGAAGTTACATGGGGTGACCAAAGTTTCCCAAACGTGTTTATTTCTGCTGAAAAAAAAGTTTTGACAACTTCTGCACACTAGGGTTAAGGGCTGATTCAGTGGGCTCTTCTGACCCAGGCAGTTACATTGGGATTCAACAATCTCAAGAAACGTGTTTATTTCGAGCTGAAAAACACGTTTTGAAAAGTGTGCTGTTCCTGTCTCAGAAGTTACATGGGGGTGACCAAAGTTGTCCAAATATGTTTATTTCTGCTGAAAAACACGTTTTGACAACTTCTGCACACTGCGGTAAAGGGCTGACAGAGTGGGCTCTTCTGACCCTGGCACCTACATTGGGATTCAATAGAATGAAAAAAGGCTTTTTTTTTCGAGCTGAAAAACACGTTTTGAAAAGTGTGCTGTTCCTGCCCTAGAAGTTACTTGGGGGTGACCAAAGTTGACTAACGTGTTTATTTCTGATGAAAAACACATTTTGACAACTTCTGCACACTAGGGTTAAGGGCTGACTCAGTAGGCTCTTTTCAGCCAGGCAGTTACATTGGGATTCAACAGTCTGAAAAAACGTGTGTATTTCGAGCTGAAAAACACCTTTTGAAAAGTCTGCTTTTCCTGCCCCAGAAGTTACATGGGGGTGACCAAAGTTGCTAAAACATGTTTATTTCTGCTGAAAAACACATTTTGACAACTTCTGCACACTGGGGTTAAGGGCTGACTCAGTGGGCTCTTCTGAGCCAGGCAGTTACACTGCGATTCCAAGGGCTGAGAAAACGCGTTTATTTCGAGCTGAAAAACACGTTTTGAAAAGTGTGCTGTTCCTGCCCCAGAAGTTACATGGGGGTGACCAAAATTGCCCAAATGTGTTTATTTCTGCTGAAAAACACGTTTTGACAACTTCTGCACACTGGGGTTAAGGTTTGAGTCAGTGGGCTCTTCTGAGCCAGGCAGTTACATTGGGATTCAACAGCCTGAAAAAAAGCTTTTTTTCGAGCTGAAAAACACGTTTTGAAAAGTGTGCTGTTCCTGCCCCAGAAATTACGTGGTGGTGACCAAAGTTGCCCAAACGTGTTTATTTCTGCTGAAAAACACGTTTTGACAACTTCTGCACACTGGGGTTAAGGGCTGATTCAGTGGGCTGTTCTGAGCCAGGCAGTTACATTGGGATTCAACAATCTCAAGAAACGCGTTTATTTCGAGCTGAAAAACACGTTTTGAAAAGTGTGCTGTTCCTGCCCCAGAAGTTACATGGGGGTGACCAAAGTTGACTAACGTGTTTATTTCTGCTGAAAAACACATTTTGACAACTTTTGCACATTAGGGTTAAGGGCTGACTCAGTGGGCTCTTTTGAGCCAGGCAGTTACATTGGGATTCAACAGTCTGAAAAAACGTGTTTATTTCGAGCTGAATAACACCTTTTGAAAAGTGTGCTTTTCCTGCCCCAGAAGTTACATGGGGGTGACCAAAGTTGCTCAAACATGTTTATTTCTGCTGAAAAACACGTTTTGACAACTTCTGCACATGGGGGTTAAGGGCTGACTCAGTGGGCTCTTCTGAGCCTGGCAGTTACATTGGGATTCAACAGTCTGAAAAAACGCGTTTATTTCGAGCTGAAAAACACGTTTTGAAAAGTGTGCTGTTCCTGCCCTAGAAGTTACATGGGGGTGACCAAAGTTGACTAACGTGTTTATTTCTGCTGAAAAACACATTTTGACAACTTTTGCACATTAGGGTTAAGGGCTGACTCAGTGGGCTCTTTTGAGCCAGGCAGTTACATTGGGATTCAACAGTCTGAAAAAACGTGTTTATTTCGAGCTGAATAACACCTTTTGAAAAGTGTGCTTTTCCTGCCCCAGAAGTTACATGGGGGTGACCAAAGTTGCTAAAACATGTTTATTTCTGCTGAAAAACACATTTTGACAACTTCTGCACACTGGGGTTAAGGGCTGACTCAGTTGGCTCTTCTGAGCCAGGCAGTTACATTGGGATTCAACAGCCTGAAAAAAAGCTTTTTTTCGAGCTGAAAAACACGTTTTGAAAAGTGTGCTGTTCCTGCCCCAGAAATTACGTGGTGGTGACCAAAGTTGCCCAAACGTGTTTATTTCTGCTGAAAAACACGTTTTGACAACTTCTGCACACTGGGGTTATGGGCTGACTCAGTGGGTTCTTCTGAGCCAGGCAGTTACATTGGGATTCAACAGTCTGAAAAAACGTGTTTATTTCGAGCTGAAAAACACATTTTGAAAAGTGTGCTTTTCCTGCCCCAGAAGTTACATGGGGGTGACCAAAGTTGCCCAAAAGTGTTTATTTCTGCTGAAAAACAAGTTTTGACAACTTCTGCACACTAGGGTTAAAGGCTGATTCAGTGGGCTCTTCTGAGCCAGGCAGTTACATTGGGATTCAACAATCTCAAGAAACGCGTTTATTTTGAGCTGAAAAACACCTTTTGAAAAGTGTGCTTTTCCTACCCCAGAAGTTACATGGGGGTAACCAAAGTTGCTCAAACATGTTTATTTCTGCTGAAAAACACGTTTTGACAACTTCTGCACACTGGGGTTATGGGCTGACTCAGTGGGTTCTTCTGAGCTAGGCAGTTACATTGGGATTCAACAGTCTGAAAAAACGCGTTTAATTCGAGCTGAAAAAAAAGTTTTGAAAAGTGTGCTGTTCCTGACCCAGAAGTTACATGGGGGTGACCAAAGTTGACTAACGTGTTTATTTCTGATGAAAAACACATTTTGACAACTTCTGCACACTAGGGTTAAGGGCTGACTCAGTGGGCTCTTTTCAGACAGGCAGTTACATTGGGATTCAACAGTCTGAAAAAACGTGTTTATTTCGAGCTGAAAAACACCTTTTGAAAAGTGTGCTTTTTCTTGCCCCAGAAGTTACATGGGGGTGACCAAAGTTGCCCAAACGTGTTAATTTCTGCTGAAAAACACGTTTTGACAACTTCTGCAGACTGGGGTTAAGGGCTGACAGAGTGGGATCTTCTGAGCCAGGCAGTTACATTGGGATTCAACAGTTTGAAAAAACGCGTTTATTTCGAGCTGAAAAACACTTTTTGAAAAGTGTGCTGTTCCTGCCCAAGAAGTTACATGGGGGTGACCAAAGTTGCCCAAACGTGTTCATTTCTGCTGAAAAACACGTTTTGACAACTTCTGCACACTGCGGTTGAGGGCTGACAGAGTGGGCTCTTCTGAGCCTACCAGTTACATTGGGATTCAAGAATCTGAAAAAACGCTTTTATTTCGAGCTGAAAAACACGTTTTGAAAAGAGTGTAGTTCCTGTCCCAGAAGTTACATGGGGGTGACCAACGTTACCCAAACGTGTTTATTTCTGCTGAAAAACACGTTTTGATAACTTCTGCACACTGGGATTAAGGGCTGATTCAGTGGGCTCTTCTGAGCCAGGCAGTTACATTGGGATTCAACAGTCTGAAAAAACGCGTTTAATTCGAGCTGAAAAACACGTTTTGAAAAGTGTGCTGTTCCTGCCCAAGAAGTTACATGGGAGTGACCAAAGTTGCCCAAACGTGTTTATTTCTGCTGAAAAACACGTTTTGACAACTTCTGCACACTGCGGTTAAGGGCTGACAGAGTGGGCTCTTCTGAGCCTTGCAGTTACATTGGGATTCAAGAATCTGAAAAAACGCGTTTATTTTGAGCTGAAAAACACGTTTTGAAAAGTGTGCAGTTCCTGCCCCAGAAGTTACATGGGGGTTACCAAAGTTGCCCAAACGTGTTTATTTCTGCTGAAAAACACGTTTTGACAACTTCTGCACACTGGGGTTAAGGGCTGATTCAGTGGGCTCTTCTGAGCCAGGCAGTTACATTGCGATTCAACAGTCTGAAAAAACGCGTTTATTTTGAGCTGAAAAACACGTTTTGAAAAGTGTGCTGTTCCTGCCCAAGAAGTTACAAGGGGGTGACCAAAGTTGCCCAAACGTGTTTATTTCTGCTGAAAAACACGTTTTGACAACTTCTGCACATTGGGGTTAAGGGCTGACTCACTGGGCTCTTTTGAGTCAGGCAGTTACATTGGGATTCAACAATCTGAAGAAACGCGTTTATTTCGAGCTGAAAAACACGTTTTGAAAAGTGTGCTGTTCCTGCCTCAGACGTTACATGGGGGTGACCAAAGTTGCCCAAACGTGTTTATTTCTGCTGAAAAACACGTTTTGACAACTTCTGCACACTGCGGTTAAGGGCTGACAGAGTGGGCTCTTCTGAGCCTCGCAGTTACATTGGGATTCAAGAGTCTGAAAAAACGCGTTTATTTCAAGCTGAAAAACACGTTTTGAAAACTGTGCTGTCCTTGCCTCAAAAGTTACATGGGGTGACCAAAGTTGCCCAAACTTGTTTATTTCTGCTGAAAAACACGTTTTGACAACTTCTGCACACTGCGGTTAAGGGCTGACAGAGTGGGATCTTCTGAGCCTAGCAGTTACATTGGGATTCAAGAATCTGAAAAAACGCGTTTATTTTGAGCTGAAAAACACGTTTTGAAAAGTGTGCAGTTCCTGCCCCAGAAGTTACATGGGGGTGACCAAAGTTGCCGAAACGTGCTTATTTCTGCTGAAAAACACGTTTTGCAACTTCTGCACACTGGGGTTAAGGGCTGATTCAGTGGGCTCTTCTGAGCCAGACAGTTACATTGGGATTCAACAGTCTGAAAAAACGTGTTTAATTCGAGCTGAAAAACACGTTTTGAAAAGTGTGCAGTTCCTGCCCCAGAAGTTACATGGGGGTGACCAAAGTTGACTAACGTGTTTATTTCTGATGAAAAACACATTTTGACAACTTCTGCACACTGCGGTTAAGGGCTGACAGAGTGGGATCTTCTGAGCCTAGCAGTTACATTGGGATTCAAGCATCTGAAAAAACGCGTTTATTTCGAGCTGAAAAACACGTTTTGAAAAGTGTGCAGTTCCTGCCCAAGAAGTAACATGGGGGTGACCAAAGTTGCCCAAACGTGTTTATTTCTGCTGAAAAACACGTTTTGACAACTTCTGCACACTGCGGTTAAGGGCTGACAGAGTGGGCTCTTCTGAGCCTAGCAGTTACATTGGGATTTAAGAGTCTGAAAAAACGCGTTTATTTCAAGCTGAAAAACACGTTTTGAAAACTGTGCTGTCCTTGCCCCAAAAGTTACATGGGGTGACCAAAGTTGCCCAAACTTGTTTATTTCTGCTGAAAAACACGTTTTGACAACTTCTGCACACTGCGGTTAAGGGCTGACAGAGTGGGATCTTCTGAGCCTAGCAGTTACATTGGGATTCAAGAATCTGAAAAAACGCGTTTATTTCGAGCTGAAAAACACGTTTTGAAAAGTGTGCAGTTCCTGCCCCAGAAGTTACATGGGGGTGACCAAAGTTGCCGAAACGTGCTTATTTCTGCTGAAAAACACGTTTTGCAACTTCTGCACACTGGGGTTAAGGGCTGATTCAGTGGGCTCTTCTGAGCCAGGCAGTTACATTGGGATTCAACAGTCTGAGAAAACGCGTTTATTTCGAGCTGAAAAATAAGTTTTGAAAACTGTACTGTTCCTGTCCCAGAAGTTACATGAGGGTGACCAAAGTTACCCAAACGCGTTTATTTCAAGCTGAAAAACACGTTTTGAAAACTGTTCTGTCCTTGCCCCAAAAGTTACATGGGGTGACCAAAGTTGCCCAAACTTGTTTATTTCTGCTGAAAAACACGTTTTGACAACTTCTGCACACTGGGGTTAAGGGGTGATTCAGTGTGCTCTTCTGAGCCAGGCAGTTACATTGGGATTCAACAGTCTGAAAAAACGCGTTTATTTTGAGCTGAAAAACACGTTTTGAAAAGTGTGCTGTTCCTGCCCCAGAAGTTACATGGGGGTGACCAAAGTTGACTAACGTGTTTATTTCTGATGAAAAACACATTTTGACAACTTCTGCACACTAGGGTTAAGGGCTGACTCAGTGGGCTCTTTTCAGCCAGGCAGTTACATTGGGATTCAACAGTCTGAAAAAACGTGTTTATTTCGAGCTGAAAAACACCTTTTGAAAAGTGTGCTTTTCTTGCCCCAGAAGTTACATGGGGGTGACCAAAGTTGCCCAAACGTGTTAATTTCTGCTGAAAAACACGTTTTGACAACTTCTGCAGACTGGGGTTAAGGGCTGACAGAGTGGGATCTTCTGAGCCAGGCAGTTACATTGGGTTTCAACAGTTTGAAAAAACGCGTTTATTTCGAGCTGAAAAACACTTTTTGAAAAGTGTGCTGTTCCTGCCCAAGAAGTTACATGGGGGTGACCAAAGTTGCCCATACGTGTTTATTTCTGCTGAAAAACACGTTTTGACAACTTCTGCACACTGGGGTTAAGGGCTCATTCAGTGGGCCCTTCTGAGCCAGGCAGTTACATTGGGATTCAACAGTCTGAAAAAACACGTTTAATTTGAGCTGAAAAACACGTTTTGAAAAGTGTGCTGTTCCTGCCCAAGAAGTTACATGGGGGTGACCAAAGTTGCCCAAACGTGTTTATTTCTGCTGAAAAACACATTTTGACAACTTCTGCACACTGCGGTTAAGGGCTGACAGAGTGGGCTCTTCTGAGCCTAGCAGTTACATTGGGATTCAAGAATCTGAAAAAACGCGTTTATTTCGAGATGAAAAACACGTTTTGAAAAGTGTGCAGTTCCTGCCCCAGAAGTTACATGGGGGTGACCAAAGTTGCCCAAACGTGTTTATTTCTGCTGAAAAACACGTTTTGACAACTTCTGCACACTGCGGTTAAGGGCTGACAGAGTGGGCTCTTCTGAGCCTCGCAGTTACATTGGGATTCAAGAGTCTGAAAAAACGCGTTTATTTCAAGCTGAAAAACACGTTTTGAAAACTGTTCTGTCCTTGCCCCAAAAGTTACATGGGGTGACCAAAGTTGCCCAAACTTGTTTATTTCTGCTGAAAAACACGTTTTGACAACTTCTGCACACTGGGGTTAAGGGGTGATTCAGTGCGCTCTTCTGAGCCAGGCAGTTACATTGGGATTCAACAGTCTGAAAAAACGCGTTTATTTTGAGCTGAAAAACACGTTTTGAAAAGTGTGCTGTTCCTGCCCCAGAATTTACATGGGGGTGACCAAATTTGCCCACTCGTGTTTATTTCTGCTGAAAAACACGTTTTGACAACTTCTGCACACTGGGGTTAAGGGCTGACTCACTGGGCTCTTTTGAGCCAGGCAGTTACATTGGGATTCAAGAGTCTGAAAAAACGCGTTTATTTCAAGCTGAAAAACACGTTTTGAAAACTGTACTTTCCCTGCCCCCAAAGTTACATGGGGTGACCAAAGTTGCCCAAACTTGTTTATTTCTGCTGAAAAACACGTTTTGACAACTTCTGCACACTGGGGTTAAGGGCTGACAGAGCGGGCTCTTCTGAGCCTGGCAGTTACATTGGGATTCAACAGTCTGAAAAAACGCGTTTATTTCGAGCTGAAAAACACGTTTTGAAAAGTGTACTGTTCCTGCCCCAGAAGTTACATGGGGGTAACCAAAGTTGCCCAAACGTGTTTATTTCTGCTGAAAAACACGTTTTGGCAACTTCTGCACACTGGGGTTAAGGGCTGACTCACTGGGCTCTTTTCAGTCAGGCAGTTAAATTGGCATTCAACAGTCTGAAAAAACGCGTTTATTTCGAGCTGAAAAACACGTTTTGAAAAGTGTGCTGTTCCTGACCCAGAAGTTACATGGGGGTGACCAAAGTTGACTAACGTGTTTATTTCTGATGAAAAACACATTTTGACAACTTCTGCACACTAGGGTTAAGGGCTGACTCAGTGGGCTCTTTTCAGCCAGGCAGTTACATTGGGATTCAACAGTCTGAAAAAACGTGTTTATTTCGAGCTGAAAAACACCTTTTGAAAAGTGTGCTTTTCTTGCCCCAGAAGTTACATGGGGGTGACCAAAGTTGCCCAAACGTGTTAATTTCTGCTGAAAAACACGTTTTGACAACTTCTGCAGACTGGGGTTAAGGGCTGACAGAGTGGGATCTTCTGAGCCAGGCAGTTACATTGGGATTCAAGAATCTGAAAAAACGCGTTTATTTCGAGATGAAAAACACGTTTTGAAAAGTGTGCAGTTCCTGCCCCAGAAGTTACATGGGGGTTACCAAAGTTGCCCAAACGTGTTTATTTCTGCTGAAAAACACGTTTTGACAACTTCTGCACACTGGGGTTAAGGGCTGATTCAGTGGGCTCTTCTGAGCCAGGCAGTTACATTGCGATTCAACAGTCTGAAAAAACGCGTTTATTTCGAGCTGAAAAACACGTTTTGAAAAGTGTGCTGTTCCTGCCTCAGACGTTACATGGGGGTGACCAAAGTTGCCCAAACGTGTTTATTTCTGCTGAAAAACACGTTTTGACAACTTCTGCACACTGCGGTTAAGGGCTGACAGAGTGGGCTCTTCTGAGCCTCGCAGTTACATTAGGATTCAAGAGTCTGAAAAAACGCGTTTATTTCAAGCTGAAAAACACGTTTTGAAAACTGTGCTGTCCTTGCCTCAAAAGTTACATGGGGTGACCAAAGTTGCCCAAACTTGTTTATTTCTGCTGAAAAACACGTTTTGACAACTTCTGCACACTGCGGTTAAGGGCTGACAGAGTGGGATCTTCTGAGCCTAGCAGTTACATTGGGATTCAAGAATCTGAAAAAACGCGTTGATTTCGAGCTGAAAAACACGTTTTGAAAAGTGTGCAGTTCCTGCCCCAGAAGTTACATGGGGGTGACCAAAGTTGCCGAAACGTGCTTATTACTGCTGAAAAACACGTTTTGCAACTTCTGCACACTGGGGTTAAGGGCTGATTCAGTGGGCTCTTCTGAGCCAGGCAGTTACATTGGGATTCAACAGTCTGAGAAAACGCGTTTATTTCGAGCTGAAAAATAAGTTTTGAAAACTGTACTGTTCCTGTCCCAGAAGTTACATGAGGGTGACCAAAGTTACCCAAACGTGTTTATTTCTGCTGAAAAACACGTTTTGACAACTTCTGCACACTGCGGTTAAGGGCTGACAGAGTGGGCTCTTCTGAGCCTAGCAGTTACATTGGGATTCAAGAGTCTGAAAAAACGTGTTTATTTCAAGCTGAAAAACACGTTTTGAAAACTGTTCTGTCCTTGCCCCAAAAGTTACATGGGGTGACCAAAGTTGCCCAAACTTGTTTATTTCTGCTGAAAAACACGTTTTGACAACTTCTGCACACTGGGGTTAAGGGGTGATTCAGTGCGCTCTTCTGAGCCAGGCAGTTACATTGGGATTCAACAGTCTGAAAAAACGCGTTTATTTTGAGCTGAAAAACACGTTTTGAAAAGTGTGCTGTTCCTGACCCAGAATTTACATGGGGGTGACCAAATTTGCCCACTCGTGTTTATTTCTGCTGAAAAACACGTTTTGACAACTTCTGCACACTGGGGTTAAGGGCTGACTCACTGGGCTCTTTTGAGCCAGGCAGTTACATTGGGATTCAAGAGTCTGAAAAAACGCGTTTATTTCAAGCTGAAAAACACGTTTTGAAAACTGTACTTTCCCTGCCCCAAAAGTTACATGGGGTGACCAAAGTTGCCCAAACTTGTTTATTTCTGCTGAAAAACACGTTTTGACAACTTCTGCACACTGGGGTTAAGGGCTGACAGAGCGGGCTCTTCTGAGCCTGGCAGTTACATTGGGATTCAACAGTCTGAAAAAACGCGTTTATTTCGAGCTGAAAAACACGTTTTGAAAAGTGTGCTGTTCCTGCCCCAGAAGTTACATGGGGGTAACCAAAGTTGCCCAAACGTGTTTATTTCTGCTGAAAAACACGTTTTGGCAACTTCTGCACACTGGGGTTAAGGGCTGACTCACTGGGCTCTTTTCAGTCAGGCAGTTAAATTGGGATTCAACAGTCTGAAAAAACGCGTTTATTTCGAGCTGAAAAACACGTTTTGAAAAGTGTGCTGTTCCTGACCCAGAAGTTACATGGGGGTGACCAAAGTTGACTAACGTGTTTATTTCTGATGAAAAACACATTTTGACAACTTCTGCACACTAGGGTTAAGGGCTGACTCAGTGGGCTCTTTTCAGCCAGGCAGTTACATTGGGATTCAACAGTCTGAAAAAACGTGTTTATTTCGAGCTGAAAAACACCTTTTGAAAAGTGTGCTTTTCTTGCCCCAGAAGTTACATGGGGGTGACCAAAGTTGCCCAAACGTGTTAATTTCTGCTGAAAAACACGTTTTGACAACTTCTGCAGACTGGGGTTAAGGGCTGACAGAGTGGGATCTTCTGAGCCAGGCAGTTACATTGGGTTTCAACAGTTTGAAAAAACGCGTTTATTTCGAGCTGAAAAACACTTTTTGAAAAGTGTGCTGTTCCTGCCCAAGAAGTTACATGGGGGTGACCAAAGTTGCCCAAACGTGTTCATTTCTGCTGAAAAACACGTTTTGACAACTTCTGCACACTGGGGTTAAGGGCTCATTCAGTGGGCTCTTCTGAACCAGGCAGTTACATTGGGATTCAACAGTCTGAAAAAACACGTTTAATTTGAGCTGAAAAACACGTTTTGAAAAGTGTGCTGTTCCTGCCCAAGAAGTTACATGGGGGTGACCAAAGTTGCCCAAACGTGTTTATTTCTGCTGAAAAACACATTTTGACAACTTCTGCACACTGCGGTTAAGGGCTGACAGAGTGGGCTCTTCTGAGCCTAGCAGTTACATTGGGATTCAAGAATCTGAAAAAACGCGTTTATTTCGAGATGAAAAACACGTTTTGAAAAGTGTGCAGTTCCTGCCCCAGAAGTTACATGGGGGTGACCAAAGTTGCCGAAACGTGCTTATTTCTGCTGAAAAACACGTTTTGCAACTTCTGCACACTGGGGTTAAGGGCTGATTCAGTGGGCTCTTCTGAGCCAGGCAGTTACATTGGGATTCAACAGTCTGAGAAAACGCGTTTATTTCGAGCTGAAAAATAAGTTTTGAAAACTGTACTGTTCCTGTCCCAGAAGTTACATGAGGGTGACCAAAGTTACCCAAACGTGTTTATTTCTGCTGAAAAACACGTTTTGACAACTTCTGCACACTGCGGTTAAGGGCTGACAGAGTGGGCTCTTCTGAGCCTAGCAGTTAAATTGGGATTCAAGAGTCTGAAAAAACGTGTTTATTTCAAGCTGAAAAACACGTTTTGAAAACTGTTCTGTCCTTGTCCCAAAAGTTACATGGGGTGACCAAAGTTGCCCAAACTTGTTTATTTCTGCTGAAAAACACGTTTTGACAACTTCTGCACACTGGGGTTAAGGGGTGATTCAGTGCGCTCTTCTGAGCCAGGCAGTTACATTGGGATTCAACAGTCTGAAAAAACGCGTTTATTTTGAGCTGAAAAACACGTTTTGAAAAGTGTGCTGTTCCTGCCCCAGAATTTACATGGGGGTGACCAAATTTGCCCACTCGTGTTTATTTCTGCTGAAAAACACGTTTTGACAACTTCTGCACACTGGGGTTAAGGGCTGACTCACTAGGCTCTTTTGAGCCAGGCAGTTACATTGGGATTCAAGAGTCTGAAAAAACGCGTTTATTTCAAGCTGAAAAACACGTTTTGAAAACTGTACTTTCCCTGCCCCAAAAGTTACATGGGGTGACCAAAGTTGCCCAAACTTGTTTATTTCTGCTGAAAAACACATTTTGACAACTTCTGCACACTGGGGTTAAGGGGTGATTCAGTGCGCTCTTCTGAGCCAGGCAGTTACATTGGGATTCAACAGTCTGAAAAAACGCGTTTATTTCGAGCTGAAAAACACGTTTTGAAAAGTGTGCAGTTCCTGCCCAAGAAGTTACATGGGGGTGACCAAAGTTGACTAACGTGTTTATTTCTGCTGAAAAACACGTTTTGCAACTTCTGCACACTGGGATTAAGGGCTGATTCAGTGGGCTCTTCTGAGCCAGGCAGTTACATTGGGATTCAACAGTCTGAAAAAATGTGTTTAATTCGAGCTGAAAAACACGTTTTGAAAAGTGTGCAGTTCCTGCCCTAGAAGTTACATGGGGGTGACCAAAGTTGACTAACGTGTTTATTTCTGCTGAAAAACACGTTTTGCAACTTCTGCACACTGGGATTAAGGGCTGATTCAGTGGGCTCTTCTGAGCCAGGCAGTTACATTGGGATTCAACAGTCTGAAAAAACGTGTTTAATTCGAGCTGAAAAACACGTTTTGAAAAGTGTGCAGTTCCTGCCCCAGAAGTTACATGGGGGTGACCAAAGTTGACTAACGTGTTTATTTCTGATGAAAAACACATTTTGACAACTTCTGCACACTGCGGTTAAGGGCTGACAGAGTGGGATCTTCTGAGCCTAGCAGTTACATTGGGATTCAAGCATCTGAAAAAACGCGTTTATTTCGAGCTGAAAAACACGTTTTGAAAAGTGTGCAGTTCCTGCCCAAGAAGTCACATGGGGGTGACCAAAGTTGCCCAAACGTGTTTATTTCTGCTGAAAAACACGTTTTGACAACTTCTGCACACTGCGGTTAAGGGCTGACAGAGTGGGCTCTTCTGAGCCTAGCAGTTACATTGGGATTCAAGAGTCTGAAAAAACGCGTTTATTTCAAGCTGAAAAACACGTTTTGAAAACTGTGCTGTCCTTGCCCCAAAAGTTACATGGGGTGACCAAAGTTGCCCAAACTTGTTTATTTCTGCTGAAAAACACGTTTTGACAACTTCTGCACACTGCGGTTAAGGGCTGACAGAGTGGGATCTTCTGAGCCTAGCAGTTACATTGGGATTCAAGAATCTGAAAAAACGCGTTTATTTCGAGCTGAAAAACAGGTTTTGAAAAGTGTGCAGTTCCTGCCCCAGGAGTTACATGGGGGTGACCAAAGTTGCCGAAACGTGCTTATTTCTGCTGAAAAACACGTTTTGCAACTTCTGCACACTGGGGTTAAGGGCTGATTCAGTGGGCTCTTCTGAGCCAGGCAGTTACATTGGGATTCAACAGTCTGAGAAAACGCGTTTATTTCGAGCTGAAAAATAAGTTTTGAAAACTGTACTGTTCCTGTCCCAGAAGTTACATGAGGGTGACCAAAGTTACCCAAACGTGTTTATTTCTGCTGAAAAACACGTTTTGACAACTTCTGCACACTGCGGTTAAGGGTTGACAGAGTGGGCTCTTCTGAGCCTAGCAGTTACATTGGGATTCAAGAGTCTGAAAAAACGCGTTTATTTCAAGCTGAAAAACACGTTTTGAAAACTGTTCTGTCTTTGCCCCAAAAGTTACATGGGGTGACCAAAGTTGCCCAAACTTGTTTATTTCTGCTGAAAAACACGTTTTGACAACTTCTGCACACTGGGGTTAAGGGGTGATTCAGTGGGCTCTTCTGAGCCAGGCAGTTACATTGGGATTCAACAGTCTGAAAAAACGCGTTTATTTTGAGCTGAAAAACAGGTTTTGAAAAGTGTTCTGTTCCTGACCCAGAATTTACATGGGGGTGACCAAATTTGCCCACTCGTGTTTATTTCTGCTGAAAAACACGTTTTGACAACTTCTGCACACTGGGGTTAAGGGCTGACTCACTAGGCTCTTTTGAGCCAGGCAGTTACATTGGGATTCAAGAGTCTGAAAAAACGCGTTTATTTCAAGCTGAAAAACACGTTTTGAAAACTGTACTTTCCCTGCCCCAAAAGTTACATGGGGTGACCAAAGTTGCCCAAACTTGTTTATTTCTACTGAAAAACACGTTTTGACAACTTCTGCACACTGGGGTTAAGGGCTGACAGAGTGGGCTCTTCTGAGCCTGGCAGTTACATTGGGATTCAACAGTCTGAAAAAACGCGTTTATTTCGAGCTGAAAAACACGTTTTGAAAAGTGTGCTGTTCCTGCCCCAGAAGTTACATGGGGGTAACCAAAGTTGCCCAAACGTGTTTATTTCTGCTGAAAAACACGTTTTGGCAACTTCTGCACACTGGGGTTAAGGGCTGACTCACTGGGCTCTTTTGAGTCAGGCAGTTACATTGGGATTCAACAGTCTGAAAAAACGTGTTTAATTCGAGCTGAAAAACACGTTTTGAAAAGTGTGCTGTTCCTGCCCAAGAAGTTACATGGGGGTGACCAAAGTTGCCCAAACGTGTTTATTTCTGCTGAAAAACACGTTTTGACAACTTCTGCACACTGCGGTTAAGGGCTGACAGAGTGGGCTCTTCTGAGCCTAGCAGTTACATTGGGATTCAAGAATCTGAAAAAACGCGTTTATTTCGAGCTGAAAAACACGTTTTGAAAAGTGTGCAGTTCCTGCCCTAGAAGTTACATGGGGGTGACCAAAGTTGACTAACGTGTTTATTTCTGCTGAAAAACACGTTTTGCAACTTCTGCACACTGGGATTAAGGGCTGATTCAGTGGGCTCTTCTGAGCCAGGCAGTTACATTGGGATTCAACAGTCTGAAAAAACGTGTTTAATTCGAGCTGAAAAACACGTTTTGAAAAGTGTGCAGTTCCTGCCCCAGAAGTTACATGGGGGTGACCAAAGTTGACTAACGTGTTTATTTCTGATGAAAAACACATTTTGACAACTTCTGCACACTGCGGTTAAGGGCTGACAGAGTGGGATCTTCTGAGCCTAGCAGTTACATTGGGATTCAAGCATCTGAAAAAACGCGTTTATTTCGAGCTGAAAAACACGTTTTGAAAAGTGTGCAGTTCCTGCCCAAGAAGTCACATGGGGGTGACCAAAGTTGCCCAAACGTGTTTATTTCTGCTGAAAAACACGTTTTGACAACTTCTGCACACTGCGGTTAAGGGCTGACAGAGTGGGCTCTTCTGAGCCTAGCAGTTACATTGGGATTCAAGAGTCTGAAAAAACGCGTTTATTTCAAGCTGAAAAACACGTTTTGAAAACTGTGCTGTCCTTGCCCCAAAAGTTACATGGGGTGACCAAAGTTGCCCAAACTTGTTTATTTCTGCTGAAAAACACGTTTTGACAACTTCTGCACACTGCGGTTAAGGGCTGACAGAGTGGGATCTTCTGAGCCTAGCAGTTACATTGGGATTCAAGAATCTGAAAAAACGCGTTTATTTCGAGCTGAAAAACAGGTTTTGAAAAGTGTGCAGTTCCTGCCCCAGAAGTTACATGGGGGTGACCAAAGTTGCCGAAACGTGCTTATTTCTGCTGAAAAACACGTTTTGCAACTTCTGCACACTGGGGTTAAGGGCTGATTCAGTGGGCTCTTCTGAGCCAGGCTGTTACATTGGGATTCAACAGTCTGAGAAAACGCGTTTATTTCGAGCTGAAAAATAAGTTTTGAAAACTGTACTGTTCCTGTCCCAGAAGTTACATGAGGGTGACCAAAGTTACCCAAACGTGTTTATTTCTGCTGAAAAACACGTTTTGACAACTTCTGCACACTGCGGTTAAGGGCTGACAGAGTGGGCTCTTCTGAGCCTAGCAGTTACATTGGGATTCAAGAGTCTGAAAAAACGCGTTTATTTCAAGCTGAAAAACACGTTTTGAAAACTGTTCTGTCCTTGCCCCAAAAGTTACATGGGGTGACCAAAGTTGCCCAAACTTGTTTATTTCTGCTGAAAAACACGTTTTGACAACTTCTGCACACTGGGGTTAAAGGGTGATTCAGTGGGCTCTTCTGAGCCAGGCAGTTACATTGGGATTCAACAGTCTGAAAAAACGTGTTTATTTCGAGCTGAAAAACACGTTTTGAAAAGTGTGCTGTTCCTGCCCCAGAAGTTACATGGGGGTGACCAAAGTTGACTAACGTGTTTATTTCTGATGAAAAACACATTTTGACAACTTCTGCACACTAGGGTTAAGGGCTGACTCAGTGGGCTCTTCTCAGCCAGGCAGTTACATTGGGATTCAACAGTCTGAAAAAACGTGTTTATTTCGAGCTGAAAAACACGTTTTGAAAAGTGTTCTGTTCCTGACCCAGAATTTACATGGGGGTGACCAAATTTGCCCACTCGTGTTTATTTCTGCTGAAAAACACGTTTTGACAACTTCTGCACACTGGGGTTAAGGGCTGACTCACTAGGCTCTTTTGAGCCAGGCAGTTACATTGGGATTCAAGAGTCTGAAAAAACGCGTTTATTTCAAGCTGAAAAACACGTTTTGAAAACTGTACTTTCCCTGCCCCAAAAGTTACATGGGGTGACCAAAGTTGCCCAAACTTGTTTATTTCTGCTGAAAAACACGTTGTGACAACTTCTGCACACTGCGGTTAAGGGCTGACAGAGTGGGCTCTTCTGAGCCTCGCAGTTACATTGGGATTCAAGAGTCTGAAAAAACGCGTTTATTTCAAGCTGAAAAACACGTTTTGAAAACTGTGCTGTCCTTGCCTCAAAAGTTACATGGGGTGACCAAAGTTGCCCAAACTTGTTTATTTCTGCTGAAAAACACGTTTTGACAACTTCTGCACACTGCGGTTAAGGGCTGACAGAGTGGGATCTTCTGAGCCTAGCAGATACATTGGGATTCAAGAATCTGAAAAAACGCGTTGATTTCGAGCTGAAAAACACGTTTTGAAAAGTGTGCAGTTCCTGCCCCAGAAGTTACATGGGGGTGACCAAAGTTGCCCAAACGTGTTTATTTCTGCTGAAAAACACGTTTTGACAACTTCTGCACACTGCGGTTAAGGGCTGACAGAGTGGGCTCTTCTGAGCCTAGCAGTTACATTGGGATTCAAGAGTCTGAAAAAACGCGTTTATTTCAAGCTGAAAAACACGTTTTGAAAACTGTGCTGTCCTTGCCCCAAAAGTTACATGGGGTGACCAAAGTTGCCCAAACTTGTTTATTTCTGCTGAAAAACACGTTTTGACAACTTCTGCACACTGGGGTTAAGGGGTGATTCAGTGCGCTCTTCTGAGCCAGGCAGTTACATTGGGATTCAACAGTCTGAAAAAACGCGTTTATTTTGAGCTGAAAAACACGTTTTGAAAAGTGTGCTGTTCCTGCCCCAGAATTTACATGGGGGTGACCAAATTTGCCCACTCGTGTTTATTTCTGCTGAAAAACACGTTTTGACAACTTCTGCACACTGGGGTTAAGGGCTGACTCACTAGGCTCTTTTGAGCCAGGCAGTTACATTGGGATTCAAGAGTCTGAAAAAACGCGTTTATTTCAAGCTGAAAAACACGTTTTGAAAACTGTACTTTCCCTGCCCCAAAAGTTACATGGGGTGACCAAAGTTGCCCAAACTTGTTTATTTCTGCTGAAAAACACGTTTTGACAACTTCTGCACACTGCGGTTAAGGGCTGACAGAGTGGGCTCTTCTGAGCCTAGCAGTTACATTGGGATTCAAGAATCTGAAAAAACGCGTTTATTTCGAGCTGAAAAACACGTTTTGAAAAGTGTGCAGTTCCTGCCCTAGAAGTTACATGGGGGTGACCAAAGTTGACTAACGTGTTTATTTCTGCTGAAAAACACGTTTTGCAACTTCTGCACACTGGGATTAAGGGCTGATTCAGTGGGCTCTTCTGAGCCAGGCAGTTACATTGGGATTCAACAGTCTGAAAAAACGTGTTTAATTCGAGCTGAAAAACACGTTTTGAAAAGTGTGCAGTTCCTGCCCCAGAAGTTACATGGGGGTGACCAAAGTTGACTAACGTGTTTATTTCTGATGAAAAACACATTTTGACAACTCCTGCACACTGCGGTTAAGGGCTGACAGAGTGGGATCTTCTGAGCCTAGCAGTTACATTGGGATTCAAGCATCTGAAAAAACGCGTTTATTTCGAGCTGAAAAACAGGTTTTGAAAAGTGTGCAGTTCCTGCCCCAGAAGTTACATGGGGGTGACCAAAGTTGCCGAAACGTGCTTATTTCTGCTGAAAAACACGTTTTGCAACTGCTGCACACTGGGGTTAAGGGCTGATTCAGTGGGCTCTTCTGAGCCAGGCAGTTACATTGGGATTCAACAGTCTGAGAAAACGCGTTTATTTCGAGCTGAAAAATAAGTTTTGAAAACTGTACTGTTCCTGTCCCAGAAGTTACATGAGGGTGACCAAAGTTACCCAAACGTGTTTATTTCTGCTGAAAAACACGTTTTGACAACTTCTGCACACTGCGGTTAAGGGTTGACAGAGTGGGCTCTTCTGAGCCTAGCAGTTACATTGGGATTCAAGAGTCTGAAAAAACGCGTTTATTTCAAGCTGAAAAACACGTTTTGAAAACTGTTCTGTCTTTGCCCCAAAAGTTACATGGGGTGACCAAAGTTGCCCAAACTTGTTTATTTCTGCTGAAAAACACGTTTTGACAACTTCTGCACACTGGGGTTAAGGGGTGACTCGGTGGGCTCTTCTGAGCCAGGCAGTTACATTGGGATTCAACAGTCTGAAAAAACGCGTTTATTTTGAGCTGAAAAACACGTTTTGAAAAGTGTTCTGTTCCTGACCCAGAATTTACATGGGGGTGACCAAATTTGCCCACTCGTGTTTATTTCTGCTGAAAAACACGTTTTGACAACTTCTGCACACTGGGGTTAAGGGCTGACTCACTAGGCTCTTTTGAGCCAGGCAGTTACATTGGGATTCAAGAGTCTGAAAAAACGCGTTTATTTCAAGCTGAAAAACACGTTTTGAAAACTGTACTTTCCCTGCCCCAAAAGTTACATGGGGTGACCAAAGTTGCCCAAACTTGTTTATTTCTGCTGAAAAACACGTTTTGACAACTTCTGCACACTGGGGTTAAGGGCTGACAGAGTGGGCTCTTCTGAGCCTGGCAGTTACATTGGGATTCAACAGTCTGAAAAAACGCGTTTATTTCGAGCTGAAAAACACGTTTTGAAAAGTGTGCTGTTCCTGCCCCAGAAGTTACATGGGGGTAACCAAAGTTGCCCAAACGTGTTTATTTCTGCTGAAAAACACGTTTTGGCAACTTCTGCACACTGGGGTTAAGGGCTGACTCACTGGGCTCTTTTGAGTCAGGCAGTTACATTGGGATTCAACAGTCTGAAGAAACGTGTTTAATTCGAGCTGAAAAACACGTTTTGAAAAGTGTGCTGTTCCTGCCCAAGAAGTTACATGGGGGTGACCAAAGTTGCCCAAACGTGTTTATTTCTGCTGAAAAACACGTTTTGACAACTTCTGCACACTGCGGTTAAGGGCTGACAGAGTGGGCTCTTCTGAGCCTAGCAGTTACATTGGGATTCAAGAATCTGAAAAAACGCGTTTATTTCGAGCTGAAAAACACGTTTTGAAAAGTGTGCAGTTCCTGCCCAAGAAGTCACATGGGGGTGACCAAAGTTGCCCAAACGTGTTTATTTCTGCTGAAAAACACGTTTTGACAACTTCTGCACACTGCGGTTAAGGGCTGACAGAGTGCGCTCTTCTGAGCCTAGCAGTTACATTGGGATTCAAGAGTCTGAAAAAACGCGTTTATTTCAAGCTGAAAAACACGTTTTGAAAACTGTGCTGTCCTTGCCCCAAAAGTTACATGGGGTGACCAAAGTTGCCCAAACTTGTTTATTTCTGCTGAAAAACACGTTTTGACAACTTCTGCACACTGCGGTTAAGGGCTGACAGAGTGGGATCTTCTGAGCCTAGCAGTTACATTGGGATTCAAGAATCTGAAAAAACGCGTTTATTTCGAGCTGAAAAACAGGTTTTGAAAAGTGTGCAGTTCCTGCCCCAGGAGTTACATGGGGGTGACCAAAGTTGCCGAAACGTGCTTATTTCTGCTGAAAAACACGTTTTGCAACTTCTGCACACTGGGGTTAAGGGCTGATTCAGTGGGCTCTTCTGAGCCAGGCAGTTACATTGGGATTCAACAGTCTGAGAAAACGCGTTTATTTCGAGCTGAAAAATAAGTTTTGAAAACTGTACTGTTCCTGTCCCAGAAGTTACATGAGGGTGACCAAAGTTACCCAAACGTGTTTATTTCTGCTGAAAAACACGTTTTGACAACTTCTGCACACTGCGGTTAAGGGTTGACAGAGTGGGCTCTTCTGAGCCTAGCAGTTACATTGGGATTCAAGAGTCTGAAAAAACGCGTTTATTTCAAGCTGAAAAACACGTTTTGAAAACTGTTCTGTCTTTGCCCCAAAAGTTACATGGGGTGACCAAAGTTGCCCAAACTTGTTTATTTCTGCTGAAAAACACGTTTTGACAACTTCTGCACACTGGGGTTAAGGGGTGATTCAGTGGGCTCTTCTGAGCCAGGCAGTTACATTGGGATTCAACAGTCTGAAAAAACGCGTTTATTTTGAGCTGAAAAACAGGTTTTGAAAAGTGTTCTGTTCCTGACCCAGAATTTACATGGGGGTGACCAAATTTGCCCACTCGTGTTTATTTCTGCTGAAAAACACGTTTTGACAACTTCTGCACACTGGGGTTAAGGGCTGACTCACTAGGCTCTTTTGAGCCAGGCAGTTACATTGGGATTCAAGAGTCTGAAAAAACGCGTTTATTTCAAGCTGAAAAACACGTTTTGAAAACTGTACTTTCCCTGCCCCAAAAGTTACATGGGGTGACCAAAGTTGCCCAAACTTGTTTATTTCTGCTGAAAAACACGTTTTGACAACTTCTGCACACTGGGGTTAAGGGCTGACAGAGTGGGCTCTTCTGAGCCTGGCAGTTACATTGGGATTCAACAGTCTGAAAAAACGCGTTTATTTCGAGCTGAAAAACACGTTTTGAAAAGTGTGCTGTTCCTGCCCCAGAAGTTACATGGGGGTAACCAAAGTTGCCCAAACGTGTTTATTTCTGCTGAAAAACACGTTTTGGCAACTTCTGCACACTGGGGTTAAGGGCTGACTCACTGGGCTCTTTTGAGTCAGGCAGTTACATTGGGATTCAACAGTCTGAAAAAACGTGTTTAATTCGAGCTGAAAAACACGTTTTGAAAAGTGTGCTGTTCCTGCCCAAGAAGTTACATGGGGGTGACCAAAGTTGCCCAAACGTGTTTATTTCTGCTGAAAAACACGTTTTGACAACTTCTGCACACTGCGGTTAAGGGCTGACAGAGTGGGCTCTTCTGAGCCTAGCAGTTACATTGGGATTCAAGAATCTGAAAAAACGCGTTTATTTCGAGCTGAAAAACACGTTTTGAAAAGTGTGCAGTTCCTGCCCTAGAAGTTACATGGGGGTGACCAAAGTTGACTAACGTGTTTATTTCTGCTGAAAAACACGTTTTGCAACTTCTGCACACTGGGATTAAGGGCTGATTCAGTGGGCTCTTCTGAGCCAGGCAGTTACATTGGGATTCAACAGTCTGAAAAAACGTGTTTAATTCGAGCTGAAAAACACGTTTTGAAAAGTGTGCAGTTCCTGCCCCAGAAGTTACATGGGGGTGACCAAAGTTGACTAACGTGTTTATTTCTGATGAAAAACACATTTTGACAACTTCTGCACACTGCGGTTAAGGGCTGACAGAGTGGGATCTTCTGAGCCTAGCAGTTACATTGGGATTCAAGCATCTGAAAAAACGCGTTTATTTCGAGCTGAAAAACACGTTTTGAAAAGTGTGCAGTTCCTGCCCAAGAAGTCACATGGGGGTGACCAAAGTTGCCCAAACGTGTTTATTTCTGCTGAAAAACACGTTTTGACAACTTCTGCACACTGCGGTTAAGGGCTGACAGAGTGGGCTCTTCTGAGCCTAGCAGTTACATTGGGATTCAAGAGTCTGAAAAAACGCGTTTATTTCAAGCTGAAAAACACGTTTTGAAAACTGTGCTGTCCTTGCCCCAAAAGTTACATGGGGTGACCAAAGTTGCCCAAACTTGTTTATTTCTGCTGAAAAACACGTTTTGACAACTTCTGCACACTGCGGTTAAGGGCTGACAGAGTGGGATCTTCTGAGCCTTGCAGTTACATTGGGATTCAAGAATCTGAAAAAACGCGTTTATTTCGAGCTGAAAAACAGGTTTTGAAAAGTGTGCAGTTCCTGCCCCAGAAGTTACATGGGGGTGACCAAAGTTGCCGAAACGTGCTTATTTCTGCTGAAAAACACGTTTTGCAACTTCTGCACACTGGGGTTAAGGGCTGATTCAGTGGGCTCTTCTGAGCCAGGCTGTTACATTGGGATTCAACAGTCTGAGAAAACGCGTTTATTTCGAGCTGAAAAATAAGTTTTGAAAACTGTACTGTTCCTGTCCCAGAAGTTACATGAGGGTGACCAAAGTTACCCAAACGTGTTTATTTCTGCTGAAAAACACGTTTTGACAACTTCTGCACACTGCGGTTAAGGGCTGACAGAGTGGGCTCTTCTGAGCCTAGCAGTTACATTGGGATTCAAGAGTCTGAAAAAACGCGTTTATTTCAAGCTGAAAAACACGTTTTGAAAACTGTTCTGTCCTTGCCCCAAAAGTTACATGGGGTGACCAAAGTTGCCCAAACTTGTTTATTTCTGCTGAAAAACACGTTTTGACAACTTCTGCACACTGGGGTTAAAGGGTGATTCAGTGGGCTCTTCTGAGCCAGGCAGTTACATTGGGATTCAACAGTCTGAAAAAACGCGTTTATTTTGAGCTGAAAAACACGTTTTGAAAAGTGTGCTGTTCCTGCCCCAGAAGTTACATGGGGGTGACCAAAGTTGACTAACGTGTTTATTTCTGATGAAAAACACATTTTGACAACTTCTGCACACTAGGGTTAAGGGCTGACTCAGTGGGCTCTTTTCAGCCAGGCAGTTACATTGGGATTCAACAGTCTGAAAAAACGTGTTTATTTCGAGCTGAAAAACACGTTTTGAAAAGTGTTCTGTACCTGACCCAGAATTTACATGGGGGTGACCAAATTTGCCCACTCGTGTTTATTTCTGCTGAAAAACACGTTTTGACAACTTCTGCACACTGGGGTTAAGGGCTGACTCACTAGGCTCTTTTGAGCCAGGCAGTTACATTGGGATTCAAGAGTCTGAAAAAACGCGTTTATTTCAAGCTGAAAAACACGTTTTGAAAACTGTACTTTCCCTGCCACAAAAGTTACATGGGGTGTCCAAAGTTGCCCAAACTTGTTTATTTCTGCTGAAAAACACGTTGTGACAACTTCTGCACACTGCGGTTAAGGGCTGACAGAGTGGGCTCTTCTGAGCCTCGCAGTTACATTGGGATTCAAGAGTCTGAAAAAACGCGTTTATTTCAAGCTGAAAAACACGTTTTGAAAACTGTGCTGTCCTTGCCTCAAAAGTTACATGGGGTGACCAAAGTTGACTAACGTGTTTATTTTTGATGAAAAACACATTTTGACAACTTCTGCACACTGCGGTTAAGGGCTGACAGAGTGGGATCTTCTGAGCCTAGCAGTTACATTGGGATTCAAGCATCTGAAAAAACGCGTTTATTTCGAGCTGAAAAACACGTTTTGAAAAGTGTGCAGTTCCTGCCCAAGAAGTCACATGGGGGTGACCAAAGTTGCCCAAACGTGTTTATTTCTGCTGAAAAACACGTTTTGACAACTTCTGCACACTGCGGTTAAGGGCTGACAGAGTGGGCTCTTCTGAGCCTAGCAGTTACATTGGGATTCAAGAGTCTGAAAAAACGCGTTTATTTCAAGCTGAAAAACACGTTTTGAAAACTGTGCTGTCCTTGCCCCAAAAGTTACATGGGGTGACCAAAGTTGCCCAAACTTGTTTATTTCTGCTGAAAAACAGGTTTTGACAACTTCTGCACACTGGGGTTAAGGGGTGATTCAGTGCGCTCTTCTGAGCCAGGCAGTTACATTGGGATTCAACAGTCTGAAAAAACGCGTTTATTTTGAGCTGAAAAACACGTTTTGAAAAGTGTGCTGTTCCTGCCCCAGAATTTACATGGGGGTGACCAAATTTGCCCACTCGTGTTTATTTCTGCTGAAAAACACGTTTTGACAACTTCTGCACACTGGGGTTAAGGGCTGACTCACTAGGCTCTTTTGAGCCAGGCAGTTACATTGGGATTCAAGAGTCTGAAAAAACGCGTTTATTTCAAGCTGAAAAACACGTTTTGAAAACTGTACTTTCCCTGCCCCAAAAGTTACATGGGGTGACCAAAGTTGCCCAAACTTGTTTATTTCTGCTGAAAAACACGTTTTGACAACTTCTGCACACTGCGGTTAAGGGCTGACAGAGTGGGCTCTTCTGAGCCTAGCAGTTACATTGGGATTCAAGAATCTGAAAAAACGCGTTTATTTCGAGCTGAAAAACACGTTTTGAAAAGTGTGCAGTTCCTGCCCTAGAAGTTACATGGGGGTGACCAAAGTTGACTAACGTGTTTATTTCTGCTGAAAAACACGTTTTGCAACTTCTGCACACTGGGATTAAGGGCTGATTCAGTGGGCTCTTCTGAGCCAGGCAGTTACATTGGGATTCAACAGTCTGAAAAAACGTGTTTAATTCGAGCTGAAAAACACGTTTTGAAAAGTGTGCAGTTCCTGCCCCAGAAGTTACATGGGGGTGACCAAAGTTGACTAACGTGTTTATTTCTGATGAAAAACACATTTTGACAACTCCTGCACACTGCGGTTAAGGGCTGACAGAGTGGGATCTTCTGAGCCTAGCAGTTACATTGGGATTCAAGCATCTGAAAAAACGCGTTTATTTCGAGCTGAAAAACAGGTTTTGAAAAGTGTGCAGTTCCTGCCCCAGAAGTTACATGGGGGTGACCAAAGTTGCCGAAACGTGCTTATTTCTGCTGAAAAACACGTTTTGCAACTGCTGCACACTGGGGTTAAGGGCTGATTCAGTGGGCTCTTCTGAGCCAGGCAGTTACATTGGGATTCAACAGTCTGAGAAAACGCGTTTATTTCGAGCTGAAAAATAAGTTTTGAAAACTGTACTGTTCCTGTCCCAGAAGTTACATGAGGGTGACCAAAGTTACCCAAACGTGTTTATTTCTGCTGAAAAACACGTTTTGACAACTTCTGCACACTGCGGTTAAGGGTTGACAGAGTGGGCTCTTCTGAGCCTAGCAGTTACATTGGGATTCAAGAGTCTGAAAAAACGCGTTTATTTCAAGCTGAAAAACACGTTTTGAAAACTGTTCTGTCTTTGCCCCAAAAGTTACATGGGGTGACCAAAGTTGCCCAAACTTGTTTATTTCTGCTGAAAAACACGTTTTGACAACTTCTGCACACTGGGGTTAAGGGGTGATTCGGTGGGCTCTTCTGAGCCAGGCAGTTACATTGGGATTCAACAGTCTGAAAAAACGCGTTTATTTTGAGCTGAAAAACACGTTTTGAAAAGTGTTCTGTTCCTGACCCAGAATTTACATGGGGGTGACCAAATTTGCCCACTCGTGTTTATTTCTGCTGAAAAACACGTTTTGACAACTTCTGCACACTGGGGTCAAGGGCTGACTCACTAGGCTCTTTTGAGCCAGGCAGTTACATTGGGATTCAAGAGTCTGAAAAAACGCGTTTATTTCAAGCTGAAAAACACGTTTTGAAAACTGTACTTTCCCTGCCCCAAAAGTTACATGGGGTGACCAAAGTTGCCCAAACTTGTTTATTTCTGCTGAAAAACACGTTTTGACAACTTCTGCACACTGGGGTTAAGGGCTGACAGAGTGGGCTCTTCTGAGCCTGGCAGTTACATTGGGATTCAACAGTCTGAAAAAACGCGTTTATTTCGAGCTGAAAAACACGTTTTGAAAAGTGTGCTGTTCCTGCCCCAGAAGTTACATGGGGGTAACCAAAGTTGCCCAAACGTGTTTATTTCTGCTGAAAAACACGTTTTGGCAACTTCTGCACACTGGGGTTAAGGGCTGACTCACTGGGCTCTTTTGAGTCAGGCAGTTACATTGGGATTCAACAGTCTGAAAAAACGTGTTTAATTCGAGCTGAAAAACACGTTTTGAAAAGTGTGCTGTTCCTGCCCAAGAAGTTACATGGGGGTGACCAAAGTTGCCCAAACGTGTTTATTTCTGCTGAAAAACACGTTTTGACAACTTCTGCACACTGCGGTTAAGGGCTGACAGAGTGGGCTCTTCTGAGCCTAGCAGTTACATTGGGATTCAAGAATCTGAAAAAACGCGTTTATTTCGAGCTGAAAAACACGTTTTGAAAAGTGTGCAGTTCCTGCCCAAGAAGTCACATGGGGGTGACCAAAGTTGCCCAAACGTGTTTATTTCTGCTGAAAAACACGTTTTGACAACTTCTGCACACTGCGGTTAAGGGCTGACAGAGTGGGCTCTTCTGAGCCTAGCAGTTACATTGGGATTCAAGAGTCTGAAAAAACGCGTTTATTTCAAGCTGAAAAACATGTTTTGAAAACTGTGCTGTCCTTGCCCCAAAAGTTACATGGGGTGACCAAAGTTGCCCAAACTTGTTTATTTCTGCTGAAAAACACGTTTTGACAACTTCTGCACACTGCCGTTAAGGGCTGACAGAGTGGGATCTTCTGAGCCTAGCAGTTACATTTGGATTCAAGAATCTGAAAAAACGCGTTTATTTCGAGCTGAAAAACAGGTTTTGAAAAGTGTGCAGTTCCTGCCCCAGAAGTTACATGGGGGTGACCAAAGTTGCCGAAACGTGCTTATTTCTGCTGAAAAACACGTTTTGCAACTTCTGCACACTGGGGTTAAGGGCTGATTCAGTGGGCTCTTCTGAGCCAGGCAGTTACATTGGGATTCAACAGTCTGAGAAAACGCGTTTATTTCGAGCTGAAAAATAAGTTTTGAAAACTGTACTGTTCCTGTCCCAGAAGTTACATGAGGGTGACCAAAGTTACCCAAACGTGTTTATTTCTGCTGAAAAACACGTTTTGACAACTTCTGCACACTGCGGTTAAGGGCTGACAGAGTGGGCTCTTCTGAGCCTAGCAGTTACATTGGGATTCAAGAGTCTGAAAAAACGCGTTTATTTCAAGCTGAAAAACACGTTTTGAAAACTGTTCTGTCCTTGCCCCAAAAGTTACATGGGGTGACCAAAGTTGCCCAAACTTGTTTATTTCTGCTGAAAAACACGTTTTGACAACTTCTGCACACTGGGGTTAAGGGGTGATTCAGTGGGCTCTTCTGAGCCAGGCAGTTACATTGGGATTCAACAGTCTGAAAAAACGCGTTTATTTTGAGCTGAAAAACACGTTTTGAAAAGTGTGCTGTTCCTGCCCCAGAAGTTACATGGGGGTGACCAAAGTTGACTAACGTGTTTATTTCTGATGAAAAACACATTTTGACAACTTCTGCACACTAGGGTTAAGGGCTGACTCAGTGGGCTCTTTTCAGCCAGGCAGTTACATTGGGATTCAACAGTCTGAAAAAACGTGTTTATTTCGAGCTGAAAAACACGTTTTGAAAAGTGTTCTGTTCCTGACCCAGAATTTACATGGGGGTGACCAAATTTGCCCACTCGTGTTTATTTCTGCTGAAAAACACGTTTTGACAACTTCTGCACACTGGGGTTAAGGGCTGACTCACTAGGCTCTTTTGAGCCAGGCAGTTACATTGGGATTCAAGAGTCTGAAAAAACGCGTTTATTTCAAGCTGAAAAACACGTTTTGAAAACTGTACTTTCCCTGCCCCAAAAGTTACATGGGGTGACCAAAGTTGCCCAAACTTGTTTATTTCTGCTGAAAAACACGTTTTGACAACTTCTGCACACTGGGGTTAAGGGCTGACAGAGTGGGCTCTTCTGAGCCTGGCAGTTACATTGGGATTCAACAGTCTGAAAAAACGCGTTTATTTCGAGCTGAAAAACACGTTTTGAAAAGTGTGCTGTTCCTGCCCCAGAAGTTACATGGGGGTAACCAAAGTTGCCCAAACGTGTTTATTTCTGCTGAAAAACACGTTTTGGCAACTTCTGCACACTGGGGTTAAGGGCTGACTCACTGGGCTCTTTTGAGTCAGGCAGTTACATTGGGATTCAACAGTCTGAAAAAACGTGTTTAATTCGAGCTGAAAAACACGTTTTGAAAAGTGTGCTGTTCCTGCCCAAGAAGTTACATGGGGGTGACCAAAGTTGCCCAAACGTGTTTATTTCTGCTGAAAAACACGTTTTGACAACTTCTGCACACTGCGGTTAAGGGCTGACAGAGTGGGCTCTTCTGAGCCTAGCAGTTACATTGGGATTCAAGAATCTGAAAAAACGCGTTTATTTCGAGCTGAAAAACACGTTTTGAAAAGTGTGCAGTTCCTGCCCTAGAAGTTACATGGGGGTGACCAAAGTTGACTAACGTGTTTATTTCTGCTGAAAAACACGTTTTGCAACTTCTGCACACTGGGATTAAGGGCTGATTCAGTGGGCTCTTCTGAGCCAGGCAGTTACATTGGGATTCAACAGTCTGAAAAAACGTGTTTAATTCGAGCTGAAAAACACGTTTTGAAAAGTGTGCAGTTCCTGCCCCAGAAGTTACATGGGGGTGACCAAAGTTGACTAACGTGTTTATTTCTGATGAAAAACACATTTTGACAACTTCTGCACACTGCGGTTAAGGGCTGACAGAGTGGGATCTTCTGAGCCTAGCAGTTACATTGGGATTCAAGCATCTAAAAAAACGCGTTTATTTCGAGCTGAAAAACACGTTTTGAAAAGTGTGCAGTTCCTGCCCAAGAAGTCACATGGGGGTGACCAAAGTTGCCCAAACGTGTTTATTTCTGCTGAAAAACACGTTTTGACAACTTCTGCACACTGCGGTTAAGGGCTGACAGAGTGGGCTCTTCTGAGCCTAGCAGTTACATTGGGATTCAAGAGTCTGAAAAAACGCGTTTATTTCAAGCTGAAAAACACGTTTTGAAAACTGTGCTGTCCTTGCCCCAAAAGTTACATGGGGTGACCAAAGTTGCCCAAACTTGTTTATTTCTGCTGAAAAACACGTTTTGACAACTTCTGCACACTGCCGTTAAGGGCTGACAGAGTGGGATCTTCTGAGCCTAGCAGTTACATTGGGATTCAAGAATCTGAAAAAACGCGTTTATTTCGAGCTGAAAAACAGGTTTTGAAAAGTGTGCAGTTCCTGCCCCAGAAGTTACATGGGGGTGACCAAAGTTGCCCAAACGTGTTTATTTCTGCTGAAAAACACGTTTTGGCAACTTCTGCACACTGGGGTTAAGGGCTGACTCACTGGGCTCTTTTCAGTCAGGCAGTTAAATTGGGATTCAACAGTCTGAAAAAACGCGTTTATTTCGAGCTGAAAAACACGTTTTGAAAAGTGTGCTGTTCCTGACCCAGAAGTTACATGGGGGTGACCAAAGTTGACTAACGTGTTTATTTCTGATGAAAAACACATTTTGACAACTTCTGCACACTAGGGTTAAGGGCTGACTCAGTGGGCTCTTTTCAGCCAGGCAGTTACATTGGGATTCAACAGTCTGAAAAAACGTGTTTATTTCGAGCTGAAAAACACCTTTTGAAAAGTGTGCTTTTCTTGCCCCAGAAGTTACATGGGGGTGACCAAAGTTGCCCAAACGTGTTAATTTCTGCTGAAAAACACGTTTTGACAACTTCTGCAGACTGGGGTTAAGGGCTGACAGAGTGGGATCTTCTGAGCCAGGCAGTTACATTGGGTTTCAACAGTTTGAAAAAACGCGTTTATTTCGAGCTGAAAAACACTTTTTGAAAAGTGTGCTGTTCCTGCCCAAGAAGTTACATGGGGGTGACCAAAGTTGCCCAAACGTGTTCATTTCTGCTGAAAAACACGTTTTGACAACTTCTGCACACTGCGGTTAAGGGCTGACAGAGTGGGCTCTTCTGAGCCTTGCAGTTACATTGGGATTCAAGAATCTGAAAAAACGCGTTTATTTTGAGCTGAAAAACACGTTTTGAAAAGTGTGCAGTTCCTGCCCCAGAAGTTACATGGGGGTGACCAAAGTTGCCCAAACGTGTTTATTTCTGCTGAAAAACACGTTTTGACAACTTCTGCACACTGGGGTTAAGGGCTCATTCAGTGGGCTCTTCTGAGCCAGGCAGTTACATTGGGATTCAACAGTCTGAAAAAACACGTTTAATTTGAGCTGAAAAACACGTTTTGAAAAGTGTGCTGTTCCTGCCCAAGAAGTTACATGGGGGTGACCAAAGTTGCCCAAACGTGTTTATTTCTGCTGAAAAACACATTTTGACAACTTCTGCACACTGCGGTTAAGGGCTGACAGAGTGGGCTCTTCTGAGCCTAGCAGTTACATTGGGATTCAAGAATCTGAAAAAACGCGTTTATTTCGAGATGAAAAACACGTTTTGAAAAGTGTGCAGTTCCTGCCCCAGAAGTTACATGGGGGTTACCAAAGTTGCCCAAACGTGTTTATTTCTGCTGAAAAACACGTTTTGACAACTTCTGCACACTGGGGTTAAGGGCTGATTCAGTGGGCTCTTCTGAGCCAGGCAGTTACATTGCGATTCAACAGTCTGAAAAAACGCGTTTATTTTGAGCTGAAAAACACGTTTTGAAAAGTGTGCTGTTCCTGCCCAAGTAGTTACAAGGGGGTGACCAAAGTTTCCCAAACGTGTTTATTTCTGCTGAAAAACACGTTTTGACAACTTCTGCACATTGGGGTTAAGGGCTGACTCACTGGGCTCTTTTGAGTCAGGCAGTTACATTGGGATTCAACAATCTGAAGAAACGCGTTTATTTCGAGCTGAAAAACACGTTTTGAAAAGTTTGCTTTTCCTGCCTCAGACGTTACATGGGGGTGACCAAAGTTGCCCAAACGTGTTTATTTCTGCTGAAAAACACGTTTTGACAACTTCTGCACACTGCGGTTAAGGGCTGACAGAGTGGGCTCTTCTGAGCCTCGCAGTTATATTGGGATTCAAGAGTCTGAAAAAACGCGTTTATTTCAAGCTGAAAAACACGTTTTGAAAACTGTGCTGTCCTTGCCTCAAAAGTTACATGGGGTGACCAAAGTTGCCCAAACTTGTTTATTTCTGCTGAAAAACACGTTTTGACAACTTCTGCACACTGCGGTTAAGGGCTGACAGAGTGGGATCTTCTGAGCCTAGCAGTTACATTGGGATTCAAGAATCTGAAAAAACGCGTTGATTTCGAGCTGAAAAACACGTTTTGAAAAGTGTGCAGTTCCTGCCCCAGAAGTTACATGGGGGTGACCAAAGTTGCCGAAACGTGCTTATTTCTGCTGAAAAACACGTTTTGCAACTTCTGCACACTGGGGTTAAGGGCTGATTCAGTGGGCTCTTCTGAGCCAGGCAGTTACATTGGGATTCAACAGTCTGAGAAAACGCGTTTATTTCGAGCTGAAAAATAAGTTTTGAAAACTGTACTGTTCCTGTCCCAGAAGTTACATGAGGGTGACCAAAGTTACCCAAACGTGTTTATTTCTGCTGAAAAACACGTTTTGACAACTTCTGCACACTGCGGTTAAGGGCTGACAGAGTGGGCTCTTCTGAGCCTAGCAGTTAAATTGGGATTCAAGAGTCTGAAAAAACGTGTTTATTTCAAGCTGAAAAACACGTTTTGAAAACTGTTCTGTCCTTGCCCCAAAAGTTACATGGGGTGACCAAAGTTGCCCAAACTTGTTTATTTCTGCTGAAAAACACGTTTTGACAACTTCTGCACACTGGGGTTAAGGGGTGATTCAGTGCGCTCTTCTGAGCCAGGCAGTTACATTGGGATTCAACAGTCTGAAAAAACGCGTTTATTTTGAGCTGAAAAACACGTTTTGAAAAGTGTGCTGTTCCTGCCCCAGAATTTACATGGGGGTGACCAAATTTGCCCACTCGTGTTTATTTCTGCTGAAAAACACGTTTTGACAACTTCTGCACACTGGGGTTAAGGGCTGACTCACTAGGCTCTTTTGAGCCAGGCAGTTACATTGGGATTCAAGAGTCTGAAAAAACGCGTTTATTTCAAGCTGAAAAACACGTTTTGAAAACTGTACTTTCCCTGCCCCAAAAGTTACATGGGGTGACCAAAGTTGCCCAAACTTGTTTATTTCTGCTGAAAAACACGTTTTGACAACTTCTGCACACTGCGGTTAAGGGCTGACAGAGTGGGCTCTTCTGAGCCTAGCAGTTACATTGGGATTCAAGAATCTGAAAAAACGCGTTTATTTCGAGCTGAAAAACACGTTTTGAAAAGTGTGCAGTTCCTGCCCTAGAAGTTACATGGGGGTGACCAAAGTTGACTAACGTGTTTATTTCTGCTGAAAAACACGTTTTGCAACTTCTGCACACTGGGATTAAGGGCTGATTCAGTGGGCTCTTCTGAGCCAGGCAGTTACATTGGGATTCAACAGTCTGAAAAAACGTGTTTAATTCGAGCTGAAAAACACGTTTTGAAAAGTGTGCAGTTCCTGCCCCAGAAGTTACATGGGGGTGACCAAAGTTGACTAACGTGTTTATTTCTGATGAAAAACACATTTTGAGAACTCCTGCACACTGCGGTTAAGGGCTGACAGAGTGGGATCTTCTGAGCCTAGCAGTTACATTGGGATTCAAGCATCTGAAAAAACGCGTTTATTTCGAGCTGAAAAACACGTTTTGAAAAGTGTGCAGTTCCTGCCCAAGAAGTTACATGGGGGTGACCAAAGTTGCCCAAACGTGTTTATTTCTGCTGAAAAACACGTTTTGACAACTTCTGCACACTGCGGTTAAGGGCTGACAGAATGGGCTCTTCTGAGCCTAGCAGTTACATTGGGATTCAAGAGTCTGAAAAAACGCGTTTATTTCAAGCTGAAAAACACGTTTTGAAAACTGTGCTGTCCTTGCCCCAAAAGTTACATGGGGTGACCAAAGTTGCCCAAACTTGTTTATTTCTGCTGAAAAACACGTTTTGACAACTTCTGCACACTGCGGTTAAGGGCTGACAGAGTGGGATCTTCTGAGCCTAGCAGTTACATTGGGATTCAAGAATCTGAAAAAACGCGTTTATTTCGAGCTGAAAAACAGGTTTTGAAAAGTGTGCAGTTCCTGCCCCAGAAGTTACATGGGGGTGACCAAAGTTGACTAACGTGTTTATTTCTGATGAAAAACACATTTTGAGAACTCCTGCACACTGCGGTTAAGGGCTGACAGAGTGGGATCTTCTGAGCCTAGCAGTTACATTGGGATTCAAGCATCTGAAAAAACGCGTTTATTTCGAGCTGAAAAACACGTTTTGAAAAGTGTGCAGTTCCTGCCCAAGAAGTCACATGGGGGTGACCAAAGTTGCCCAAACGTGTTTATTTCTGCTGAAAAACACGTTTTGACAACTTCTGCACACTGCGGTTAAGGGCTGACAGAATGGGCTCTTCTGAGCCTAGCAGTTACATTGGGATTCAAGAGTCTGAAAAAACGCGTTTATTTCAAGCTGAAAAACACGTTTTGAAAACTGTGCTGTCCTTGCCCCAAAAGTTACATGGGGTGACCAAAGTTGCCGAAACGTGCTTATTTCTGCTGAAAAACACGTTTTGCAACTGCTGCACACTGGGGTTAAGGGCTGATTCAGTGGGCTCTTCTGAGCCAGGCAGTTACATTGGGATTCAACAGTCTGAGAAAACGCGTTTATTTCGAGCTGAAAAATAAGTTTTGAAAACTGTACTGTTCCTGTCCCAGAAGTTACATGAGGGTGACCAAAGTTACCCAAACGTGTTTATTTCTGCTGAAAAACACGTTTTGACAACTTCTGCACACTGCGGTTAAGGGTTGACAGAGTGGGCTCTTCTGAGCCTAGCAGTTACATTGGGATTCAAGAGTCTGAAAAAACGCGTTTATTTCAAGCTGAAAAACACGTTTTGAAAACTGTTCTGTCTTTGCCCCAAAAGTTACATGGGGTGACCAAAGTTGCCCAAACTTTTTTATTTCTGCTGAAAAACACGTTTTGACAACTTCTGCACACTGGGGTTAAGGGGTGATTCGGTGGGCTCTTCTGAGCCAGGCAGTTACATTGGGATTCAACAGTCTGAAAAAACGCGTTTATTTTGAGCTGAAAAACACGTTTTGAAAAGTGTTCTGTTCCTGACCCAGAATTTACATGGGGGTGACCAAATTTGCCCACTCGTGTTTATTTCTGCTGAAAAACACGTTTTGACAACTTCTGCACACTGGGGTTAAGGGCTGACTCACTAGGCTCTTTTGAGCCAGGCAGTTACATTGGGATTCAAGAGTCTGAAAAAACGCGTTTATTTCAAGCTGAAAAACACGTTTTGAAAACTGTACTTTCCCTGCCCCAAAAGTTACATGGGGTGACCAAAGTTGCCCAAACTTGTTTATTTCTGCTGAAAAACACGTTTTGACAACTTCTGCACACTGGGGTTAAGGGCTGACAGAGTGGGCTCTTCTGAGCCTGGCAGTTACATTGGGATTCAACAGTCTGAAAAAACGCGTTTATTTCGAGCTGAAAAACACGTTTTGAAAAGTGTGCTGTTCCTGCCCCAGAAGTTACATGGGGGTAACCAAAGTTGCCCAAACGTGTTTATTTCTGCTGAAAAACACGTTTTGGCAACTTCTGCACACTGGGGTTAAGGGCTGACTCACTGGGCTCTTTTGAGTCAGGCAGTTACATTGGGATTCAACAGTCTGAAAAAACGTGTTTAATTCGAGCTGAAAAACACGTTTTGAAAAGTGTGCTGTTCCTGCCCAAGAAGTTACATGGGGGTGACCAAAGTTGCCCAAACGTGTTTATTTCTGCTGAAAAACACGTTTTGACAACTTCTGCACACTGCGGTTAAGGGCTGACAGAGTGGGCTCTTCTGAGCCTAGCAGTTACATTGGGATTCAAGAATCTGAAAAAACGCATTTATTTCGAGCTGAAAAACACGTTTTGAAAAGTGTGCAGTTCCTGCCCTAGAAGTTACATGGGGGTGACCAAAGTTGACTAACGTGTTTATTTCTGCTGAAAAACACGTTTTGCAACTTCTGCACACTGGGATTAAGGGCTGATTCAGTGGGCTCTTCTGAGCCAGGCAGTTACATTGGGATTCAACAGTCTGAAAAAACGTGTTTAATTCGAGCTGAAAAACACGTTTTGAAAAGTGTGCAGTTCCTGCCCCAGAAGTTACATGGGGGTGACCAAAGTTGACTAACGTGTTTATTTCTGATGAAAAACACATTTTGACAACTTCTGCACACTGCGGTTAAGGGCTGACAGAGTGGGATCTTCTGAGCCTAGCAGTTACATTGGGATTCAAGCATCTGAAAAAACGCGTTTATTTCGAGCTGAAAAACACGTTTTGAAATGTGTGCAGTTCCTGCCCAAGAAGTCACATGGGGGTGACCAAAGTTGCCCAAACGTGTTTATTTCTGCTGAAAAACACGTTTTGACAACTTCTGCACACTGCGGTTAAGGGCTGACAGAGTGGGCTCTTCTGAGCCTAGCAGTTACATTGGGATTCAAGAGTCTGAAAAAACGCGTTTATTTCAAGCTGAAAAACACGTTTTGAAAACTGTGCTGTCCTTGCCCCAAAAGTTACATGGGGTGACCAAAGTTGCCCAAACTTGTTTATTTCTGCTGAAAAACACGTTTTGACAACTTCTGCACACTGCCGTTAAGGGCTGACAGAGTGGGATCTTCTGAGCCTAGCAGTTACATTGGGATTCAAGAATCTGAAAAAACGCGTTTATTTCGAGCTGAAAAACAGGTTTTGAAAAGTGTGCAGTTCCTGCCCCAGAAGTTACATGGGGGTGACCAAAGTTGCCGAAACGTGCTTATTTCTGCTGAAAAACACGTTTTGCAACTTCTGCACACTGGGGTTAAGGGCTGATTCAGTGGGCTCTTCTGAGCCAGGCAGTTACATTGGGATTCAACAGTCTGAGAAAACGCGTTTATTTCGAGCTGAAAAATAAGTTTTGAAAACTGTACTGTTCCTGTCCCAGAAGTTATATGAGGGTGACCAAAGTTACCCAAACGTGTTTATTTCTGCTGAAAAACACGTTTTGACAACTTCTGCACACTGCGGTTAAGGGCTGACAGAGTGGGCTCTTCTGAGCCTAGCAGTTACATTGGGATTCAAGAGTCTGAAAAAACGCGTTTATTTCAAGCTGAAAAACACGTTTTGAAAACTGTTCTGTCCTTGCCCCAAAAGTTACATGGGGTGACCAAAGTTGCCCAAACTTGTTTATTTCTGCTGAAAAACACGTTTTGACAACTTCTGCACACTGGGGTTAAGGGCTGATTCAGTGGGCTCTTCTGAGCCAGGCAGTTACATTGGGATTCAACAGTCTGAAAAAACGCGTTTATTTTGAGCTGAAAAACACGTTTTGAAAAGTGTGCTGTTCCTGCCCCAGAAGTTACATGGGGGTAACCAAAGTTGCCCAAACGTGTTTATTTCTGCTGAAAAACACGTTTTGGCAACTTCTGCACACTGGGGTTAAGGGCTGACTCACTGGGCTCTTTTGAGTCAGGCAGTTACATTGGGATTCAACAGTCTGAAAAAACGTGTTTAATTCGAGCTGAAAAACACGTTTTGAAAAGTGTGCTGTTCCTGCCCAAGAAGTTACATGGGGGTGACCAAAGTTGCCCAAACGTGTTTATTTCTGCTGAAAAACACGTTTTGACAACTTCTGCACACTGCGGTTAAGGGCTGACAGAGTGGGCTCTTCTGAGCCTAGCAGTTACATTGGGATTCAAGAATCTGAAAAAACGCGTTTATTTCGAGCTGAAAAACACGTTTTGAAAAGTGTGCAGTTCCTGCCCTAGAAGTTACATGGGGGTGACCAAAGTTGACTAACGTGTTTATTTCTGCTGAAAAACACGTTTTGCAACTTCTGCACACTGGGATTAAGGGCTGATTCAGTGGGCTCTTCTGAGCCAGTCAGTTACATTGGGATTCAAGCATCTGAAAAAACGCGTTTATTTCGAGCTGAAAAACACGTTTTGAAAAGTGTGCAGTTCCTGCCCAAGAAGTCACATGGGGGTGACCAAAGTTGCCCAAACGTGTTTATTTCTGCTGAAAAACACGTTTTGACAACTTCTGCACACTGCGGTTAAGGGCTGACAGAGTGGGCTCTTCTGAGCCTAGCAGTTACATTGGGATTCAAGAGTCTGAAAAAACGCGTTTATTTCAAGCTGAAAAACACGTTTTGAAAACTGTGCTGTCCTTTCCCCAAAAGTTACATGGGGTGACCAAAGTTGCCCAAACTTGTTTATTTCTGCTGAAAAACACGTTTTGACAACTTCTGCACACTGCGGTTAAGGGCTGACAGAGTGGGATCTTCTGAGCCTAGCAGTTACATTGGGATTCAAGAATCTGAAAAAACGCGTTTATTTCGAGCTGAAAAACAGGTTTTGAAAAGTGTGCAGTTCCTGCCCCAGAAGTTACATGGGGGTGACCAAAGTTGCCGAAACGTGCTTATTTCTGCTGAAAAACACGTTTTGCAACTGCTGCACACTGGGGTTAAGGGCTGATTCAGTGGGCTCTTCTGAGCCAGGCAGTTACATTGGGATTCAACAGTCTGAGAAAACGCGTTTATTTCGAGCTGAAAAATAAGTTTTGAAAACTGTACTGTTCCTGTCCCAGAAGTTACATGAGGGTGACCAAAGTTACCCAAACGTGTTTATTTCTGCTGAAAAACACGTTTTGACAACTTCTGCACACTGCGGTTAAGGGTTGACAGAGTGGGCTCTTCTGAGCCAGGCAGTTACATTGGGATTCAACAGTCTGAAAAAACGCGTTTATTTCGAGCTGAAAAACACGTTTTGAAAAGTGTGCTGTTCCTGCCCCAGAAGTTACATGGGGGTAACCAAAGTTGCCCAAACGTGTTTATTTCTGCTGAAAAACACGTTTTGGCAACTTCTGCACACTGGGGTTAAGGGCTGACTCACTGGGCTCTTTTGAGTCAGGCAGTTACATTGGGATTCAACAGTCTGAAAAAACGTGTTTAATTCGAGCTGAAAAACACGTTTTGAAAAGTGTGCTGTTCCTGCCCAAGAAGTTACATGGGGGTGACCAAAGTTGCCCAAACGTGTTTATTTCTGCTGAAAAACACGTTTTGACAACTTCTGCACACTGCGGTTAAGGGCTGACAGAGTGGGCTCTTCTGAGCCTAGCAGTTACATTGGGATTCAAGAATCTGAAAAAACGCGTTTATTTCGAGCTGAAAAACACGTTTTGAAAAGTGTGCAGTTCCTGCCCTAGAAGTTACATGGGGGTGACCAAAGTTGACTAACTTGTTTATTTCTGCTGAAAAACACGTTTTGCAACTTCTGCACACTGGGATTAAGGGCTGATTCAGTGGGCTCTTCTGAGCCAGGCAGTTACATTGGGATTCAACAGTCTGAAAAAACGTGTTTAATTCGAGCTGAAAAACACGTTTTGAAAAGTGTGCAGTTCCTGCCCCAGAAGTTACATGGGGGTGACCAAAGTTGACTAACGTGTTTATTTCTGATGAAAAACACATTTTGACAACTTCTGCACACTGCGGTTAAGGGCTGACAGAGTGGGCTCTTCTGAGCCTAGCAGTTACATTGGGATTCAAGAGTCTGAAAAAACGCGTTTATTTCGAGCTGAAAAACACGTTTTGAAAAGTGTGCAGTTCCTGCCCAAGAAGTCACATGGGGGTGACCAAAGTTGCCCAAACGTGTTTATTTCTGCTGAAAAACACGTTTTGACAACTTCTGCACACTGCGGTTAAGGGCTGACAGAGTGGGATCTTCTGAGCCTAGCAGTTACATTGGGATTCAAGAATCTGAAAAAACGCGTTTATTTCGAGCTGAAAAACAGGTTTTGAAAAGTGTGCAGTTCCTGCCCCAGAAGTTACATGGGGGTGACCAAAGTTGCCGAAAAGTGCTTATTTCTGCTGAAAAACACGTTTTGCAACTTCTGCACACTGGGGTTAAGGGCTGATTCAGTGGGCTCTTCTGAGCCAGGCAGTTACATTGGGATTCAACAGTCTGAGAAAACGCGTTTATTTCGAGCAGAAAAATAAGTTTTGAAAACTGTACTGTTCCTGTCCCAGAAGTTACATGAGGGTGACCAAAGTTACCCAAACGTGTTTATTTCTGCTGAAAAACACGTTTTGACAACTTCTGCACACTGCGGTTAAGGGCTGACAGAGTGGGCTCTTCTGAGCCTAGCAGTTACATTGGGATTCAAGAGTCTGAAAAAACGCGTTTATTTCAAGCTGAAAAACACGTTTTGAAAACTGTTCTGTCCTTGCCCCAAAAGTTACATGGGGTGACCAAAGTTGCCCAAACTTGTTTATTTCTGCTGAAAAACACGTTTTGACAACTTCTGCACACTGGGGTTAAGGGGTGATTCAGTGGGCTCTTCTGAGCCAGGCAGTTACATTGGGATTCAACAGTCTGAAAAAACGCGTTTATTTTGAGCTGAAAAACACGTTTTGAAAAGTGTGCTGTTCCTGCCCCAGAAGTTACATGGGGGTGACCAAAGTTGACTAACGTGTTTATTTCTGATGAAAAACACATTTTGACAACTTCTGCACACTAGGGTTAAGGGCTGACTCAGTGGGCTCTTTTCAGCCAGGCAGTTACATTGGGATTCAACAGTCTGAAAAAACGTGTTTATTTCGAGCTGAAAAACACGTTTTGAAAAGTGTTCTGTTCCTGACCCAGAATTTACATGGGGGTGACCAAATTTGCCCACTCGTGTTTATTTCTGCTGAAAAACACGTTTTGACAACTTCTGCACACTGGGGTTAAGGGCTGACTCACTAGGCTCTTTTGAGCCAGGCAGTTACATTGGGATTCAAGAGTCTGAAAAAACGCGTTTATTTCAAGCTGAAAAACACGTTTTGAAAACTGTACTTTCCCTGCCCCAAAAGTTACATGGGGTGACCAAAGTTGCCCAAACTTGTTTATTTCTGCTGAAAAACACGTTCTGACAACTTCTGCACACTGGGGTTAAGGGCTGACAGAGTGGGCTCTTCTGAGCCTGGCAGTTACATTGGGATTCAACAGTCTGAAAAAACGCGTTTATTTCGAGCTGAAAAACACGTTTTGAAAAGTGTGCTGTTCCTGCCCCAGAAGTTACATGGGGGTAACCAAAGTTGCCCAAACGTGTTTATTTCTGCTGAAAAACACGTTTTGGCAACTTCTGCACACTGGGGTTAAGGGCTGACTCACTGGGCTCTTTTGAGTCAGGCAGTTACATTGGGATTCAACAGTCTGAAAAAACGTGTTTAATTCGAGCTGAAAAACACGTTTTGAAAAGTGTGCTGTTCCTGCCCAAGAAGTTACATGGGGGTGACCAAAGTTGCCCAAACGTGTTTATTTCTGCTGAAAAACACGTTTTGACAACTTCTGCACACTGCGGTTAAGGGCTGACAGAGTGGGCTCTTCTGAGCCTAGCAGTTACATTGGGATTCAAGAATCTGAAAAAGCGCGTTTATTTCGAGCTGAAAAACACGTTTTGAAAAGTGTGCAGTTCCTGCCCTAGAAGTTACATGGGGGTGACCAAAGTTGACTAACGTGTTTATTTCTGCTGAAAAACACGTTTTGCAACTTCTGCACACTGGGATTAAGGGCTGATTCAGTGGGCTCTTCTGAGCCAGGCAGTTACATTGGGATTCAACAGTCTGAAAAAACGTGTTTAATTCGAGCTGAAAAACACGTTTTGAAAAGTGTGCAGTTCCTGCCCCAGAAGTTACATGGGGGTGACCAAAGTTGACTAACGTGTTTATTTCTGATGAAAAACACATTTTGACAACTTCTGCACACTGCGGTTAAGGGCTGACAGAGTGGGATCTTCTGAGCCTAGCAGTTACATTGGGATTCAAGCATCTGAAAAAACGCGTTTATTTCGAGCTGAAAAACACGTTTTGAAAAGTGTGCAGTTCCTGCCCAAGAAGTCACATGGGGGTGAGCAAAGTTGCCCAAACGTGTTTATTTCTGCTGAAAAACACGTTTTGACAACTTCTGCACACTGCGGTTAAGGGCTGACAGAGTGGGATCTTCTGAGCCTAGCAGTTACATTGGGATTCAAGAGTCTGAAAAAACGCGTTTATTTCAAGCTGAAAAACACGTTTTGAAAACTGTGCTGTCCTTGCCCCAAAAGTTACATGGGGTGACCAAAGTTGCCCAAACTTGTTTATTTCTGATGAAAAACACATTTTGACAACTTCTGCACACTGCGGTTAAGGGCTGACAGAGTGGGATCTTCTGAGCCTAGCAGTTACATTGGGATTCAAGAATCTGAAAAAACGCGTTTATTTCGAGCTGAAAAACAGGTTTTGAAAAGTGTGCAGTTCCTGCCCCAGAAGTTACATGGGGGTGACCAAAGTTGCCGAAACGTGCTTATTTCTGCTGAAAAACACGTTTTGCAACTTCTGCACACTGGGGTTAAGGGCTGATTCAGTGGGCTCTTCTGAGCCAGGCAGTTACATTGGGATTCAACAGTCTGAGAAAACGCGTTTATTTCGAGCTGAAAAATAAGTTTTGAAAACTGTACTGTTCCTGTCCCAGAAGTTACATGAGGGTGACCAAAGTTACCCAAACGTGTTTATTTCTGCTGAAAAACACGTTTTGACAACTTCTGCACACTGCGGTTAAGGGCTGACAGAGTGGGCTCTTCTGAGCCTAGCAGTTACATTGGGATTCAAGAGTCTGAAAAAACGCGTTTATTTCAAGCTGAAAAACACGTTTTGAAAACTGTTCTGTCCTTGCCCCAAAAGTTACATGGGGTGACCAAAGTTGCCCAAACTTGTTTATTTCTGCTGAAAAACACGTTTTGACAACTTCTGCACACTGGGGTTAAGGGGTGATTCAGTGGGCTCTTCTGAGCCAGGCAGTTACATTGGGATTCAACAGTCTGAAAAAACGCGTTTATTTTGAGCTGAAAAACACGTTTTGAAAAGTGTGCTGTTCCTGCCCCAGAAGTTACATGGGGGTGACCAAAGTTGACTAACGTGTTTATTTCTGATGAAAAACACATTTTGACAACTTCTGCACACTAGGGTTAAGGGCTGACTCAGTGGGCTCTTTTCAGCCAGGCAGTTACATTGGGATTCAACAGTCTGAAAAAACGTGTTTATTTCGAGCTGAAAAACACGTTTTGAAAAGTGTTCTGTTCCTGACCCAGAATTTACATGGGGGTGACCAAATTTGCCCACTCGTGTTTATTTCTGCTGAAAAACACGTTTTGACAACTTCTGCACACTGGGGTTAAGGGCTGACTCACTAGGCTCTTTTGAGCCAGGCAGTTACATTGGGATTCAAGAGTCTGAAAAAACGCGTTTATTTCAAGCTGAAAAACACGTTTTGAAAACTGTACTTTCCCTGCCCCAAAAGTTACATGGGGTGACCAAAGTTGCCCAAACTTGTTTATTTCTGCTGAAAAACACGTTCTGACAACTTCTGCACACTGGGGTTAAGGGCTGACAGAGTGGGCTCTTCTGAGCCTGGCAGTTACATTGGGATTCAACAGTCTGAAAAAACGCGTTTATTTCGAGCTGAAAAACACGTTTTGAAAAGTGTGCTGTTCCTGCCCCAGAAGTTACATGGGGGTAACCAAAGTTGCCCAAACGTGTTTATTTCTGCTGAAAAACACGTTTTGGCAACTTCTGCACACTGGGGTTAAGGGCTGACTCACTGGGCTCTTTTGAGTCAGGCAGTTACATTGGGATTCAACAGTCTGAAAAAACGTGTTTAATTCGAGCTGAAAAACACGTTTTGAAAAGTGTGCTGTTCCTGCCCAAGAAGTTACATGGGGGTGACCAAAGTTGCCCAAACGTGTTTATTTCTGCTGAAAAACACGTTTTGACAACTTCTGCACACTGCGGTTAAGGGCTGACAGAGTGGGCTCTTCTGAGCCTAGCAGTTACATTGGGATTCAAGAATCTGAAAAAGCGCGTTTATTTCGAGCTGAAAAACACGTTTTGAAAAGTGTGCAGTTCCTGCCCTAGAAGTTACATGGGGGTGACCAAAGTTGACTAACGTGTTTATTTCTGCTGAAAAACACGTTTTGCAACTTCTACACACTGGGATTAAGGGCTGATTCAGTGGGCTCTTCTGAGCCAGGCAGTTACATTGGGATTCAACAGTCTGAAAAAACGTGTTTAATTCGAGCTGAAAAACACGTTTTGAAAAGTGTGCAGTTCCTGCCCCAGAAGTTACATGGGGGTGACCAAAGTTGCCCAAACGTGTTTATTTCTGCTGAAAAACACGTTTTGACAACTTCTGCACACTGCGGTTAAGGGCTGACAGAGTGGGCTTTTCTGAGCCTAGCAGTTACATTGGGATTCAAGAGTCTGAAAAAACGCGTTTATTTCAAGCTGAAAAACACGTTTTGAAAACTGTGCTGTCCTTGCCCCAAAAGTTACATGGGGTGACCAAAGTTGCCCAAACTTGTTTATTTCTGCTGAAAAACACATTTTGACAACTTCTGCACACTGCGGTTAAGGGCTGACAGAGTGGGATCTTCTGAGCCTAGCAGTTACATTGGGATTCAAGAATCTGAAAAAACGCGTTTATTTCGAGCTGAAAAACAGGTTTTGAAAAGTGTGCAGTTCCTGCCCCAGAAGTTACATGGGGGTGACCAAAGTTGCCGAAACGTGCTTATTTCTGCTGAAAAACACGTTTTGCAACTTCTGCACACTGGGGTTAAGGGCTGATTCAGTGGGCTCTTCTGAGCCAGGCAGTTACATTGGGATTCAACAGTCTGAGAAAACGCGTTTATTTCGAGCTGAAAAATAAGTTTTGAAAACTGTACTGTTCCTGTCCCAGAAGTTACATGAGGGTGACCAAAGTTACCCAAACGTGTTTATTTCTGCTGAAAAACACGTTTTGACAACTTCTGCACACTGCGGTTAAGGGCTGACAGAGTGGGCTCTTCTGAGCCTAGCAGTTACATTGGGATTCAAGAGTCTGAAAAAACGCGTTTATTTCAAGCTGAAAAACACGTTTTGAAAACTGTTCTGTCCTTGCCCCAAAAGTTACATGGGGTGACCAAAGTTGCCCAAACTTGTTTATTTCTGCTGAAAAACACGTTTTGACAACTTCTGCACACTGGGGTTAAGGGGTGATTCAGTGGGCTCTTCTGAGCCAGGCAGTTACATTGGGATTCAACAGTCTGAAAAAACGCGTTTATTTTGAGCTGAAAAACACGTTTTGAAAAGTGTGCTGTTCCTGCCCCAGAATTTACATGGGGGTGACCAAATTTGCCCACTCGTGTTTATTTCTGCTGAAAAACATGTTTTGACAACTTCTGCACACTGGGGTTAAGGGCTGACTCACTAGGCTCTTTTGAGCCAGGCAGTTACATTGGGATTCAAGAGTCTGAAAAAACGCGTTTATTTCAAGCTGAAAAACACGTTTTGAAAACTGTACTTTCCCTGCCCCAAAAGTTACATGGCGTGACCAAAGTTGCCCAAACTTGTTTATTTCTGCTGAAAAACACGTTTTGACAACTTCTGCACACTGGGGTTAAGGGCTGACAGAGTGGGCTCTTCTGAGCCTGGCAGTTACATTGGGATTCAACAGTCTGAAAAAACGCGTTTATTTCGAGCTGAAAAACACGTTTTGAAAAGTGTGCTGTTCCTGCCCCAGAAGTTACATGGGGGTAACCAAAGTTGCCCAAACGTGTTTATTTCTGCTGAAAAACACGTTTTGGCAACTTCTGCACACTGGGGTTAAGGGCTGACTCACTGGGCTCTTTTGAGTCAGGCAGTTACATTGGGATTCAACAGTCTGAAAAAACGTGTTTAATTCGAGCTGAAAAACACGTTTTGAAAAGTGTGCTGTTCCTGCCCAAGAAGTTACATGGGGGTGACCAAAGTTGCCCAAACGTGTTTATTTCTGATGAAAAACACATTTTGACAACTTCTGCACACTGCGGTTAAGGGCTGACAGAGTGGGATCTTCTGAGCCTAGCAGTTACATTGGGATTCAAGCATCTGAAAAAACGCGTTTATTTCGAGCTGAAAAACACGTTTTGAAAAGTGTGCAGTTCCTGCCCAAGAAGTCACATGGGGGTGACCAAAGTTGCCCAAACGTGTTTATTTCTGCTGAAAAACACGTTTTGACAACTTCTGCACACTGCGGTTAAGGGCTGACAGAGTGGGCTCTTCTGAGCCTAGCAGTTACATTGGGATTCAAGAGTCTGAAAAAACGCGTTTATTTCAAGCTGAAAAACACGTTTTGAAAACTGTGCTGTCCTTGCCCCAAAAGTTACATGGGGTGACCAAAGTTGCCCAAACTTGTTTATTTCTGCTGAAAAACACGTTTTGACAACTTCTGCACACTGCCGTTAAGGGCTGACAGAGTGGGATCTTCTGAGCCTAGCAGTTACATTGGGATTCAAGAATCTGAAAAAACGCGTTTATTTCGAGCTGAAAAACAGGTTTTGAAAAGTGTGCAGTTCCTGCCCCAGAAGTTACATGGGGGTGACCAAAGTTGCCGAAACGTGCTTATTTCTGCTGAAAAACACGTTTTGCAACTTCTGCACACTGGGGTTAAGGGCTGATTCAGTGGGCTCTTCTGAGCCAGGCAGTTACATTGGGATTCAACAGTCTGAGAAAACGCGTTTATTTCGAGCTGAAAAATAAGTTTTGAAAACTGTACTGTTCCTGTCCCAGAAGTTACATGAGGGTGACCAAAGTTACCCAAACGTGTTTATTTCTGCTGAAAAACACGTTTTGACAACTTCTGCACACTGCGGTTAAGGGCTGACAGAGTGGGCTCTTCTGAGTCTAGCAGTTACATTGGGATTCAAGAGTCTGAAAAAACGCGTTTATTTCAAGCTGAAAAACACGTTTTGAAAACTGTTCTGTCCTTGCCCCAAAAGTTACATGGGGTGACCAAAGTTGCCCAAACTTGTTTATTTCTGCTGAAAAACACGTTTTGACAACTTCTGCACACTGGGGTTAAGGGGTGATTCAGTGGGCTCTTCTGAGCCAGGCAGTTACATTGGGATTCAACAGTCTGAAAAAACGCGTTTATTTTGAGCTGAAAAACACGTTTTGAAAAGTGTGCTGTTCCTGCCACAGAAGTTACATGGGGGTGACCAAAGTTGACTAACGTGTTTATTTCTGATGAAAAACACATTTTGACAACTTCTGCACACTAGGGTTAAGGGCTGACTCAGTGGGCTCTTTTCAGCCAGGCAGTTACATTGGGATTCAACAGTCTGAAAAAACGTGTTTATTTCGAGCTGAAAAACACGTTTTGAAAAGTGTTCTGTTCCTGACCCAGAATTTACATGGGGGTGACCAAATTTGCCCACTCGTGTTTATTTCTGCTGAAAAACACGTTTTGACAACTTCTGCACACTGGGGTTAAGGGCTGACTCACTAGGCTCTTTTGAGCCAGGCAGTTACATTGGGATTCAAGAGTCTGAAAAAACGCGTTTATTTCAAGCTGAAAAACACGTTTTGAAAACTGTACTTTCCCTGCCCCAAAAGATACATGGGGTGACCAAAGTTGCCCAAACTTGTTTATTTCTGCTGAAAAACACGTTTTGACAACTTCTGCACACTGGGGTTAAGGGCTGACAGAATGGGCTCTTCTGAGCCTGGCAGTTACATTGGGATTCAACAGTCTGAAAAAACGCGTTTATTTCGAGCTGAAAAACACGTTTTGAAAAGTGTGCTGTTCCTGCCCCAGAAGTTACATGGGGGTAACCAAAGTTGCCCAAACGTGTTTATTTCTGCTGAAAAACACGTTTTGGCAACTTCTGCACACTGGGGTTAAGGGCTGACTCACTGGGCTCTTTTGAGTCAGGCAGTTACATTGGGATTCAACAGTCTGAAAAAACGTGTTTAATTCGAGCTGAAAAACACGTTTTGAAAAGTGTGCTGTTCCTGCCCAAGAAGTTACATGGGGGTGACCAAAGTTGCCCAAACGTGTTTATTTCTGCTGAAAAACACGTTTTGACAACTTCTGCACACTGCGGTTAAGGGCTGACAGAGTGGGCTCTTCTGAGCCTAGCAGTTACATTGGGATTCAAGAATCTGAAAAAACGCGTTTATTTCGAGCTGAAAAACACGTTTTGAAAAGTGTGCAGTTCCTGCCCTAGAAGTTACATGGGGGTGACCAAAGTTGACTAACGTGTTTATTTCTGCTGAAAAACACGTTTTGCAACTTCTGCACACTGGGATTAAGGGCTGATTCAGTGGGCTCTTCTGAGCCAGGCAGTTACATTGGGATTCAACAGTCTGAAAAAACGTGTTTAATTCGAGCTGAAAAACACGTTTTGAAAAGTGTGCAGTTCCTGCCCCAGAAGTTACATGGGGGTGACCAAAGTTGACTAACGTGTTTATTTCTGATGAAAAACACATTTTGACAACTTCTGCACACTGCGGTTAAGGGCTGACAGAGTGGGATCTTCTGAGCCTAGCAGTTACATTGGGATTCAAGCATCTGAAAAAACGCGTTTATTTCGAGCTGAAAAACACATTTTGAAAAGTGTGCAGTTCCTGCCCAAGAAGTCACATGGGGGTGACCAAAGTTGCCCAAACGTGTTTATTTCTGCTGAAAAACACGTTTTGACAACTTCTGCACACTGCGGTTAAGGGCTGACAGAGTGGGCTCTTCTGAGCCTAGCAGTTACATTGGGATTCAAGAGTCTGAAAAAACGCGTTTATTTCAAGCTGAAAAACACGTTTTGAAAACTGTGCTGTCCTTGCCCCAAAAGTTACATGGGGTGACCAAAGTTGCCCAAACTTGTTTATTTCTGCTGAAAAACACGTTTTGACAACTTCTGCACACTGCGGTTAAGGGCTGACAGAGTGGGATCTTCTGAGCCTAGCAGTTACATTGGGATTCAAGAATCTGAAAAAACGCGTTTATTTCGAGCTGAAAAACAGGTTTTGAAAAGTGTGCAGTTCCTGCCCCAGAAGTTACATGGGGGTGACCAAAGTTGCCGAAACGTGCTTATTTCTGCTGAAAAACACGTTTTGCAACTTCTGCACACTGGGGTTAAGGGCTGATTCAGTGGGCTCTTCTGAGCCAGGCAGTTACATTGGGATTCAACAGTCTGAGAAAACGCGTTTATTTCGAGCTGAAAAATAAGTTTTGAAAACTGTACTGTTCCTGTCCCCGAAGTTACATGAGGGTGACCAAAGTTACCCAAACGTGTTTATTTCTGCTGAAAAACACGTTTTGACAACTTCTGCACACTGCAGTTAAGGGCTGACAGAGTGGGCTCTTCTGAGCCTAGCAGTTACATTGGGATTCAAGAGTCTGAAAAAACGCGTTTATTTCAAGCTGAAAAACACGTTTTGAAAACTGTTCTGTCCTTGCCCCAAAAGTTACATGGGGTGACCAAAGTTGCCCAAACTTGTTTATTTCTGCTGAAAAACACGTTTTGACAACTTCTGCACACTGGGGTTAAGGGGTGATTCAGTGGGCTCTTCTGAGCCAGGCAGTTACATTGGGATTCAACAGTCTGAAAAAACGCGTTTATTTTGAGCTGAAAAACACGTTTTGAAAAGTGTGCTGTTCCTGCCCCAGAATTTACATGGGGGTGACCAAATTTGCCCACTCGTGTTTATTTCTGCTGAAAAACATGTTTTGACAACTTCTGCACACTGGGGTTAAGGGCTGACTCACTAGGCTCTTTTGAGCCAGGCAGTTACATTGGGATTCAAGAGTCTGAAAAAAGGCGTTTATTTCAAGCTGAAAAACACGTTTTGAAAACTGTACTTTCCCTGCCCCAAAAGTTACATGGGGTGACCAAAGTTGCCCAAACTTGTTTATTTCTGCTGAAAAACACGTTTTGACAACTTCTGCACACTGGGGTTAAGGGCTGACAGAGTGGGCTCTTCTGAGCCTGGCAGTTACATTGGGATTCAACAGTCTGAAAAAACGCGTTTATTTCGAGCTGAAAAACACGTTTTGAAAAGTGTGCTGTTCCTGCCCTAGAAGTTACATGGGGGTGACCAAAGTTGACTAAACGTGTTTATTTCTGCTGAAAAACACGTTTTGGCAACTTCTGCACACTGGGGTTAAGGGCTGACTCACTGGGCTCTTTTGAGTCAGGCAGTTACATTGGGATTCAACAGTCTGAAAAAACGTGTTTAATTCGAGCTGAAAAACACGTTTTGAAAAGTGTGCTGTTCCTGCCCAAGAAGTTACATGGGGGTGACCAAAGTTGCCCAAACGTGTTTATTTCTGCTGAAAAACACGTTTTGACAACTTCTGCACACTGCGGTTAAGGGCTGACAGAGTGGGCTCTTCTGAGCCTAGCAGTTACATTGGGATTCAAGAATCTGAAAAAACGCGTTTATTTCGAGCTGAAAAACACGTTTTGAAAAGTGTGCAGTTCCTGCCCTAGAAGTTACATGGGGGTGACCAAAGTTGACTAACGTGTTTATTTCTGCTGAAAAACACGTTTTGCAACTTCTGCACACTGGGATTAAGGGCTGATTCAGTGGGCTCTTCTGAGCCAGGCAGTTACATTGGGATTCAACAGTCTGAAAAAACGTGTTTAATTCGAGCTGAAAAACACGTTTTGAAAAGTGTGCAGTTCCTGCCCCAGAAGTTACATGGGGGTGACCAAAGTTGACTAACGTGTTTATTTCTGATGAAAAACACATTTTGACAACTTCTGCACACTGCGGTTAAGGGCTGACAGAGTGGGATCTTCTGAGCCTAGCAGTTACATTGGGATTCAAGCATCTGAAAAAACGCGTTTATTTCGAGCTGAAAAACACGTTTTGAAAAGTGTGCAGTTCCTGCCCAAGAAGTCACATGGGGGTGACCAAAGTTGCCCAAACGTGTTTATTTCTGCTGAAAAACACGTTTTGACAACTTCTGCACACTGCGGTTAAGGGCTGACAGAGTGGGCTCTTCTGAGCCTAGCAGTTACATTGGGATTCAAGAGTCTGAAAAAACGCGTTTATTTCAAGCTGAAAAACACGTTTTGAAAACTGTGCTGTCCTTGCCCCAAAAGTTACATGGGGTGACCAAAGTTGCCCAAACTTGTTTATTTCTGCTGAAAAACACGTTTTGACAACTTCTGCACACTGCCGTTAAGGGCTGACAGAGTGGGATCTTCTGAGCCTAGCAGTTACATTGGGATTCAAGAATCTGAAAAAACGCGTTTATTTAGAGCTGAAAAACAGGTTTTGAAAAGTGTGCAGTTCCTGCCCCAGAAGTTACATGGGGGTGACCAAAGTTGCCGAAAAGTGCTTATTTCTGCTGAAAAACACGTTTTGCAACTTCTGCACACTGGGGTTAAGGGCTGATTCAGTGGGCTCTTCTGAGCCAGGCAGTTACATTGGGATTCAACAGTCTGAAAAAACGCGTTTATTTTGAGCTGAAAAACACGTTTTGAAAACTGTACTTTCCCTGCCCCAAAAGTTACATGGGGTGACCAAAGTTGCCCAAACTTGTTTATTTCTGCTGAAAAACACGTTCTGACAACTTCTGCACACTGGGGTTAAGGGCTGACAGAGTGGGCTCTTCTGAGCCTGGCAGTTACATTGGGATTCAACAGTCTGAAAAAACGCGTTTATTTCGAGCTGAAAAACACGTTTTGAAAAGTGTGCTGTTCCTGCCCCAGAAGTTACATGGGGGTAACCAAAGTTGCCCAAACGTGTTTATTTCTGCTGAAAAACACGTTTTGACAACTTCTGCACACTGCGGTTAAGGGCTGACAGAGTGGGCTCTTCTGAGCCTAGCAGTTACATTGGGATTCAAGAATCTGAAAAAACGCGTTTATTTCGAGCTGAAAAACACGTTTTGAAAAGTGTGCAGTTCCTGCCCTAGAAGTTACATGGGGGTGACCAAAGTTGACTAACGTGTTTATTTCTGCTGAAAAACACGTTTTGCAACTTCTGCACACTGGGATTAAGGGCTGATTCAGTGGGCTCTTCTGAGCCAGGCAGTTACATTGGGTTTCAACAGTCTGAAAAAACGTGTTTAATTCGAGCTGAAAAACACGTTTTGAAAAGTGTGCAGTTCCTGCCCCAGAAGTTACATGGGGGTGACCAAAGTTGACTAACGTGTTTATTTCTGATGAAAAACACATTTTGACAACTTCTGCACACTGCGGTTAAGGGCTGACAGAGTGGGATCTTCTGAGCCTAGCAGTTACATTGGGATTCAAGAGTCTGAAAAAACGCGTTTATTTCAAGCTGAAAAACACGTTTTGAAAACTGTGCTGTCCTTGCCCCAAAAGTTACATGGGGTGACCAAAGTTGCCCAAACTTGTTTATTTCTGCTGAAAAACACGTTTTGACAACTTCTGCACACTGCGGTTAAGGGCTGACAGAGTGGGCTCTTCTGAGCCTAGCAGTTACATTGGGATTCAAGCATCTGAAAAAACGCGTTTATTTCGAGCTGAAAAACACGTTTTGAAAAGTGTGCAGTTCCTGCCCAAGAAGTCACATGGGGGTGACCAAAGTTGCCCAAACGTGTTTATTTCTGCTGAAAAACACGTTTTGACAACTTCTGCACACTGCGGTTAAGGGCTGACAGAGTGGGCTCTTCTGAGCCTAGCAGTTACATTGGGATTCAAGAGTCTGAAAAAACGCGTTTATTTCAAGCTGAAAAACACGTTTTGAAAACTGTGCTGTCCTTGCCCCAAAAGTTACATGGGGTGACCAAAGTTGCCCAAACTTGTTTATTTCTGCTGAAAAACACATTTTGACAACTTCTGCACACTGCGGTTAAGGGCTGACAGAGTGGGATCTTCTGAGCCTAGCAGTTACATTGGGATTCAAGAATCTGAAAAAACGCGTTTATTTCGAGCTGAAAAACAGGTTTTGAAAAGTGTGCAGTTCCTGCCCCAGAAGTTACATGGGGGTGACCAAAGTTGCCGAAACGTGCTTATTTCTGCTGAAAAACATGTTTTGCAACTTCTGCACACTGGGGTTAAGGGCTGATTCAGTGGGCTCTTTTGAGCCAGGCAGTTACATTGGGATTCAACAGTCTGAGAAAACGCGTTTATTTCGAGCTGAAAAATAAGTTTTGAAAACTGTACTGTTCCTGTCCCAGAAGTTACATGAGGGTGACCAAAGTTACCCAAACGTGTTTATTTCTGCTGAAAAACACGTTTTGACAACTTCTGCACACTGCGGTTAAGGGCTGACAGAGTGGGCTCTTCTGAGCCTAGCAGTTACATTGGGATTCAAGAGTCTGAAAAAACGCGTTTATTTCAAGCTGAAAAACACGTTTTGAAAACTGTTCTGTCCTTGCCCCAAAAGTTACATGGGGTGACCAAAGTTGCCCAAACTTGTTTATTTCTGCTGAAAAACACGTTTTGACAACTTCTGCACACTGGGGTTAAGGGGTGATTCAGTGGGCTCTTCTGAGCCAGGCAGTTACATTGGGATTCAACAGTCTGAAAAAACGCGTTTATTTTGAGCTGAAAAACACGTTTTGAAAAGTGTGCTGTTCCTGCCCCAGAATTTACATGGGGGTGACCAAATTTGCCCACTCGTGTTTATTTCTGCTGAAAAACATGTTTTGACAACTTCTGCACACTGGGGTTAAGGGCTGATTCAGTGGGCTCTTTTGAGCCAGGCAGTTACATTGGGATTCAACAGTCTGAGAAAACGCGTTTATTTCGAGCTGAAAAATAAGTTTTGAAAACTGTACTGTTCCTGTCCCAGAAGTTACATGAGGGTGACCAAAGTTACCCAAACGTGTTTATTTCTGCTGAAAAACACGTTTTGACAACTTCTGCACACTGCGGTTAAGGGCTGACAGAGTGGGCTCTTCTGAGCCTAGCAGTTACATTGGGATTCAAGAGTCTGAAAAAACGCGTTTATTTCAAGCTGAAAAACACGTTTTGAAAACTGTTCTGTCCTTGCCCCAAAAGTTACATGGGGTGACCAAAGTTGCCCAAACTTGTTTATTTCTGCTGAAAAACACGTTTTGACAACTTCTGCACACTGGGGTTAAGGGGTGATTCAGTGGGCTCTTCTGAGCCAGGCAGTTACATTGGGATTCAACAGTCTGAAAAAACGCGTTTATTTTGAGCTGAAAAACACGTTTTGAAAAGTGTGCTGTTCCTGCCCCAGAATTTACATGGGGGTGACCAAATTTGCCCACTCGTGTTTATTTCTGCTGAAAAACATGTTTTGACAACTTCTGCACACTGGGGTTAAGGGCTGACTCACTAGGCTCTTTTGAGCCAGGCAGTTACATTGGGATTCAAGAGTCTGAAAAAACGCGTTTATTTCAAGCTGAAAAACACGTTTTGAAAACTGTACTTTCCCTGCCCCAAAAGTTACATGGGGTGACCAAAGTTGCCCAAACTTGTTTATTTCTGCTGAAAAACACGTTTTGACAACTTCTGCACACTGGGGTTAAGGGCTGACAGAGTGGGCTCTTCTGAGCCTGGCAGTTACATTGGGATTCAACAGTCTGAAAAAACGCGTTTATTTCGAGCTGAAAAACACGTTTTGAAAAGTGTGCTGTTCCTGCCCCAGAAGTTACATGGGGGTAACCAAAGTTGCCCAAACGTGTTTATTTCTGCTGAAAAACACGTTTTGGCAACTTCTGCACACTGGGGTTAAGGGCTGACTCACTGGGCTCTTTTGAGTCAGGCAGTTACATTGGGATACAAGAATCTGAAAAAACGCGTTTATTTCGAGCTGAAAAACACGTTTTGAAAAGTGTGCAGTTCCTGCCCTAGAAGTTACATGGGGGTGACCAAAGTTGACTAACGTGTTTATTTCTGCTGAAAAACACGTTTTGCAACTTCTGCACACTGGGATTAAGGGCTGATTCAGTGGGCTCTTCTGAGCCAGGCAGTTACATTGGGATTCAACAGTCTGAAAAAACGTGTTTAATTCGAGCTGAAAAACACGTTTTGAAAAGTGTGCAGTTCCTGCCCCAGAAGTTACATGGGGGTGACCAAAGTTGACTAACGTGTTTATTTCTGATGAAAAACACATTTTGACAACTCCTGCACACTGCGGTTAAGGGCTGACAGAGTGGGATCTTCTGAGCCTAGCAGTTACATTGGGATTCAAGCATCTGAAAAAACGCGTTTATTTCGAGCTGAAAAACACGTTTTGAAAAGTGTGCAGTTCCTGCCCAAGAAGTCACATGGGGGTGACCAAAGTTGCCCAAACGTGTTTATTTCTGCTGAAAAACACGTTTTGACAACTTCTGCACACTGCGGTTAAGGGCTGACAGAGTGGGCTCTTCTGAGCCTAGCAGTTACATTGGGATTCAAGAGTCTGAAAAAACGCGTTTATTTCAAGCTGAAAAACACGTTTTGAAAACTGTGCTGTCCTTGCCCCAAAAGTTACATGGGGTGACCAAAGTTGCCCAAACTTGTTTATTTCTGCTGAAAAACACCTTTTGACAACTTCTGCACACTGCGGTTAAGGGCTGACAGAGTGGGATCTTCTGAGCCTAGCAGTTACATTGGGATTCAAGAATCTGAAAAAACGCGTTTATTTCGAGCTGAAAAACAGGTTTTGAAAAGTGTGCAGTTCCTGCCCTAGAAGTTACATGGGGGTGACCAAAGTTGCCGAAACGTGCTTATTTCTGCTGAAAAACACGTTTTGCAACTTCTGCACACGGGGGTTAAGGGCTGATTCAGTGGGCTCTTCTGAGCCAGGCAGTTACATTGGGATTCAACAGTCTGAGAAAACGCGTTTATTTCGAGCTGAAAAATAAGTTTTGAAAACTGTACTGTTCCTGTCCCAGAAGTTACATGAGGGTGACCAAAGTTACCCAAACGTGTTTATTTCTGCTGAAAAACACGTTTTGACAACTTCTGCACACTGCGGTTAAGGGTTGACAGAGTGGGCTCTTCTGAGCCTAGCAGTTACATTGGGATTCAAGAGTCTGAAAAAACGCGTTTATTTAAATCTGAAAAACACGTTTTGAAAACTGTTCTGTCTTTGCCCCAAAAGTTACATGGGGTGACCAAAGTTGCCCAAACTTGTTTATTTCTGCTGAAAAACACGTTTTGACAACTTCTGCACACTGGGGTTAAGGGATGATTCAGTGGGCTCTTCTGAGCCAGGCAGTTACATTGGGATTCAACAGTCTGAAAAAACGCGTTTATTTTGAGCTGAAAAACACGTTTTGAAAAGTGTTCTGTTCCTGCCCCAGAATTTACATGGGGGTGACCAAATTTGCCCACTCGTGTTTATTTCTGCTGAAAAACATGTTTTGACAACTTCTGCACACTGCGGTTAAGGGCTGACAGAGTGGGCTCTTCTGAGCCTAGCAGTTACATTGGGATTTAAGAGTCTGAAAAAACGCGTTTATTTCAAGCTGAAAAACACGTTTTGAAAACTGTACTTTCCCTGCCCCAAAAGTTACATGGGGTGACCAAAGTTGCCCAAACTTGTTTATTTCTGCTGAAAAACACGTTTTGACAACTTCTGCACACTGGGGTTAAGGGCTGACAGAGTGGGCTCTTCTGAGCCTGGCAGTTACATTGGGATTCAACAGTCTGAAAAAACGCGTTTATTTCGAGCTGAAAAACACGTTTTGAAAAGTGTGCTGTTCCTGCCCCAGAAGTTACATGGGGGTAACCAAAGTTGCCCAAACGTGTTTATTTCTGCTGAAAAACACGTTTTGGCAACTTCTGCACACTGGGGTTAAGGGCTGACTCACTGGGCTCTTTTGAGTCAGGCAGTTACATTGGGATTCTACAGTCTGAAAAAACGTGTTTAATTCGAGCTGAAAAACACGTTTTGAAAAGTGTGCTGTTCCTGCCCAAGAAGTTACATGGGGGTGACCAAAGTTGCCCAAACGTGTTTATTTCTGCTGAAAAACACGTTTTGACAACTTCTGCACACTGCGGTTAAGGGCTGACAGAGTGGGCTCTTCTGAGCCTAGCAGTTACATTGGGATTCAAGAATCTGAAAAAACGCGTTTATTTCGAGCTGAAAAACACGTTTTGAAAAGTGTGCAGTTCCTGCCCTAGAAGTTACATGGGGGTGACCAAAGTTGACTAACGTGTTTATTTCTGCTGAAAAACACGTTTTGCAACTTCTGCACACTGGGATTAAGGGCTGATTCAGTGGGCTCTTCTGAGCCAGGCAGTTACATTGGGATTCAACAGTCTGAAAAAACGTGTTTAATTCGAGCTGAAAAACACGTTTTGAAAAGTGTGCAGTTCCTGCCCCAGAAGTTACATGGGGGTGACCAAAGTTGACTAACGTGTTTATTTCTGATGAAAAACACATTTTGACAACTCCTGCACACTGCGGTTAAGGGCTGACAGAGTGGGATCTTCTGAGCCTAGCAGTTACATTGGGATTCAAGCATCTGAAAAAACGCGTTTATTTCGAGCTGAAAAACACGTTTTGAAACGTGTGCAGTTCCTGCCCAAGAAGTCACATGGGGGTGACCAAAGTTGCCCAAACGTGTTTATTTCTGCTGAAAAACACGTTTTGACAACTTCTGCACACTGGGGTTAAGGGCTCATTCAGTGGGCTCTTCTGAGCCAGGCAGTTACATTGGGATTCAACAGTCTGAAAAAACACGTTTAATTTGAGCTGAAAAACACGTTTTGAAAAGTGTGCTGTTCCTGCCCAAGAAGTTACATGGGGGTGACCAAAGTTGCCCAAACGTGTTTATTTCTGCTGAAAAACACATTTTGACAACTTCTGCACACTGCGGTTAAGGGCTGACAGAGTGGGCTCTTCTGAGCCTAGCAGTTACATTGGGATTCAAGAATCTGAAAAAACGCGTTTATTTCGAGATGAAAAACACGTTTTGAAAAGTGTGCAGTTCCTGCCCCAGAAGTTACATGGGGGTTACCAAAGTTGCCCAAACGTGTTTATTTCTGCTGAAAAACACGTTTTGACAACTTCTGCACACTGGGGTTAAGGGCTGATTCAGTGGGCTCTTCTGAGCCAGGCAGTTACATTGCGATTCAACAGTCTGAAAAAACGCGTTTATTTTGAGCTGAAAAACACGTTTTGAAAAGTGTGCTGTTCCTGCCCAAGTAGTTACAAGGGGGTGACCAAAGTTGCCCAAACGTGTTTATTTCTGCTGAAAAACACGTTTTGACAACTTCTGCACATTGGGGTTAGGGGCTGACTCACTGGGCTCTTTTGAGTCAGGCAGTTACATTGGGATTCAACAATCTGAAGAAACGCGTTTATTTCGAGCTGAAAAACACGTTTTGAAAAGTTTGCTTTTCCTGCCTCAGACGTTACATGGGGGTGACCAAAGTTGCCCAAACGTGTTTATTTCTGCTGAAAAACACGTTTTGACAACTTCTGCACACTGCGGTTAAGGGCTGACAGAGTGGGCTCTTCTGAGCCTCGCAGTTACATTGGGATTCAAGAGTCTGAAAAAACGCGTTTATTTCAAGCTGAAAAACACGTTTTGAAAACTGTGCTGTCCTTGCCTCAAAAGTTACATGGGGTGACCAAAGTTGCCCAAACTTGTTTATTTCTGCTGAAAAACACGTTTTGACAACTTCTGCACACTGCGGTTAAGGGCTGACAGAGTGGGATCTTCTGAGCCTAGCAGTTACATTGGGATTCAAGAATCTGAAAAAACGCGTTGATTTCGAGCTGAAAAACAGGTTTTGAAAAGTGTGCAGTTCCTGCCCCAGAAGTTACATGGGGGTGACCAAAGTTGCCGAAACGTGCTTATTTCTGCTGAAAAACACGTTTTGCAACTTCTGCACACTGGGGTTAAGGGCTGATTCAGTGGGCTCTTCTGAGCCAGGCAGTTACATTGGGATTCAACAGTCTGAGAAAACGCGTTTATTTCGAGCTGAAAAATAAGTTTTGAAAACTGTACTGTTCCTGTCCCAGAAGTTACATGAGGGTGACCAAAGTTACCCAAACGTGTTTAGTTCTGCTGAAAAACACGTTTTGACAACTTCTGCACACTGCGGTTAAGGGTTGACAGAGTGGGCTCTTCTGAGCCTAGCAGTTACATTGGGATTCAAGAGTCTGAAAAAACGCGTTTATTTCAAGCTGAAAAACACGTTTTGAAAACTGTTCTGTCTTTGCCCCAAAAGTTACATGGGGTGACCAAAGTTGCCCAAACTTGTTTATTTCTGCTGAAAAACACGTTTTGACAACTTCTGCACACTGGGGTTAAGGGGTGATTCAGTGGGCTCTTCTGAGCCAGGCAGTTACATTGGGATTCAACAGTCTGAAAAAACGCGTTTATTTTGAGCTGAAAAACACGTTTTGAAAAGTGTTCTGTTCCTGCCCCAGAATTTACATGGGGGTGACCAAATTTGCCCACTCGTGTTTATTTCTGCTGAAAAACATGTTTTGACAACTTCTGCACACTGGGGTTAAGGGCTGACTCAGTGGGCTCTTTTGAGCCAGGCAGTTACATTGGGATTCAAGAGTCTGAAAAAACGCGTTTATTTCAAGCTGAAAAACACGTTTTGAAAACTGTACTTTCCCTGCCCCAAAAGTTACATGGGTTGACCAAAGTTGCCCAAACTTGTTTATTTCTGCTGAAAAACACGTTTTGACAACTTCTGCACACTGGGGTTAAGGGCTGACAGAGTGGGCTCTTCTGAGCCTGGCAGTTACATTGGGATTCAACAGTCTGAAAAAACGCGTTTATTTCGAGCTGAAAAACACGTTTTGAAAAGTGTGCTGTTCCTGCCCCAGAAGTTACATGGGGGTAACCAAAGTTGCCCAAACGTGTTTATTTCTGCTGAAAAACACGTTTTGGCAACTTCTGCACACTGGGGTTAAGGGCTGACTCACTGGGCTCTTTTGAGTCAGGCAGTTACATTGGGATTCAACAGTCTGAAAAAACGTGTTTAATTCGAGCTGAAAAACACGTTTTGAAAAGTGTGCTGTTCCTGCCCAAGAAGTTACATGGGGGTGACCAAAGTTGCCCAAACGTGTTTATTTCTGCTGAAAAACACGTTTTGACAACTTCTGCACACTGCGGTTAAGGGCTGACAGAGTGGGCTCTTCTGAGCCTAGCAGTTACATTGGGATTCAAGAATCTGAAAAAACGCGTTTATTTCGAGCTGAAAAACACGTTTTGAAAAGTGTGCAGTTCCTGCCCTAGAAGTTACATGGGGGTGACCAAAGTTGACTAACGTGTTTATTTCTGCTGAAAAACATGTTTTGCAACTTCTGCACACTGGGATTAAGGGCTGATTCAGTGGGCTCTTCTGAGCCAGGCAGTTACATTGGGATTCAACAGTCTGAAAAAACGTGTTTAATTCGAGCTGAAAAACACGTTTTGAAAAGTGTGCAGTTCCTGCCCCAGAAGTTACATGGGGGTGACCAAAGTTGACTAACGTGTTTATTTCTGATGAAAAACACATTTTGACAACTCCTGCACACTGCGGTTAAGGGCTGACAGAGTGGGATCTTCTGAGCCTAGCAGTTACATTGGGATTCAAGCATCTGAAAAAACGCGTTTATTTCGAGCTGAAAAACACGTTTTGAAAAGTGTGCAGTTCCTGCCCAAGAAGTCACATGGGGGTGACCAAAGTTGCCCAAACGTGTTTATTTCTGCTGAAAAACACGTTTTGACAACTTCTGCACTCTGCGGTTAAGGGCTGACAGAGTGGGCTCTTCTGAGCCTAGCAGTTACATTGGGATTCAAGAGTCTGAAAAAACGCGTTTATTTCAAGCTGAAAAACACGTTTTGAAAACTGTGCTGTCCTTGCCCCAAAAGTTACATGGGGTGACCAAAGTTGCCCAAACTTGTTTATTTCTGCTGAAAAACACGTTTTGACAACTTCTGCACACTGCGGTTAAGGGCTGACAGAGTGGGATCTTCTGAGCCTAGCAGTTACATTGGGATTCAAGAATCTGAAAAAACGCGTTTATTTCGAGCTGAAAAACAGGTTTTGAAAAGTGTGCAGTTCCTGCCCCAGAAGTTACATGGGGGTGACCAAAGTTGCCGAAACGTGCTTATTTCTGCTGAAAAACACGTTTTGCAACTTCTGCACACTGGGGTTAAGGGCTGATTCAGTGGGCTCTTCTGAGCCAGGCAGTTACATTGGGATTCAACAGTCTGAGAAAACGCGTTTATTTCGAGCTGAAAAATAAGTTTTGAAAACTGTACTGTTCCTGTCCCAGAAGTTACATGAGGGTGACCAAAGTTACCCAAACGTGTTTATTTCTGCTGAAAAACACGTTTTGACAACTTCTGCACACTGCGGTTAAGGGTTGACAGAGTGGGCTCTTCTGAGCTTAGCAGTTACATTGGGATTCAAGAGTCTGAAAAAACGCGTTTATTTCAAGCTGAAAAACACGTTTTGAAAACTGTTCTGTCTTTGCCCCAAAAGTTACATGGGGTGACCAAAGTTGCCCAAACTTGTTTATTTCTGCTGAAAAACACGTTTTGACAACTTCTGCACACTGGGGTTAAGGGGTGATTCAGTGGGCTCTTCTGAGCCAGGCAGTTACATTGGGATTCAACAGTCTGAAAAAACGCGTTTATTTTGAGCTGAAAAACACGTTTTGAAAAGTGTTCTGTTCCTGCCCCAGAATTTACATGGGGGTGACCAAATTTGCCCACTCGTGTTTATTTCTGCTGAAAAACACGTTTTGACAACTTCTGCACACTGGGGTTAAGGGCTGACTCACTAGGCTCTTTTGAGCCAGGCAGTTACATTGGGATTCAAGAGTCTGAAAAAACGCGTTTATTTCAAGCTGAAAAACACGTTTTGAAAACTGTACTTTCCCTGCCCCAAAAGTTACATGGGGTGACCAAAGTTGCCCAAACTTGTTTATTTCTGCTGAAAAACACGTTTTGACAACTTCTGCACACTGGGGTTAAGGGCTGACAGAGTGGGCTCTTCTGAGCCTGGCAGTTACATTGGGATTCAACAGTCTGAAAAAACGCGTTTATTTCGAGCTGAAAAACACGTTTTGAAAAGTGTGCTGTTCCTGCCCCAGAAGTTACATGGGGGTAACCAAAGTTGCCCAAACGTGTTTATTTCTGCTGAAAAACACGTTTTGGCAACTTCTGCACACTGGGGTTAAGGGCTGACTCACTGGGCTCTTTTGAGTCAGGCAGTTACATTGGGATTCAACAGTCTGAAAAAACGTGTTTAATTCGAGCTGAAAAACACGTTTTGAAAAGTGTGCTGTTCCTGCCCAAGAAGTTACATGGGGGTGACCAAAGTTGCCCAAACGTGTTTATTTCTGCTGAAAAACACGTTTTGACAACTTCTGCACACTGCGGTTAAGGGCTGACAGAGTGGGCTCTTCTGAGCCTAGCAGTTACATTGGGATTCAAGAATCTGAAAAAACGCGTTTATTTCGAGCTGAAAAACACGTTTTGAAAAGTGTGCAGTTCCTGCCCTAGAAGTTACATGGGGGTGACCAAAGTTGACTAACGTGTTTATTTCTGCTGAAAAACACGTTTTGCAACTTCTGCACACTGGGATTAAGGGCTGATTCAGTGGGCTCTTCTGAGCCAGGCAGTTACATTGGGATTCAACAGTCTGAAAAAACGTGTTTAATTCGAGCTGAAAAACACGTTTTGAAAAGTGTGCAGTTCCAGCCCCAGAAGTTACATGGGGGTGACCAAAGTTGACTAACGTGTTTATTTCTGATGAAAACCACATTTTGACAACTTCTGCACACTGCGGTTAAGGGCTGACAGAGTGGGATCTTCTGAGCCTAGCAGTTACATTGGGATTCAAGCATCTGAAAAAACGCGTTTATTTCGAGCTGAAAAACACGTTTTGAAAAGTGTGCAGTTCCTGCCCAAGAAGTCACATGGGGGTGACCAAAGTTGCCCAAACGTGTTTATTTCTGCTGAAAAACACGTTTTGACAACTTCTGCACACTGCGGTTAAGGGCTGACAGAGTGGGCTCTTCTGAGCCTAGCAGTTACATTGGGATTCAAGAGTCTGAAAAAACGCGTTTATTTCAAGCTGAAAAACACGTTTTGAAAACTGTGCTGTCCTTGCCCCAAAAGTTACATGGGGTGACCAAAGTTGCCCAAACTTGTTTATTTCTGCTGAAAAACACGTTTTGACAACTTCTGCACACTGCGGTTAAGGGCTGACAGAGTGGGATCTTCTGAGCCTAGCAGTTACATTGGGATTCAAGAATCTGAAAAAACGCGTTTATTTCGAGCTGAAAAACAGGTTTTGAAAAGTGTGCAGTTCCTGCCCCAGAAGTTACATGGGGGTGACCAAAGTTGCCGAAACGTGCTTATTTCTGCTGAAAAACACGTTTTGCAACTTCTGCACACTGGGGTTAAGGGCTGATTCAGTGGGCTCTTCTGAGCCAGGCAGTTACATTGGGATTCAACAGTCTGAGAAAACGCGTTTATTTCGAGCTGAAAAATAAGTTTTGAAAACTGTACTGTTCCTGTCCCAGAAGTTACATGAGGGTGACCAAAGTTACCCAAACGTGTTTATTTCTGCTGAAAAACACGTTTTGACAACTTCTGCACACTGCGGTTAAGGGCTGACAGAGTGGGCTCTTCTGAGCCTAGCAGTTACATTGGGATTCAAGAGTCTGAAAAAACGCGTTTATTTCAAGCTGAAAAACACGTTTTGAAAAGTGTTCTGTTCCTGCCCCAGAATTTACATGGGGGTGACCAAATTTGCCCACTCGTGTTTATTTCTGCTGAAAAACACGTTTTGACAACTTCTGCACACTGGGGTTAAGGGCTGACTCACTAGGCTCTTTTGAGCCAGGCAGTTACATTGGGATTCAAGAGTCTGAAAAAACGCGTTTATTTCAAGCTGAAAAACACGTTTTGAAAACTGTACTTTCCCTGCCCCAAAAGTTACATGGGGTGACCAAAGTTGCCCAAACGTGTTTATTTCTGCTGAAAAACACGTTTTGACAACTTCTGCACACTGGGGTTAAGGGCTGACTCAGTGGGCTCTTTTGAGTCAGGCAGTTACATTGGGATTCAACAGTCTGAAAAAACGTGTTTAATTCGAGCTGAAAAACACGTTTTGAAAAGTGTGCTGTTCCTGCCCAAGAAGTTACATGGGGGTGACCAAAGTTGCCCAAACGTGTTTATTTCTGCTGAAAAACACGTTTTGACAACTTCTGCACACTGCGGTTAAGGGCTGACAGAGTGGGCTCTTCTGAGCCTAGCAGTTACATTGGGATTCAAGAATCTGAAAAAACGCGTTTATTTCGAGCTGAAAAACACGTTTTGAAAAGTGTGCAGTTCCTGCCCTAGAAGTTACATGGGGGTGACCAAAGTTGACTAACGTGTTTATTTCTGCTGAAAAACACGTTTTGCAACTTCTGCACACTGGGATTAAGGGCTGATTCAGTGGGCTCTTCTGAGCCAGGCAGTTACATTGGGATTCAACAGTCTGAAAAAACGTGTTTAATTCGAGCTGAAAAACACGTTTTGAAAAGTGTGCAGTTCCAGCCCCAGAAGTTACATGGGGGTGACCAAAGTTGACTAACGTGTTTATTTCTGATGAAAACCACATTTTGACAACTTCTGCACACTGCGGTTAAGGGCTGACAGAGTGGGATCTTCTGAGCCTAGCAGTTACATTGGGATTCAAGCATCTGAAAAAACGCGTTTATTTCGAGCTGAAAAACACGTTTTGAAAAGTGTGCAGTTCCTGCCCAAGAAGTCACATGGGGGTGACCAAAGTTGCCCAAACGTGTTTATTTCTGCTGAAAAACACGTTTTGACAACTTCTGCACACTGCGGTTAAGGGCTGACAGAGTGGGCTCTTCTGAGCCTAGCAGTTACATTGGGATTCAAGAGTCTGAAAAAACGCGTTTATTTCAAGCTGAAAAACACGTTTTGAAAACTGTGCTGTCCTTGCCCCAAAAGTTACATGGGGTGACCAAAGTTGCCCAAACTTGTTTATTTCTGCTGAAAAACACGTTTTGACAACTTCTGCACACTGCGGTTAAGGGCTGACAGAGTGGGATCTTCTGAGCCTAGCAGTTACATTGGGATTCAAGAATCTGAAAAAACGCGTTTATTTCGAGCTGAAAAACAGGTTTTGAAAAGTGTGCAGTTCCTGCCCCAGAAGTTACATGGGGGTGACCAAAGTTGCCGAAACGTGCTTATTTCTGCTGAAAAACACGTTTTGCAACTTCTGCACACTGGGGTTAAGGGCTGATTCAGTGGGCTCTTCTGAGCCAGGCAGTTACATTGGGATTCAACAGTCTGAGAAAACGCGTTTATTTCGAGCTGAAAAATAAGTTTTGAAAACTGTACTGTTCCTGTCCCAGAAGTTACATGAGGGTGACCAAAGTTACCCAAACGTGTTTATTTCTGCTGAAAAACACGTTTTGACAACTTCTGCACACTGCGGTTAAGGGCTGACAGAGTGGGCTCTTCTGAGCCTAGCAGTTACATTGGGATTCAAGAGTCTAAAAAAACGCGTTTATTTCAAGCTGAAAAACACGTTTTGAAAACTGTTCTGTCCTTGCCCCAAAAGTTACATGGGGTGACCAAAGTTGCCCAAACTTGTTTATTTCTGTTGAAAAACACGTTTTGACAACTTCTGCACACTGGGGTTAAGGGCTGACAGAGTGGGCTCTTCTGAGCCTGGCAGTTACATTGGGATTCAACAGTCTGAAAAAACGCGTTTATTTCGAGCTGAAAAACACGTTTTGAAAAGTGTGCTGTTCCTGCCCCAGAAGTTACATAGGGGTAACCAAAGTTGCCCAAACGTGTTTATTTCTGCTGAAAAACACGTTTTGGCAACTTCTGCACACTGGGGTTAAGGGCTGACTCACTGGGCTCTTTTGAGTCAGGCAGTTACATTGGGATTCAACAGTCTGAAAAAACGTGTTTAATTCGAGCTGAAAAACACGTTTTGAAAAGTGTGCTGTTCCTGCCCAAGAAGTTACATGGGGGTGACCAAAGTTGCCCAAACGTGTTTATTTCTGCTGAAAAACACGTTTTGACAACTTCTGCACACTGCGGTTAAGGGCTGACAGAGTGGGCTCTTCTGAGCCTAGCAGTTACATTGGGATTCAAGAATCTGAAAAAACGCGTTTATTTCGAGCTGAAAAACACGTTTTGAAAAGTGTGCAGTTCCTGCCCTAGAAGTTACATGGGGGTGACCAAAGTTGACTAACGTGTTTATTTCTGCTGAAAAACACGTTTTGCAACTTCTGCACACTGGGATTAAGGGCTGATTCAGTGGGCTCTTCTGAGCCAGGCAGTTACATTGGGATTCAACAGTCTGAAAAAACGTGTTTAATTCGAGCTGAAAAACACGTTTTGAAAAGTGTGCAGTTCCTGCCCCAGAAGTTACATGGGGGTGACCAAAGTTGACTAACGTGTTTATTTCTGATGAAAAACAGATTTTGACAACTCCTGCACACTGCGGTTAAGGGCTGACAGAGTGGGATCTTCTGAGCCTAGCAGTTACATTGGGATTCAAGCATCTGAAAAAACGCGTTTATTTCGAGCTGAAAAACACGTTTTGAAAAGTGTGCAGTTCCTGCCCAAGAAGTCACATGGGGGTGACCAAAGTTGCCCAAATGTGTTTATTTCTGCTGAAAAACACGTTTTGACAACTTCTGCACACTGCGGTTAAGGGCTGACAGAGTGGGCTCTTCTGAGCCTAGCAGTTACATTGGGATTCAAGAGTCTGAAAAAACGCGTTTATTTCAAGCTGAAAAACACGTTTTGAAAACTGTGCTGTCCTTGCCCCAAAAGTTACATGGGGTGACCAAAGTTGCCCAAACTTGTTTATTTCTGCTGAAAAACACGTTTTGACAACTTCTGCACACTGCGGTTAAGGGCTGACAGAGTGGGATCTTCTGAGCCTAGCAGTTACATTGGGATTCAAGAATCTGAAAAAACGCGTTTATTTCGAGCTGAAAAACAGGTTTTGAAAAGTGTGCAGTTCCTGCCCCAGAAGTTACATGGGGGTGACCAAAGTTGCCGAAACGTGCTTATTTCTGCTGAAAAACACGTTTTGCAACTTCTGCACACTGGGGTTAAGGGCTGATTCAGTGGGCTCTTCTGAGCCAGGCAGTTACATTGGGATTCAACAGTCTGAGAAAACGCGTTTATTTCGAGCTGAAAAATAAGTTTTGAAAACTGTACTGTTCCTGTCCCAGAAGTTACATGAGGGTGACCAAAGTTACCCAAACGTGTTTATTTCTGCTGAAAAACACGTTTTGACAACTTCTGCACACTGCGGTTAAGGGTTGACAGAGTGGGCTCTTCTGAGCCTAGCAGTTACATTGGGATTCAAGAGTCTGAAAAAACGCGTTTATTTCAAACTGAAAAACACGTTTTGAAAACTGTTCTGTCTTTGCCCCAAAAGTTACATGGGGTGACCAAAGTTGCCCAAACTTGTTTATTTCTGCTGAAAAACACGTTTTGACAACTTCTGCACACTGGGGTTAAGGGGTGATTCAGTGGGCTCTTCTGAGCCAGGCAGTTACATTGGGATTCAACAGTCTGAAAAAACGCGTTTATTTTGAGCTGAAAAACACGTTTTGAAAAGTGTGCTGTTCCTGCCCAAGAAGTTACATGGGGGTGACCAAAGTTGCCCAAACGTGTTTATTTCTGCTGAAAAACACGTTTTGACAACTTCTGCACACTGCGGTTAAGGGCTGACAGAGTGGGCTCTTCTGAGCCTAGCAGTTACATTGGGATTCAAGAATCTGAAAAAACGCGTTTATTTCGAGCTGAAAAACACGTTTTGAAAAGTGTGCAGTTCCTGCCCTAGAAGTTACATGGGGGTGACCAAAGTTGACTAACGTGTTTATTTCTGCTGAAAAACACGTTTTGCAACTTCTGCACACTGGGATTAAGGGCTGATTCAGTGGGCTCTTCTGAGCCAGGCAGTTACATTGGGATTCAACAGTCTGAAAAAACGTGTTTAATTCGAGCTGAAAAACACGTTTTGAAAAGTGTGCAGTTCCTGCCCCAGAAGTTACATGGGGGTGACCAAAGTTGACTAACGTGTTTATTTCTGATGAAAAACACATTTTGACAACTCCTGCACACTGCGGTTAAGGGCTGACAGAGTGGGATCTTCTGAGCCTAGCAGTTACATTGGGATTCAAGCATCTGAAAAAACGCGTTTATTTCGAGCTGAAAAACACGTTTTGAAAAGTGTGCAGTTCCTGCCCAAGAAGTCACATGGGGGTGACCAAAGTTGCCCAAATGTGTTTATTTCTGCTGAAAAACACGTTTTGACAACTTCTGCACACTGCGGTTAAGGGCTGACAGAGTGGGCTCTTCTGAGCCTAGCAGTTACATTGGGATTCAAGAGTCTGAAAAAACGCGTTTATTTCAAGCTGAAAAACACGTTTTGAAAACTGTGCTGTCCTTGCCCCAAAAGTTACATGGGGTGACCAAAGTTGCCCAAACTTGTTTATTTCTGCTGAAAAACACGTTTTGACAACTTCTGCACACTGCGGTTAAGGGCTGACAGAGTGGGATCTTCTGAGCCTAGCAGTTACATTGGGATTCAAGAATCTGAAAAAACGCGTTTATTTCGAGCTGAAAAACAGGTTTTGAAAAGTGTGCAGTTCCTGCCCCAGAAGTTACATGGGGGTGACCAAAGTTGCCGAAACGTGCTTATTTCTGCTGAAAAACACGTTTTGCAACTTCTGCACACTGGGGTTAAGGGCTGATTCAGTGGGCTCTTCTGAGCCAGGCAGTTACATTGGGATTCAACAGTCTGAGAAAACGCGTTTATTTCGAGCTGAAAAATAAGTTTTGAAAACTGTACTGTTCCTGTCCCAGAAGTTACATGAGGGTGACCAAAGTTACCCAAACGTGTTTATTTCTGCTGAAAAACACGTTTTGACAACTTCTGCACACTGCGGTTAAGGGTTGACAGAGTGGGCTCTTCTGAGCCTAGCAGTTACATTGGGATTCAAGAGTCTGAAAAAACGCGTTTATTTCAAACTGAAAAACACGTTTTGAAAACTGTTCTGTCTTTGCCCCAAAAGTTACATGGGGTGACCAAAGTTGCCCAAACTTGTTTATTTCTGCTGAAAAACACGTTTTGACAACTTCTGCACACTGGGGTTAAGGGGTGATTCAGTGGGCTCTTCTGAGCCAGGCAGTTACATTGGGATTCAACAGTCTGAAAAAACGCGTTTATTTTGAGCTGAAAAACACGTTTTGAAAAGTGTTCTGTTCCTGCCCCAGAATTTACATGGGGGTGACCAAATTTGCCCACTCGTGTTTATTTCTGCTGAAAAACACGTTTTGACAACTTCTGCACACTGGGGTTAAGGGCTGACTCACTAGGCTCTTTTGAGCCAGGCAGTTACATTGGGATTCAAGAGTCTGAAAAAACGCGTTTATTTCAAGCTGAAAAACACGTTTTGAAAACTGTACTTTCCCTGCCCCAAAAGTTACATGGGTTGACCAAAGTTGCCCAAACTTGTTTATTTCTGCTGAAAAACACGTTTTGACAACTTCTGCACACTGGGGTTAAGGGCTGACAGAGTGGGCTCTTCTGAGCCTGGCAGTTACATTGGGATTCAACAGTCTGAAAAAACGCGTTTATTTCGAGCTGAAAAACACGTTTTGAAAAGTGTGCTGTTCCTGCCCCAGAAGTTACATGGGGGTAACCAAAGTTGCCCAAACGTGTTTATTTCTGCTGAAAAACACGTTTTGGCAACTTCTGCACACTGGGGTTAAGGGCTGACTCACTGGGCTCTTTTGAGTCAGGCAGTTACATTGGGATTCAACAGTCTGAAAAAACGTGTTTAATTCGAGCTGAAAAACACGTTTTGAAAAGTGTGCAGTTCCTGCCCAAGAAGTCACATGGGGGTGACCAAAGTTGCCCAAACGTGTTTATTTCTGCTGAAAAACACGTTTTGACAACTTCTGCACACTGCGGTTAAGGGCTGACAGAGTGGGCTCTTCTGAGCCTAGCAGTTACATTGGGATTCAAGAGTCTGAAAAAACGCGTTTATTTCAAGCTGAAAAACACGTTTTGAAAACTGTGCTGTCCTTGCCCCAAAAGTTACATGGGGTGACCAAAGTTGCCCAAACTTGTTTATTTCTGCTGAAAAACACGTTTTGACAACTTCTGCACACTGCGGTTAAGGGCTGACAGAGTGGGCTCTTCTGAGCCTAGCAGTTACATTGGGATTCAAGAATCTGAAAAAACGCGTTTATTTCGAGCTGAAAAACAGGTTTTGAAAAGTGTGCAGTTCCTGCCCCAGAAGTTACATGGGGGTGACCAAAGTTGCCGAAACGTGCTTATTTCTGCTGAAAAACACGTTTTGCAACTTCTGCACACTGGGGTTAAGGGCTGATTCAGTGGGCTCTTCTGAGCCAGGCAGTTACATTGGGATTCAACAGTCTGAGAAAACGCGTTTATTTCGAGCTGAAAAATAAGTTTTGAAAACTGTACTGTTCCTGTCCCAGAAGTTACATGAGGGTGACCAAAGTTACCCAAACGTGTTTATTTCTGCTGAAAAACACGTTTTGACAACTTCTGCACACTGCGGTTAAGGGCTGACAGAGTGGGCTCTTCTGAGCCTAGCAGTTACATTGGGATTCAAGAGTCTAAAAAAACGCGTTTATTTCAAGCTGAAAAACACGTTTTGAAAACTGTTCTGTCCTTGCCCCAAAAGTTACATGGGGTGACCAAAGTTGCCCAAACTTGTTTATTTCTGTTGAAAAACACGTTTTGACAACTTCTGCACACTGGGGTTAAGGGCTGACAGAGTGGGCTCTTCTGAGCCTGGCAGTTACATTGGGATTCAACAGTCTGAAAAAACGCGTTTATTTCGAGCTGAAAAACACGTTTTGAAAAGTGTGCTGTTCCTGCCCCAGAAGTTACATAGGGGTAACCAAAGTTGCCCAAACGTGTTTATTTCTGCTGAAAAACACGTTTTGGCAACCTCTGCACACTGGGGTTAAGGGCTGACTCACTGGGCTCTTTTGAGTCAGGCAGTTACATTGGGATTCAACAGTCTGAAAAAACGTGTTTAATTCGAGCTGAAAAACACGTTTTGAAAAGTGTGCTGTTCCTGCCCAAGAAGTTACATGGGGGTGACCAAAGTTGCCCAAACGTGTTTATTTCTGCTGAAAAACACGTTTTGACAACTTCTGCACACTGCGGTTAAGGGCTGACAGAGTGGGCTCTTCTGAGCCTAGCAGTTACATTGGGATTCAAGAATCTGAAAAAACGCGTTTATTTCGAGCTGAAAAACACGTTTTGAAAAGTGTGCAGTTCCTGCCCTAGAAGTTACATGGGGGTGACCAAAGTTGACTAACGTGTTTATTTCTGCTGAAAAACACGTTTTGCAACTTCTGCACACTGGGATTAAGGGCTGATTCAGTGGGCTCTTCTGAGCCAGGCAGTTACATTGGGATTCAACAGTCTGAAAAAACGTGTTTAATTCGAGCTGAAAAACACGTTTTGAAAAGTGTGCAGTTCCTGCCCCAGAAGTTACATGGGGGTGACCAAAGTTGACTAACGTGTTTATTTCTGATGAAAAACACATTTTGACAACTCCTGCACACTGCGGTTAAGGGCTGACAGAGTGGGATCTTCTGAGCCTAGCAGTTACATTGGGATTCAAGCATCTGAAAAAACGCGTTTATTTCGAGCTGAAAAACACGTTTTGAAAAGTGTGCAGTTCCTGCCCAAGAAGTCACATGGGGGTGACCAAAGTTGCCCAAATGTGTTTATTTCTGCTGAAAAACACGTTTTGACAACTTCTGCACACTGCGGTTAAGGGCTGACAGAGTGGGCTCTTCTGAGCCTAGCAGTTACATTGGGATTCAAGAGTCTGAAAAAACGCGTTTATTTCAAGCTGAAAAACACGTTTTGAAAACTGTGCTGTCCTTGCCCCAAAAGTTACATGGGGTGACCAAAGTTGCCCAAACTTGTTTATTTCTGCTGAAAAACACGTTTTGACAACTTCTGCACACTGCGGTTAAGGGCTGACAGAGTGGGCTCTTCTGAGCCTAGCAGTTACATTGGGATTCAAGAATCTGAAAAAACGCGTTTATTTCGAGCTGAAAAACACGTTTTGAAAAGTGTGCAGTTCCTGCCCTAGAAGTTACATGGGGGTGACCAAAGTTGACTAACGTGTTTATTTCTGCTGAAAAACACGTTTTGCAACTTCTGCACACTGGGATTAAGGGCTGATTCAGTGGGCTCTTCTGAGCCAGGCAGTTACATTGGGATTCAACAGTCTGAAAAAACGTTTTTAATTCGAGCTGAAAAACACGTTTTGAAAAGTGTGCAGTTCCTGCCCCAGAAGTTACATGGGGGTGACCAAAGTTGACTAACGTGTTTATTTCTGATGAAAAACACATTTTGACAACTCCTGCACACTGCGGTTAAGGGCTGACAGAGTGGGATCTTCTGAGCCTAGCAGTTACATTGGGATTCAAGCATCTGAAAAAACGCGTTTATTTCGAGCTGAAAAACACGTTTTGAAAAGTGTGCAGTTCCTGCCCAAGAAGTCACATGGGGGTGACCAAAGTTGCCCAAACGTGTTTATTTCTGCTGAAAAACACGTTTTGACAACTTCTGCACACTGCGGTTAAGGGCTGACAGAGTGGGCTCTTCTGAGCCTAGCAGTTACATTGGGATTCAAGAGTCTGAAAAAACGCGTTTATTTCAAGCTGAAAAACACGTTTTGAAAACTGTGCTGTCCTTGCCCCAAAAGTTACATGGGGTGACCAAAGTTGCCCAAACTTGTTTATTTCTGCTGAAAAACACGTTTTGACAACTTCTGCACACTGCGGTTAAGGGCTGACAGAGTGGGCTCTTCTGAGCCTAGCAGTTACATTGGGATTCAAGAATCTGAAAAAACGCGTTTATTTCGAGCTGAAAAACAGGTTTTGAAAAGTGTGCAGTTCCTGCCCCAGAAGTTACATGGGGGTGACCAAAGTTGCCGAAACGTGCTTATTTCTGCTGAAAAACACGTTTTGCAACTTCTGCACACTGGGGTTAAGGGCTGATTCAGTGGGCTCTTCTGAGCCAGGCAGTTACATTGGGATTCAACAGTCTGAGAAAACGCGTTTATTTCGAGCTGAAAAATAAGTTTTGAAAACTGTACTGTTCCTGTCCCAGAAGTTACATGAGGGTGACCAAAGTTACCCAAACGTGTTTATTTCTGCTGAAAAACACGTTTTGACAACTTCTGCACACTGCGGTTAAGGGCTGACAGAGTGGGCTCTTCTGAGCCTAGCAGTTACATTGGGATTCAAGAGTCTAAAAAAACGCGTTTATTTCAAGCTGAAAAACACGTTTTGAAAACTGTTCTGTCCTTGCCCCAAAAGTTACATGGGGTGACCAAAGTTGCCCAAACTTGTTTATTTCTGTTGAAAAACACGTTTTGACAACTTCTGCACACTGGGGTTAAGGGCTGACAGAGTGGGCTCTTCTGAGCCTGGCAGTTACATTGGGATTCAACAGTCTGAAAAAACGCGTTTATTTCGAGCTGAAAAACACGTTTTGAAAAGTGTGCTGTTCCTGCCCCAGAAGTTACATAGGGGTAACCAAAGTTGCCCAAACGTGTTTATTTCTGCTGAAAAACACGTTTTGGCAACTTCTGCACACTGGGGTTAAGGGCTGACTCACTGGGCTCTTTTGAGTCAGGCAGTTACATTGGGATTCAACAGTCTGAAAAAACGTGTTTAATTCGAGCTGAAAAACACGTTTTGAAAAGTGTGCTGTTCCTGCCCAAGAAGTTACATGGGGGTGACCAAAGTTGCCCAAACGTGTTTATTTCTGCTGAAAAACACGTTTTGACAACTTCTGCACACTGCGGTTAAGGGCTGACAGAGTGGGCTCTTCTGAGCCTAGCAGTTACATTGGGATTCAAGAATCTGAAAAAACGCGTTTATTTCGAGCTGAAAAACACGTTTTGAAAAGTGTGCAGTTCCTGCCCTAGAAGTTACATGGGGGTGACCAAAGTTGACTAACGTGTTTATTTCTGCTGAAAAACACGTTTTGCAACTTCTGCACACTGGGATTAAGGGCTGATTCAGTGGGCTCTTCTGAGCCAGGCAGTTACATTGGGATTCAACAGTCTGAAAAAACGTGTTTAATTCGAGCTGAAAAACACGTTTTGAAAAGTGTGCAGTTCCTGCCCCAGAAGTTACATGGGGGTGACCAAAGTTGACTAACGTGTTTATTTCTGATGAAAAACACATTTTGACAACTCCTGCACACTGCGGTTAAGGGCTGACAGAGTGGGATCTTCTGAGCCTAGCAGTTACATTGGGATTCAAGCATCTGAAAAAACGCGTTTATTTCGAGCTGAAAAACACGTTTTGAAAAGTGTGCAGTTCCTGCCCAAGAAGTCACATGGGGGTGACCAAAGTTGCCCAAATGTGTTTATTTCTGCTGAAAAACACGTTTTGACAACTTCTGCACACTGGGGTTAAGGGCTGACTCACTGGGCTCTTTTGAGTCAGGCAGTTACATTGGGATTCAACAGTCTGAAAAAACGTGTTTAATTCGAGCTGAAAAACACGTTTTGAAAAGTGTGCTGTTCCTGCCCAAGAAGTTACATGGGGGTGACCAAAGTTGCCCAAACGTGTTTATTTCTGCTGAAAAACACGTTTTGACAACTTCTGCACACTGCGGTTAAGGGCTGACAGAGTGGGCTCTTCTGAGCCTAGCAGTTACATTGGGATTCAAGAATCTGAAAAAACGCGTTTATTTCGAGCTGAAAAACACGTTTTGAAAAGTGTGCAGTTCCTGCCCTAGAAGTTACATGGGGGTGACCAAAGTTGACTAACGTGTTTATTTCTGCTGAAAAACACGTTTTGCAACTTCTGCACACTGGGATTAAGGGCTGATTCAGTGGGCTCTTCTGAGCCAGGCAGTTACATTGGGATTCAACAGTCTGAAAAAACGTGTTTAATTCGAGCTGAAAAACACGTTTTGAAAAGTGTGCAGTTCCTGCCCCAGAAGTTACATGGGGGTGACCAAAGTTGACTAACGTGTTTATTTCTGATGAAAAACACATTTTGACAACTCCTGCACACTGCGGTTAAGGGCTGACAGAGTGGGATCTTCTGAGCCTAGCAGTTACATTGGGATTCAAGCATCTGAAAAAACGCGTTTATTTCGAGCTGAAAAACACGTTTTGAAAAGTGTGCAGTTCCTGCCCAAGAAGTCACATGGGGGTGACCAAAGTTGCCCAAATGTGTTTATTTCTGCTGAAAAACACGTTTTGACAACTTCTGCACACTGCGGTTAAGGGCTGACAGAGTGGGCTCTTCTGAGCCTAGCAGTTACATTGGGATTCAAGAGTCTGAAAAAACGCGTTTATTTCAAGCTGAAAAACACGTTTTGAAAACTGTGCTGTCCTTGCCCCAAAAGTTACATGGGGTGACCAAAGTTGCCCAAACTTGTTTATTTCTGCTGAAAAACACGTTTTGACAACTTCTGCACACTGCGGTTAAGGGCTGACAGAGTGGGATCTTCTGAGCCTAGCAGTTACATTGGGATTCAAGAATCTGAAAAAACGCGTTTATTTCGAGCTGAAAAACAGGTTTTGAAAAGTGTGCAGTTCCTGCCCCAGAAGTTACATGGGGGTGACCAAAGTTGCCGAAACGTGCTTATTTCTGCTGAAAAACACGTTTTGCAACTTCTGCACACTGGGGTTAAGGGCTGATTCAGTGGGCTCTTCTGAGCCAGGCAGTTACATTGGGATTCAACAGTCTGAGAAAACGCGTTTATTTCGAGCTGAAAAATAAGTTTTGAAAACTGTACTGTTCCTGTCCCAGAAGTTACATGAGGGTGACCAAAGTTACCCAAACGTGTTTATTTCTGCTGAAAAACACGTTTTGACAACTTCTGCACACTGCGGTTAAGGGTTGACAGAGTGGGCTCTTCTGAGCCTAGCAGTTACATTGGGATTCAAGAGTCTGAAAAAACGCGTTTATTTCAAACTGAAAAACACGTTTTGAAAACTGTTCTGTCTTTGCCCCAAAAGTTACATGGGGTGACCAAAGTTGCCCAAACTTGTTTATTTCTGCTGAAAAACACGTTTTGACAACTTCTGCACACTGGGGTTAAGGGGTGATTCAGTGGGCTCTTCTGAGCCAGGCAGTTACATTGGGATTCAACAGTCTGAAAAAACGCGTTTATTTTGAGCTGAAAAACACGTTTTGAAAAGTGTTCTGTTCCTGCCCCAGAATTTACATGGGGGTGACCAAATTTGCCCACTCGTGTTTATTTCTGCTGAAAAACACGTTTTGACAACTTCTGCACACTGGGGTTAAGGGCTGACTCACTAGGCTCTTTTGAGCCAGGCAGTTACATTGGGATTCAAGAGTCTGAAAAAACGCGTTTATTTCAAGCTGAAAAACACGTTTTGAAAACTGTACTTTCCCTGCCCCAAAAGTTACATGGGTTGACCAAAGTTGCCCAAACTTGTTTATTTCTGCTGAAAAACACGTTTTGACAACTTCTGCACACTGCGGTTAAGGGCTGACAGAGTGGGATCTTCTGAGCCTAGCAGTTACATTGGGATTCAAGAATCTGAAAAAACGCGTTTATTTAGAGCTGAAAAACAGGTTTTGAAAAGTGTGCAGTTCCTGCCCCAGAAGTTACATGGGGGTGACCAAAGTTGCCGAAACGTGCTTATTTCTGCTGAAAAACACGTTTTGCAACTTCTGCACACTGGGGTTAAGGGCTGATTCAGTGGGCTCTTCTGAGCCAGGCAGTTACATTGGGATTCAACAGTCTGAGAAAACGCGTTTATTTCGAGCTGAAAAATAAGTTTTGAAAACTGTACTGTTCCTGTCCCAGAAGTTACATGAGGGTGACCAAAGTTACCCAAACGTGTTTATTTCTGCTGAAAAACACGTTTTGACAACTTCTGCACACTGCGGTTAAGGGCTGACAGAGTGGGCTCTTCTGAGCCTAGCAGTTACATTGGGATTCAAGAGTCTGAAAAAACGCGTTTATTTCAAGCTGAAAAACACGTTTTGAAAAGTGTTCTGTTCCTGCCCCAGAATTTACATGGGGGTGACCAAATTTGCCCACTCGTGTTTATTTCTGCTGAAAAACACGTTTTGACAACTTCTGCACACTGGGGTTAAGGGCTGACTCACTAGGCTCTTTTGAGCCAGGCAGTTACATTGGGATTCAAGAGTCTGAAAAAACGCGTTTATTTCAAGCTGAAAAACACGTTTTGAAAACTGTACTTTCCCTGCCCCAAAAGTTACATGGGGTGACCAAAGTTGCCCAAACTTGTTTATTTCTGCTGAAAAACACGTTTTGACAACTTCTGCACACTGGGGTTAAGGGCTGACAGAGTGGGCTCTTCTGAGCCTGGCAGTTACATTGGGATTCAACAGTCTGAAAAAACGCGTTTATTTCGAGCTGAAAAACACGTTTTGAAAAGTGTGCTGTTCCTGCCCCAGAAGTTACATGGGGGTAACCAAAGTTGCCCAAACGTGTTTATTTCTGCTGAAAAACACGTTTTGGCAACTTCTGCACACTGGGGTTAAGGGCTGACTCAGTGGGCTCTTTTGAGTCAGGCAGTTACATTGGGATTCAACAGTCTGAAAAAACGTGTTTAATTCGAGCTGAAAAACACGTTTTGAAAAGTGTGCTGTTCCTGCCCAAGAAGTTACATGGGGGTGACCAAAGTTGCCCAAACGTGTTTATTTCTGCTGAAAAACACGTTTTGACAACTTCTGCACACTGCGGTTAAGGGCTGACAGAGTGGGCTCTTCTGAGCCTAGCAGTTACATTGGGATTCAAGAATCTGAAAAAACGCGTTTATTTCGAGCTGAAAAACACGTTTTGAAAAGTGTGCAGTTCCTGCCCTAGAAGTTACATGGGGGTGACCAAAGTTGACTAACGTGTTTATTTCTGCTGAAAAACACGTTTTGCAACTTCTGCACACTGGGATTAAGGGCTGATTCAGTGGGCTCTTCTGAGCCAGGCAGTTACATTGGGATTCAACAGTCTGAAAAAACGTGTTTAATTCGAGCTGAAAAACACGTTTTGAAAAGTGTGCTGTTCCTGCCCAAGAAGTTACATGGGGGTGACCAAAGTTGCCCAAACGTGTTTATTTCTGCTGAAAAACACGTTTTGACAACTTCTGCACACTGCGGTTAAGGGCTGACAGAGTGGGCTCTTCTGAGCCTAGCAGTTACATTGGGATTCAAGAATCTGAAAAAACGCGTTTATTTCGAGCTGAAAAACACGTTTTGAAAAGTGTGCAGTTCCTGCCCTAGAAGTTACATGGGGGTGACCAAAGTTGACTAACGTGTTTATTTCTGCTGAAAAACACGTTTTGCAACTTCTGCACACTGGGATTAAGGGCTGATTCAGTGGGCTCTTCTGAGCCAGGCAGTTACATTGGGATTCAACAGTCTGAAAAAACGTGTTTAATTCGAGCTGAAAAACACGTTTTGAAAAGTGTGCAGTTCCAGCCCCAGAAGTTACATGGGGGTGACCAAAGTTGACTAACGTGTTTATTTCTGATGAAAACCACATTTTGACAACTTCTGCACACTGCGGTTAAGGGCTGACAGAGTGGGATCTTCTGAGCCTAGCAGTTACATTGGGATTCAAGCATCTGAAAAAACGCGTTTATTTCGAGCTGAAAAACACGTTTTGAAAAGTGTGCAGTTCCTGCCCAAGAAGTCACATGGGGGTGACCAAAGTTGCCCAAACGTGTTTATTTCTGCTGAAAAACACGTTTTGACAACTTCTGCACACTGCGGTTAAGGGCTGACAGAGTGGGCTCTTCTGAGCCTAGCAGTTACATTGGGATTCAAGAGTCTGAAAAAACGCGTTTATTTCAAGCTGAAAAACACGTTTTGAAAACTGTGCTGTCCTTGCCCCAAAAGTTACATGGGGTGACCAAAGTTGCCCAAACTTGTTTATTTCTGCTGAAAAACACGTTTTGACAACTTCTGCACACTGCGGTTAAGGGCTGACAGAGTGGGATCTTCTGAGCCTAGCAGTTACATTGGGATTCAAGAATCTGAAAAAACGCGTTTATTTCGAGCTGAAAAACAGGTTTTGAAAAGTGTGCAGTTCCTGCCCCAGAAGTTACATGGGGGTGACCAAAGTTGCCGAAACGTGCTTATTTCTGCTGAAAAACACGTTTTGCAACTTCTGCACACTGGGGTTAAGGGCTGATTCAGTGGGCTCTTCTGAGCCAGGCAGTTACATTGGGATTCAACAGTCTGAGAAAACGCGTTTATTTCGAGCTGAAAAATAAGTTTTGAAAACTGTACTGTTCCTGTCCCAGAAGTTACATGAGGGTGACCAAAGTTACCCAAACGTGTTTATTTCTGCTGAAAAACACGTTTTGACAACTTCTGCACACTGCGGTTAAGGGCTGACAGAGTGGGCTCTTCTGAGCCTAGCAGTTACATTGGGATTCAAGAGTCTAAAAAAACGCGTTTATTTCAAGCTGAAAAACACGTTTTGAAAACTGTTCTGTCCTTGCCCCAAAAGTTACATGGGGTGACCAAAGTTGCCCAAACTTGTTTATTTCTGTTGAAAAACACGTTTTGACAACTTCTGCACACTGGGGTTAAGGGCTGACAGAGTGGGCTCTTCTGAGCCTGGCAGTTACATTGGGATTCAACAGTCTGAAAAAACGCGTTTATTTCGAGCTGAAAAACACGTTTTGAAAAGTGTGCTGTTCCTGCCCCAGAAGTTACATAGGGGTAACCAAAGTTGCCCAAACGTGTTTATTTCTGCTGAAAAACACGTTTTGGCAACTTCTGCACACTGGGGTTAAGGGCTGACTCACTGGGCTCTTTTGAGTCAGGCAGTTACATTGGGATTCAACAGTCTGAAAAAACGTGTTTAATTCGAGCTGAAAAACACGTTTTGAAAAGTGTGCTGTTCCTGCCCAAGAAGTTACATGGGGGTGACCAAAGTTGCCCAAACGTGTTTATTTCTGCTGAAAAACACGTTTTGACAACTTCTGCACACTGCGGTTAAGGGCTGACAGAGTGGGCTCTTCTGAGCCTAGCAGTTACATTGGGATTCAAGAATCTGAAAAAACGCGTTTATTTCGAGCTGAAAAACACGTTTTGAAAAGTGTGCAGTTCCTGCCCTAGAAGTTACATGGGGGTGACCAAAGTTGACTAACGTGTTTATTTCTGCTGAAAAACACGTTTTGCAACTTCTGCACACTGGGATTAAGGGCTGATTCAGTGGGCTCTTCTGAGCCAGGCAGTTACATTGGGATTCAACAGTCTGAAAAAACGTGTTTAATTCGAGCTGAAAAACACGTTTTGAAAAGTGTGCAGTTCCTGCCCCAGAAGTTACATGGGGGTGACCAAAGTTGACTAACGTGTTTATTTCTGATGAAAAACACATTTTGACAACTCCTGCACACTGCGGTTAAGGGCTGACAGAGTGGGATCTTCTGAGCCTAGCAGTTACATTGGGATTCAAGCATCTGAAAAAACGCGTTTATTTCGAGCTGAAAAACACGTTTTGAAAAGTGTGCAGTTCCTGCCCAAGAAGTCACATGGGGGTGACCAAAGTTGCCCAAACGTGTTTATTTCTGCTGAAAAACACGTTTTGACAACTTCTGCACACTGCGGTTAAGGGCTGACAGAGTGGGCTCTTCTGAGCCTAGCAGTTACATTGGGATTCAAGAGTCTGAAAAAACGCGTTTATTTCAAGCTGAAAAACACGTTTTGAAAACTGTGCTGTCCTTGCCCCAAAAGTTACATGGGGTGACCAAAGTTGCCCAAACTTGTTTATTTCTGCTGAAAAACACGTTTTGACAACTTCTGCACACTGCGGTTAAGGGCTGACAGAGTGGGATCTTCTGAGCCTAGCAGTTACATTGGGATTCAAGAATCTGAAAAAACGCGTTTATTTCGAGCTGAAAAACAGGTTTTGAAAAGTGTGCAGTTCCTGCCCCAGAAGTTACATGGGGGTGACCAAAGTTGCCGAAACGTGCTTATTTCTGCTGAAAAACACGTTTTGCAACTTCTGCACACTGGGGTTAAGGGCTGATTCAGTGGGCTCTTCTGAGCCAGGCAGTTACATTGGGATTCAACAGTCTGAGAAAACGCGTTTATTTCGAGCTGAAAAATAAGTTTTGAAAACTGTACTGTTCCTGTCCCAGAAGTTACATGAGGGTGACCAAAGTTACCCAAACGTGTTTATTTCTGCTGAAAAACACGTTTTGACAACTTCTGCACACTGCGGTTAAGGGTTGACAGAGTGGGCTCTTCTGAGCCTAGCAGTTACATTGGGATTCAAGAGTCTGAAAAAACGCGTTTATTTCAAACTGAAAAACACGTTTTGAAAACTGTTCTGTCTTTGCCCCAAAAGTTACATGGGGTGACCAAAGTTGCCCAAACTTGTTTATTTCTGCTGAAAAACACGTTTTGACAACTTCTGCACACTGGGGTTAAGGGGTGATTCAGTGGGCTCTTCTGAGCCAGGCAGTTACATTGGGATTCAACAGTCTGAAAAAACGCGTTTATTTTGAGCTGAAAAACACGTTTTGAAAAGTGTTCTGTTCCTGCCCCAGAATTTACATGGGGGTGACCAAATTTGCCCACTCGTGTTTATTTCTGCTGAAAAACACGTTTTGACAACTTCTGCACACTGGGGTTAAGGGCTGACTCACTAGGCTCTTTTGAGCCAGGCAGTTACATTGGGATTCAAGAGTCTGAAAAAACGCGTTTATTTCAAGCTGAAAAACACGTTTTGAAAACTGTACTTTCCCTGCCCCAAAAGTTACATGGGTTGACCAAAGTTGCCCAAACTTGTTTATTTCTGCTGAAAAACACGTTTTGACAACTTCTGCACACTGCGGTTAAGGGCTGACAGAGTGGGCTCTTCTGAGCCTAGCAGTTACATTGGGATTCAAGAATCTGAAAAAACGCGTTTATTTCGAGCTGAAAAACACGTTTTGAAAAGTGTGCAGTTCCTGCCCTAGAAGTTACATGGGGGTGACCAAAGTTGACTAACGTGTTTATTTCTGCTGAAAAACACGTTTTGCAACTTCTGCACACTGGGATTAAGGGCTGATTCAGTGGGCTCTTCTGAGCCAGGCAGTTACATTGGGATTCAACAGTCTGAAAAAACGTGTTTAATTTGAGCTGAAAAACACGTTTTGAAAAGTGTGCAGTTCCTGCCCCAGAAGTTACATGGGGGTGACCAAAGTTGACTAACGTGTTTATTTCTGATGAAAAACACATTTTGACAACTCCTGCACACTGCGGTTAAGGGCTGACAGAGTGGGATCTTCTGAGCCTAGCAGTTACATTGGGATTCAAGCATCTGAAAAAACGCGTTTATTTTGAGCTGAAAAACACGTTTTGAAAAGTGTGCAGTTCCTGCCCAAGAAGTCACATGGGGGTGACCAAAGTTGCCCAAATGTGTTTATTTCTGCTGAAAAACACGTTTTGACAACTTCTGCACACTGCGGTTAAGGGCTGACAGAGTGGGCTCTTCTGAGCCTAGCAGTTACATTGGGATTCAAGAGTCTGAAAAAACGCGTTTATTTCAAGCTGAAAAACACGTTTTGAAAACTGTGCTGTCCTTGCCCCAAAAGTTACATGGGGTGACCAAAGTTGCCCAAACTTGTTTATTTCTGCTGAAAAACACGTTTTGACAACTTCTGCACACTGCGGTTAAGGGCTGACAGAGTGGGATCTTCTGAGCCTAGCAGTTACATTGGGATTCAAGAATCTGAAAAAACGCGTTTATTTCGAGCTGAAAAACAGGTTTTGAAAAGTGTGCAGTTCCTGCCCCAGAAGTTACATGGGGGTGACCAAAGTTGCCGAAACGTGCTTATTTCTGCTGAAAAACACGTTTTGGCAACTTCTGCACACTGGGGTTAAGGGCTGATTCAGTGGGCTCTTCTGAGCCAGGCAGTTACATTGGGATTCAACAGTCTGAGAAAACGCGTTTATTTTGAACTGAAAAACACGTTTTGAAAAGTGTTCTGTTCCTGCCCCAGAATTTACATGGGGGTGACCAAATTTGCCCACTCGTGTTTATTTCTGCTGAAAAACACGTTTTGACAACTTCTGCACACTGGGGTTAAGGGCTGACTCACTAGGCTCTTTTGAGCCAGGCAGTTACATTGGGATTCAAGAGTCTGAAAAAACGCGTTTATTTCAAGCTGAAAAACACGTTTTGAAAACTGTACTTTCCCTGCCCCAAAAGTTACATGGGTTGACCAAAGTTGCCCAAACTTGTTTATTTCTGCTGAAAAACACGTTTTGACAACTTCTGCACACTGGGGTTAAGGGCTGACAGAGTGGGCTCTTCTGAGCCTGGCAGTTACATTGGGATTCAACAGTCTGAAAAAACGCGTTTATTTCGAGCTGAAAAACACGTTTTGAAAAGTGTGCTGTTCCTGCCCCAGAAGTTACATGGGGGTAACCAAAGTTGCCCAAACGTGTTTATTTCTGCTGAAAAACACGTTTTGGCAACTTCTGCACACTGGGGTTAAGGGCTGACTCACTGGGCTCTTTTGAGTCAGGCAGTTACATTGGGATTCAAGAGTCTAAAAAAACGCGTTTATTTCAAGCTGAAAAACACGTTTTGAAAACTGTTCTGTCCTTGCCCCAAAAGTTACATGGGGTGACCAAAGTTGCCCAAACTTGTTTATTTCTGTTGAAAAACACGTTTTGACAACTTCTGCACACTGGGGTTAAGGGCTGACAGAGTGGGCTCTTCTGAGCCTGGCAGTTACATTGGGATTCAACAGTCTGAAAAAACGCGTTTATTTCGAGCTGAAAAACACGTTTTGAAAAGTGTGCTGTTCCTGCCCCAGAAGTTACATAGGGGTAACCAAAGTTGCCCAAACGTGTTTATTTCTGCTGAAAAACACGTTTTGGCAACTTCTGCACACTGGGGTTAAGGGCTGACTCACTGGGCTCTTTTGAGTCAGGCAGTTACATTGGGATTCAACAGTCTGAAAAAACGTGTTTAATTCGAGCTGAAAAACACGTTTTGAAAAGTGTGCTGTTCCTGCCCAAGAAGTTACATGGGGGTGACCAAAGTTGCCCAAACGTGTTTATTTCTGCTGAAAAACACGTTTTGACAACTTCTGCACACTGCGGTTAAGGGCTGACAGAGTGGGCTCTTCTGAGCCTAGCAGTTACATTGGGATTCAAGAATCTGAAAAAACGCGTTTATTTCGAGCTGAAAAACACGTTTTGAAAAGTGTGCAGTTCCTGCCCTAGAAGTTACATGGGGGTGACCAAAGTTGACTAACGTGTTTATTTCTGCTGAAAAACACGTTTTGCAACTTCTGCACACTGGGATTAAGGGCTGATTCAGTGGGCTCTTCTGAGCCAGGCAGTTACATTGGGATTCAACAGTCTGAAAAAACGTGTTTAATTCGAGCTGAAAAACACGTTTTGAAAAGTGTGCAGTTCCTGTCCCAGAAGTTACATGGGGGTGACCAAAGTTGACTAACGTGTTTATTTCTGATGAAAAACACATTTTGACAACTCCTGCACACTGCGGTTAAGGGCTGACAGAGTGGGATCTTCTGAGCCTAGCAGTTACATTGGGATTCAAGCATCTGAAAAAACGCGTTTATTTCGAGCTGAAAAACACGTTTTGAAAAGTGTGCAGTTCCTGCCCAAGAAGTCACATGGGGGTGACCAAAGTTGCCCAAATGTGTTTATTTCTGCTGAAAAACACGTTTTGACAACTTCTGCACACTGCGGTTAAGGGCTGACAGAGTGGGCTCTTCTGAGCCTAGCAGTTACATTGGGATTCAAGAGTCTGAAAAAACGCGTTTATTTCAAGCTGAAAAACACGTTTTGAAAACTGTGCTGTCCTTGCCCCAAAAGTTACATGGGGTGACCAAAGTTGCCCAAACTTGTTTATTTCTGCTGAAAAACACGTTTTGACAACTTCTGCACACTGCGGTTAAGGGCTGACAGAGTGGGATCTTCTGAGCCTAGCAGTTACATTGGGATTCAAGAATCTGAAAAAACGCGTTTATTTCGAGCTGAAAAACAGGTTTTGAAAAGTGTGCAGTTCCTGCCCCAGAAGTTACATGGGGGTGACCAAAGTTGCCGAAACGTGCTTATTTCTGCTGAAAAACACGTTTTGCAACTTCTGCACACTGGGGTTAAGGGCTGATTCAGTGGGCTCTTCTGAGCCAGGCAGTTACATTGGGATTCAACAGTCTGAGAAAACGCGTTTATTTCGAGCTGAAAAATAAGTTTTGAAAACTGTACTGTTCCTGTCCCAGAAGTTACATGAGGGTGACCAAAGTTACCCAAACGTGTTTATTTCTGCTGAAAAACACGTTTTGACAACTTCTGCACACTGCGGTTAAGGGTTGACAGAGTGGGCTCTTCTGAGCCTAGCAGTTACATTGGGATTCAAGAGTCTGAAAAAACGCGTTTATTTCAAACTGAAAAACACGTTTTGAAAACTGTTCTGTCTTTGCCCCAAAAGTTACATGGGGTGACCAAAGTTGCCCAAACTTGTTTATTTCTGCTGAAAAACACGTTTTGACAACTTCTGCACACTGGGGTTAAGGGGTGATTCAGTGGGCTCTTCTGAGCCAGGCAGTTACATTGGGATTCAACAGTCTGAAAAAACGCGTTTATTTTGAGCTGAAAAACACGTTTTGAAAAGTGTTCTGTTCCTGCCCCAGAATTTACATGGGGGTGACCAAATTTGCCCACTCGTGTTTATTTCTGCTGAAAAACACGTTTTGACAACTTCTGCACACTGGGGTTAAGGGCTGACTCACTAGGCTCTTTTGAGCCAGGCAGTTACATTGGGATTCAACAGTCTGAAAAAACGTGTTTAATTCGAGCTGAAAAACACGTTTTGAAAAGTGTGCTGTTCCTGCCCAAGAAGTTACATGGGGGTGACCAAAGTTGCCCAAACGTGTTTATTTCTGCTGAAAAACACGTTTTGACAACTTCTGCACACTGCGGTTAAGGGCTGACAGAGTGGGCTCTTCTGAGCCTAGCAGTTACATTGGGATTCAAGAATCTGAAAAAACGCGTTTATTTCGAGCTGAAAAACACGTTTTGAAAAGTGTGCAGTTCCTGCCCTAGAAGTTACATGGGGGTGACCAAAGTTGACTAACGTGTTTATTTCTGCTGAAAAACACGTTTTGCAACTTCTGCACACTGGGATTAAGGGCTGATTCAGTGGGCTCTTCTGAGCCAGGCAGTTACATTGGGATTCAACAGTCTGAAAAAACGTGTTTAATTCGAGCTGAAAAACACGTTTTGAAAAGTGTGCAGTTCCTGCCCCAGAAGTTACATGGGGGTGACCAAAGTTGACTAACGTGTTTATTTCTGATGAAAAACACATTTTGACAACTCCTGCACACTGCGGTTAAGGGCTGACAGAGTGGGATCTTCTGAGCCTAGCAGTTACATTGGGATTCAAGCATCTGAAAAAACGCGTTTATTTTGAGCTGAAAAACACGTTTTGAAAAGTGTGCAGTTCCTGCCCAAGAAGTCACATGGGGGTGACCAAAGTTGCCCAAATGTGTTTATTTCTGCTGAAAAACACGTTTTGACAACTTCTGCACACTGCGGTTAAGGGCTGACAGAGTGGGCTCTTCTGAGCCTAGCAGTTACATTGGGATTCAAGAGTCTGAAAAAACGCGTTTATTTCAAGCTGAAAAACACGTTTTGAAAACTGTGCTGTCCTTGCCCCAAAAGTTACATGGGGTGACCAAAGTTGCCCAAACTTGTTTATTTCTGCTGAAAAACACGTTTTGACAACTTCTGCACACTGCGGTTAAGGGCTGACAGAGTGGGATCTTCTGAGCCTAGCAGTTACATTGGGATTCAAGAATCTGAAAAAACGCGTTTATTTCGAGCTGAAAAACAGGTTTTGAAAAGTGTGCAGTTCCTGCCCCAGAAGTTACATGGGGGTGACCAAAGTTGCCGAAACGTGCTTATTTCTGCTGAAAAACACGTTTTGCAACTTCTGCACACTGGGGTTAAGGGCTGATTCAGTGGGCTCTTCTGAGCCAGGCAGTTACATTGGGATTCAACAGTCTGAGAAAATGCGTTTATTTCGAGCTGAAAAATAAGTTTTGAAAACTGTACTGTTCCTGTCCCAGAAGTTACATGAGGGTGACCAAAGTTACCCAAACGTGTTTATTTCTGCTGAAAAACACGTTTTGACAACTTCTGCACACTGCGGTTAAGGGTTGACAGAGTGGGCTCTTCTGAGCCTAGCAGTTACATTGGGATTCAAGAGTCTGAAAAAACGCGTTTATTTCAAACTGAAAAACACGTTTTGAAAACTGTTCTGTCTTTGCCCCAAAAGTTACATGGGGTGACCAAAGTTGCCCAAACTTGTTTATTTCTGCTGAAAAACACGTTTTGACAACTTCTGCACACTGGGGTTAAGGGGTGATTCAGTGGGCTCTTCTGAGCCAGGCAGTTACATTGGGATTCAACAGTCTGAAAAAACGCGTTTATTTTGAGCTGAAAAACACGTTTTGAAAAGTGTTCTGTTCCTGCCCCAGAATTTACATGGGGGTGACCAAATTTGCCCACTCGTGTTTATTTCTGCTGAAAAACACGTTTTGACAACTTCTGCACACTGGGGTTAAGGGCTGACTCACTAGGCTCTTTTGAGCCAGGCAGTTACATTGGGATTCAAGAGTCTGAAAAAACGCGTTTATTTCAAGCTGAAAAACACGTTTTGAAAACTGTACTTTCCCTGCCCCAAAAGTTACATGGGTTGACCAAAGTTGCCCAAACTTGTTTATTTCTGCTGAAAAACACGTTTTGACAACTTCTGCACACTGGGGTTAAGGGCTGACAGAGTGGGCTCTTCTGAGCCTGGCAGTTACATTGGGATTCAACATTCTGAAAAAACGCGTTTATTTCGAGCTGAAAAACACGTTTTGAAAAGTGTGCTGTTCCTGCCCCAGAAGTTACATGGGGGTAACCAAAGTTGCCCAAACGTGTTTATTTCTGCTGAAAAACACGTTTTGGCAACTTCTGCACACTGGGGTTAAGGGCTGACTCACTGGGCTCTTTTGAGTCAGGCAGTTACATTGGGATTCAACAGTCTGAAAAAACGTGTTTAATTCGAGCTGAAAAACACGTTTTGAAAAGTGTGCTGTTCCTGCCCAAGAAGTTACATGGGGGTGACCAAAGTTGCCCAAACGTGTTTATTTCTGCTGAAAAACACGTTTTGACAACTTCTGCACACTGCGGTTAAGGGCTGACAGAGTGGGCTCTTCTGAGCCTAGCAGTTACATTGGGATTCAAGAATCTGAAAAAACGCGTTTATTTCGAGCTGAAAAACACGTTTTGAAAAGTGTGCAGTTCCTGCCCTAGAAGTTACATGGGGGTGACCAAAGTTGACTAACGTGTTTATTTCTGCTGAAAAACACGTTTTGCAACTTCTGCACACTGGGATTAAGGGCTGATTCAGTGGGCTCTTCTGAGCCAGGCAGTTACATTGGGATTCAACAGTCTGAAAAAACGTTTTTAATTCGAGCTGAAAAACACGTTTTGAAAAGTGTGCAGTTCCTGCCCCAGAAGTTACATGGGGGTGACCAAAGTTGACTAACGTGTTTATTTCTGATGAAAAACACATTTTGACAACTCCTGCACACTGCGGTTAAGGGCTGACAGAGTGGGATCTTCTGAGCCTAGCAGTTACATTGGGATTCAAGCATCTGAAAAAACGCGTTTATTTCGAGCTGAAAAACACGTTTTGAAAAGTGTGCAGTTCCTGCCCAAGAAGTCACATGGGGGTGACCAAAGTTGCCCAAACGTGTTTATTTCTGCTGAAAAACACGTTTTGACAACTTCTGCACACTGCGGTTAAGGGCTGACAGAGTGGGCTCTTCTGAGCCTAGCAGTTACATTGGGATTCAAGAGTCTGAAAAAACGCGTTTATTTCAAGCTGAAAAACACGTTTTGAAAACTGTGCTGTCCTTGCCCCAAAAGTTACATGGGGTGACCAAAGTTGCCCAAACTTGTTTATTTCTGCTGAAAAACACGTTTTGACAACTTCTGCACACTGCGGTTAAGGGCTGACAGAGTGGGCTCTTCTGAGCCTAGCAGTTACATTGGGATTCAAGAATCTGAAAAAACGCGTTTATTTCGAGCTGAAAAACAGGTTTTGAAAAGTGTGCAGTTCCTGCCCCAGAAGTTACATGGGGGTGACCAAAGTTGCCGAAACGTGCTTATTTCTGCTGAAAAACACGTTTTGCAACTTCTGCACACTGGGGTTAAGGGCTGATTCAGTGGGCTCTTCTGAGCCAGGCAGTTACATTGGGATTCAACAGTCTGAGAAAACGCGTTTATTTCGAGCTGAAAAATAAGTTTTGAAAACTGTACTGTTCCTGTCCCAGAAGTTACATGAGGGTGACCAAAGTTACCCAAACGTGTTTATTTCTGCTGAAAAACACGTTTTGACAACTTCTGCACACTGCGGTTAAGGGCTGACAGAGTGGGCTCTTCTGAGCCTAGCAGTTACATTGGGATTCAAGAGTCTAAAAAAACGCGTTTATTTCAAGCTGAAAAACACGTTTTGAAAACTGTTCTGTCCTTGCCCCAAAAGTTACATGGGGTGACCAAAGTTGCCCAAACTTGTTTATTTCTGTTGAAAAACACGTTTTGACAACTTCTGCACACTGGGGTTAAGGGCTGACAGAGTGGGCTCTTCTGAGCCTGGCAGTTACATTGGGATTCAACAGTCTGAAAAAACGCGTTTATTTCGAGCTGAAAAACACGTTTTGAAAAGTGTGCTGTTCCTGCCCCAGAAGTTACATAGGGGTAACCAAAGTTGCCCAAACGTGTTTATTTCTGCTGAAAAACACGTTTTGGCAACTTCTGCACACTGGGGTTAAGGGCTGACTCACTGGGCTCTTTTGAGTCAGGCAGTTACATTGGGATTCAACAGTCTGAAAAAACGCGTTTATTTCGAGCTGAAAAACAGGTTTTGAAAAGTGTGCAGTTCCTGCCCCAGAAGTTACATGGGGGTGACCAAAGTTGCCGAAACGTGCTTATTTCTGCTGAAAAACACGTTTTGCAACTTCTGCACACTGGGGTTAAGGGCTGATTCAGTGGGCTCTTCTGAGCCAGGCAGTTACATTGGGATTCAACAGTCTGAGAAAACGCGTTTATTTCGAGCTGAAAAATAAGTTTTGAAAACTGTACTGTTCCTGTCCGAGAAGTTACATGAGGGTGACCAAAGTTACCCAAACGTGTTTATTTCTGCTGAAAAACACGTTTTGACAACTTCTGCACACTGCGGTTAAGGGTTGACAGAGTGGGCTCTTCTGAGCCTAGCAGTTACATTGGGATTCAAGAGTCTGAAAAAACGCGTTTATTTCAAGCTGAAAAACACGTTTTGAAAACTGTTCTGTCTTTGCCCCAAAAGTTACATGGGGTGACCAAAGTTGCCCAAACTTGTTTATTTCTGCTGAAAAACACGTTTTGACAACTTCTGCACACTGGGGTTAAGGGGTGATTCAGTGGGCTCTTCTGAGCCAGGCAGTTACATTGGGATTCAACAGTCTGAAAAAACGCGTTTATTTTGAGCTGGAAAACACGTTTTGAAAAGTGTTCTGTTCCTGCCCCAGAATTTACATGGGGGTGACCAAATTTGCCCACTCGTGTTTATTTCTGCTGAAAAACACGTTTTGACAACTTCTGCACACTGGGGTTAAGGGCTGACTCACTAGGCTCTTTTGAGCCAGGCAGTTACATTGGGATTCAAGAGTCTGAAAAAACGCGTTTATTTTAAGCTGAAAAACACGTTTTGAAAACTGTACTTTCCCTGCCCCAAAAGTTACATGGGGTGACCAAAGTTGCCCAAACTTGTTTATTTCTGCTGAAAAACACGTTTTGACAACTTCTGCACACTGGGGTTAAGGGCTGACAGAGTGGGCTCTTCTGAGCCTGGCAGTTACATTGGGATTCAACAGTCTGAAAAAACGCGTTTATTTCGAGCTGAAAAACATGTTTTGAAAAGTGTGCTGTTCCTGCCCCAGAAGTTACATGGGGGTAACCAAAGTTGCCCAAACGTGTTTATTTCTGCTGAAAAACACGTTTTGGCAACTTCTGCACACTGGGGTTAAGGGCTGACTCACTGGGCTCTTTTGAGTCAGGCAGTTACATTGGGATTCAACAGTCTGAAAAAACGTGTTTAATTCGAGCTGAAAAACACGTTTTGAAAAGTGTGCTGTTCCTGCCCAAGAAGTTACATGGGGGTGACCAAAGTTGCCCAAACGTGTTTATTTCTGCTGAAAAACACGTTTTGACAACTTCTGCACACTGCGGTTAAGGGCTGACAGAGTGGGCTCTTCTGAGCCTAGCAGTTACATTGGGATTCAAGAATCTGAAAAAACGCGTTTATTTCGAGCTGAAAAACACGTTTTGAAAAGTGTGCAGTTCCTGCCCTAGAAGTTACATGGGGGTGACCAAAGTTGACTAACGTGTTTATTTCTGCTGAAAAACACGTTTTGCAACTTCTGCACACTGGGATTAAGGGCTGATTCAGTGGGCTCTTCTGAGCCAGGCAGTTACATTGGGATTCAACAGTCTGAAAAAACGTGTTTAATTCGAGCTGAAAAACACGTTTTGAAAAGTGTGCAGTTCCAGCCCCAGAAGTTACATGGGGGTGACCAAAGTTGACTAACGTGTTTATTTCTGATGAAAAACACGTTTTGACAACTTCTGCACACTGCGGTTAAGGGCTGACAGAGTGGGCTCTTCTGAGCCTAGCAGTTACATTGGGATTCAAGAGTCTGAAAAAACGCGTTTATTTCAAGCTGAAAAACACGTTTTGAAAACTGTGCTGTCCTTGCCCCAAAAGTTACATGGGGTGACCAAAGTTGCCCAAACTTGTTTATTTCTGCTGAAAAACACGTTTTGACAACTTCTGCACAGTGGGGTTAAGGGGTGATTCAGTGGGCTCTTCTGAGCCAGGCAGTTACATTGGGATTCAACAGTCTGAAAAAACGCGTTTATTTTGAGCTGAAAAATACGTTTTGAAAAGTGTGCTGTTCCTGCCCCAGAATTTACATGGGGGTGACCAAATTTGCCCACTCGTGTTTATTTCTGCTGAAAAACACGTTTTGACAACTTCTGCACACTGGGGTTAAGGGCTGACTCACTAGGCTCTTTTGAGCCAGGCAGTTACATTGGGATTCAAGAGTCTGAAAAAACGCGTTTATTTCAAGCTGAAAAACACGTTTTGAAAACTGTTCTTTCCCTGCCCCAAAAGTTACATGGGGTGACCAAAGTTGCCCAAACTTGTTTATTTCTGCTGAAAAACACGTTTTGACAACTTCTGCACACTGGGGTTAAGGGCTGACAGAGTGGGCTCTTCTGAGCCTGGCAGTTACATTGGGATTCAACAGTCTGAAAAAACGCGTTTATTTCGAGCTGAAAAACACGTTTTGAAAAGTGTGCAGTTCCTGCCCCAGAAGTTACATGGGGGTGACCAAAGTTGCCGAAACGTGCTTATTTCTGCTGAAAAACACGTTTTGCAACTTCTGCACACTGGGGTTAAGGGCTGATTCAGTGGGCTCTTCTGAGCCAGGCAGTTACATTGGGATTCAACAGTCTGAGAAAACGCGTTTATTTCGAGCTGAAAAATAAGTTTTGAAAACTGTACTGTTCCTGTCCCAGAAGTTACATGAGGGTGACCAAAGTTACCCAAACGTGTTTATTTCTGCTGAAAAACACGTTTTGACAACTTCTGCACACTGCGGTTAAGGGTTGACAGAGTGGGCTCTTCTGAGCCTAGCAGTTACATTGGGATTCAAGAGTCTGAAAAAACGCGTTTATTTCAAGCTGAAAAACACGTTTTGAAAACTGTTCTGTCTTTGCCCCAAAAGTTACATGGGGTGACCAAAGTTGCCCAAACTTGTTTATTTCTGCTGAAAAACACGTTTTGACAACTTCTGCACACTGGGGTTAAGGGGTGATTCAGTGGGCTCTTCTGAGCCAGGCAGTTACATTGGGATTCAACAGTCTGAAAAAACGCGTTTATTTTGAGCTGAAAAACACGTTTTGAAAAGTGTTCTGTTCCTGACCCAGAATTTACATGGGGGTGACCAAATTTGCCCACTCGTGTTTATTTCTGCTGAAAAACACGTTTTGACAACTTCTGCACACTGGGGTTAAGGGCTGACTCACTAGGCTCTTTTGAGCCAGGCAGTTACATTGGGATTCAAGAGTCTGAAAAAACGCGTTTATTTCAAGCTGAAAAACACGTTTTGAAAACTGTACTTTCCCTGCCCCAGAAGTTACATGGGGGTAACCAAAGTTGCCCAAACGTGTTTATTTCTGCTGAAAAACACGTTTTGGCAACTTCTGCACACTGGGGTTAAGGGCTGACTCACTGGGCTCTTTTGAGTCAGGCAGTTACATTGGGATTCAACAGTCTGAAAAAACGTGTTTAATTCGAGCTGAAAAACACGTTTTGAAAAGTGTGCTGTTCCTGCCCAAGAAGTTACATGGGGGTGACCAAAGTTGCCCAAACGTGTTTATTTCTGCTGAAAAACACGTTTTGCAACTTCTGCACACTGGGATTAAGGGCTGATTCAGTGGGCTCTTCTGAGCCAGGCAGTTACATTGGGATTCAATAGTCTGAAAAAACGTGTTTAATTCGAGCTGAAAAACACGTTTTGAAAAGTGTGCAGTTCCTGCCCCAGAAGTTACATGGGGGTGACCAAAGTTGACTAACGTGTTTATTTCTGATGAAAAACACATTTTGACAACTTCTGCACACTGCGGTTAAGGGCTGACAGAGTGGGATCTTCTGAGCCTAGCAGTTACATTGGGATTCAAGCATCTGAAAAAACGCGTTTATTTCGAGCTGAAAAACACGTTTTGAAAAGTGTGCAGTTCCTGCCCAAGAAGTCACATGGGGGTGACCAAAGTTGCCCAAACGTGTTTATTTCTGCTGAAAAACACGTTTTGACAACTTCTGCACACTGCGGTTAAGGGCTGACAGAGTGGGCTCTTCTGAGCCTAGCAGTTACATTGGGATTCAAGAGTCTGAAAAAACGCGTTTATTTCAAGCTGAAAAACACGTTTTGAAAACTGTGCTGTCCTTGCCCCAAAAGTTACATGGGGTGACCAAAGTTGCCCAAACTTGTTTATTTCTGCTGAAAAACACGTTTTGACAACTTCTGCACACTGCGGTTAAGGGCTGACAGAGTGGGATCTTCTGAGCCTAGCAGTTACATTGGGATTCAAGAATCTGAAAAAACGCGTTTATTTCGAGCTGAAAAACAGGTTTTGAAAAGTGTGCAGTTCCTGCCCCAGAAGTTACATGGGGGTGACCAAAGTTGCCGAAACGTGCTTATTTCTGCTGAAAAACACGTTTTGCAACTTCTGCACACTGGGGTTAAGGGCTGATTCAGTGGGCTCTTCTGAGCCAGGCAGTTACATTGGGATTCAACAGTCTGAGAAAACGCGTTTATTTCGAGCTGAAAAATAAGTTTTGAAAACTGTACTGTTCCTGTCCCAGAAGTTACATGAGGGTGACCAAAGTTACCCAAACGTGTTTATTTCTGCTGAAAAACACGTTTTGACAACTTCTGCACACTGCGGTTAAGGGCTGACAGAGTGGGCTCTTCTGAGCCTAGCAGTTACATTGGGATTCAAGAGTCTGAAAAAACGCGTTTATTTCAAGCTGAAAAACACGTTTTGAAAACTGTTCTGTCCTTGCCCCAAAAGTTACATGGGGTGACCAAAGTTGCCCAAACTTGTTTATTTCTGCTGAAAAACACGTTTTGACAACTTCTGCACACTGGGGTTAAGGGGTGATTCAGTGGGCTCTTCTGAGCCAGGCAGTTACATTGGGATTCAACAGTCTGAAAAAACGCGTTTATTTTGAGCTGAAAAACACGTTTTGAAAAGTGTGCTGTTCCTGCCCCAGAATTTACATGGGTGTGACCAAATTTGCCCACTCGTGTTTATTTCTGCTGAAAAACACGTTTTGACAACTTCTGCACACTGGGGTTAAGGGCTGACTCACTAGGCTCTTTTGAGCCAGGCAGTTACATTGGGATTCAAGAGTCTGAAAAAACGCGTTTATTTCAAACTGAAAAACACGTTTTGAAAACTGTACTTTCCCTGCCCCAAAAGTTACATGGGGTGACCAAAGTTGCCCAAACTTGTTTATTTCTGCTGAAAAACACGTTTTGACAACTTCTGCACACTGGGGTTAAGGGGTGATTCAGTGGGCTCTTCTGAGCCAGGCAGTTACATTGGGATTCAAGAGTCTGAAAAAACGCGTTTATTTCAAGGTGAAAAACACGTTTTGAAAACTGTACTTTCCCTGCCCCAAAAGTTACATGGGGTGACCAAAGTTGCCCAAACTTGTTTATTTCTGCTGAAAAACACGTTTTGACAACTTCTGCACACTGGGGTTAAGGGCTGACAGAGTGGGCTCTTCTGAGCCTGGCAGTTACATTGGGATTCAACAGTCTGAAAAAACGCGTTTATTTCGAGCTGAAAAACACGTTTTGAAAAGTGTGCTGTTCCTGACCCAGAAGTTACATGGGGGTGACCAAAGTTGCCCAAACGTGTAAATTTCTGCTGAAAAACAAGTTTTGACAACTTCTGCACACTGGGGTTAAGGGCTGACTCAGTGGGCTCTTCTGAGCCAGGCAGTTACATTGGGATTCAACAGTCTGAAAAAACGCGTTTAATTCGAGCTGAAAAACACGTTTTGAAAAGTGTGCTGTCCCTGCCCTAGAAGTTACATGGGGGTGACCAAAGTTGACTAACGTGTTTATTTCTGCTGAAAAACACGTTTTGACAACTTCTGCACACTGGGGTTAAGGGCTGATTCAGTGGGCTCTTCTGAGCCAGGCAGTTACATTGGGATTCAACAGTCTGAGAAAACGCGTTTATTTCGAGCTGAAAAATAAGTTTTGAAAACTGTACTGTTCCTGTCCCAGAAGTTACATGAGGGTGACCAAAGTTACCCAAACGTGTTTATTTCTGCTGAAAAACACGTTTTGACAACTTCTGCACACTGCGGTTAAGGGCTGACAGAGTGGGCTCTTCTGAGCCTAGCAGTTACATTGGGATTCAAGAATCTGAAAAAACGCGTTTATTTCGAGCTGAAAAACACGTTTTGAAAAGTGTGCAGTTCCTGCCCCAGAAGTTACATGGGGGTGACCAAAGTTGCCCAAACGTGTTTATTTCTGCTGAAAAACACGTTTTGACAACTTCTGCACACTGGGGTTAAGGACTGATTCAGTGGGCTCTTCTGAGCCAGGCAGTTACATTGGGAATCAACAGTCTGAAAAAACGCGTTTATTTCGAGCTAAAAAACACGTTTTGAAAACTGTGCTTTTCTTGCCCCAAAAGTTACATGGGGGTGACCAAAGTTGCCCAAACGTGTTTATTTGTGCTGAAAAACATATTTTGACAACTTCTACACACTGGGGTTAAGGGCTGACTCAGTGGGCTCTTCTGAGCAAGGCAGTTACACTGCGATTCCAAGGGCTGAGAAAACGCGTTTATTTCGAGTTGAAAAACACGTTTTGAAAAGTGTGCTGTTACTGCCCTATAAGTAACATGGGGGTGACCAAAGTTGCCAAAACGTGTTTACTTGTGCTGAAAAACACGTTTTGACAACTGTGCTGTTCCTGCCCTATAAGTTACATGGTGGTGACCAAAGTTGCCAAAACGTGTTTTTTCTGCTTAAAAACACGTTTTGACAACTTCTGCACTCTGGGGTTAAGGGCTGGCTCATTGAGCTCATCTGAGCCAGGCAGTTACTTTGGGATTCAACAGTCTGAAAAAACGCGTTTATTTCGAGCTGAAAAACACGTTTTGAAAACTGTGCTGTTCTTGCCCCAAAAGTTACATGGGGGTGACCAAAGTTGCCAAAACGTGTTTATTTGTGCTGACAAACACGTTTTGACAACTTCTGCACACTGGGGTTAAGGGCTGACTCAGTGGGCTCTTCTGAACCAGGCAGTTACACTGCGATTCCAAGGGCTGAGAAAACGCGTTTATTTCGGGCTGAAAAACACGTTTTGAAAAGTGTGCTATTCCTGCCCTGTAAGTAACATGGGGGTGAACAAACTTGCCAAAACGTGTTTATTTGTGCTGACAAACACGTTTTGACAACTTCTGCACACTGGGGTTAAGGGCTGACTCAGTGGGCTCTTCTGAGCCAGGCAGTTACCTTGCGATTCCAAGGGATGAGAAAACGTGTTTATTTCGGGCTGAAAAACACGTTTTGAAAAATGTGCTGTTCCTACCCTATAAGTAACATGGGGATAACCAAAGATGTCAAAACGTGTTTATTTGTGCTGACAAACACGTTTTGACAACGTCTGCACACAGGGGTTAAGGGCTGGCTCAGTGAGCTCATCTGAGCCAGGCAGTTACATTGGGATTCAACAGTCTGAAAAAACGCGTTTATTTCGAGCTGAAAAACACGTTTTGAAAAGTGTGCTGTTCTTGCCCCAAAAGTTACATGGGGGTGACCAAAGTTGCCCAAACGTTTTTATTTGTGCTGAAAAACACGTTTTGACAACTTCTGCACACTGGGGTTAAAGGCTGACTCAGTGGGCTCTTCTGAGCCAGGCAGTTACACTGCGATTCCAAGGGCTGAGAAAACGCGTTTATTTCGAGCTGAAAAACACGTTTTGAAAAGTGTGCTGTTCCTGCCCTATAAGTAACATGGGGGTGACCAAAGTTGCCAAAACGTGTTTATTTGTGCTGAAAAACACGTTTTGACAACTTCTGCACACTGGAGTTAAGGGCTGACTCAGTGGGCTCTTCTGAGCCAGGCAGTTACACTGCAATTCCAAGGGCTGAGAAAACGCGTTTATTTCGGGCTGAAAAACACGTTTTGAAAAGTGTGCTGTAACTGCCCTATAAGTAACATGGGGGTGACCAAAGTTGCCAAAACGTGTTTATTTGTGCTGAAAAACACGTTTTGACAACTTCTGCACATTGGGGTTAAGGGCTGACTCAGTGGGCTCCTCTGAGCCAGGCAGTTACACTGCGATTCCAAGGGCTGAGAAAAAGCGTTCATTTCGAGCTGAAAAACACGTTTTGAAAAGTGTGCTGTTCCTGCCCTATAAGTAACATGGGGGTGACCAAAGTTGCCAAAACGTGTTTATTTGTGCTGAAAAACACGTTTTGACAACTTCTGCACACTGGGGTTAAGGGCTGGCTCAGTGAGCTCTTCTGAGCCAGGCAGTTACATTGGGATTCAACAGTCTGAAAAAACGCGTTTATTTCGAGCTGAAAAACACGTTTTGAAAAGTGTGCTGTTCTTACCCCAAAAGTTACATGGGGGTGACCAAAGTTGCCCAAACGTGTTTATTTGTGCTGAAAAACACTTTTGACAACTTCTGCACACTGGGGTTAAGGGCTGACTCAGTGGGCTCTTCTGAGCCAGGCAGTTACATTGGGATTCAACAGTCTTAAAAAACGCGTTTATTTCGAGCTGAAAAACACGTTTTGAAAACTGTACTGTTCTTGCCCCAAAAGTTACATGGGGGTGACCAAAGTTGTCCCAAACGTGTTTATTTGTGCTGAAAAACACGTTTTGACAACTGTGCTGTTCCTGCTCTATAAGTTACATGGTGGTGACCAAAGTTGCCAAAACGTGTTTTTTCTGCTGAAAAACACGTTTTGACAACTTCTGCACTCTGGGGTTAAGGGCTGGCTCATTGAGCTCATCTGAGCCAGGCAGTTACTTTGGGATTCAACAGTCTGAAAAAACGCGTTTATTTCGAGCTGAAAAACACGTTTTGAAAAGTGTGCTGTGCTTGCCCCAAAAGTTACATGGGGGTGACTAAAGTTGCCCAAACGTGTTTATTTGTGCTGAAAAACACGTTTTGACAACTTCTGCACACTGGGGTTAAGGGCTGACTCAGTGGGCTCTTCTGAGCCAGGCAGTTACACTGCGATTCCAAGGGCTGAGAAAACGCGTTTATTTCGAGCTGAAAAACACGTTTTATAAAGTGTGCTGTTCCTGCCCTATAAGTAACATGGGGGTGACCAAAGTTGCCAAAACGTGTTTATTTGTGCTGAAAAACACGTTTTGACAACTTCTGCACACTGGGGTTAAGGGCTGACTCAGTGGGCTCTTCTGAACCAGTCAGTTACACTGCGATTCCAAGGGCTGAGAAAACGCGTTTATTTCGGGCTGAAAAACACGTTTTGAAAAGTGTGCTATTCCTGCCCTATAAGAAACATGGGGGTGAACAAACTTGCCAAAACGTGTTTATTTGTGCTGAAAAACACGTTTTGACAACTTCTGCACACTGGGGTTAAGGTCTGGCTCAGTGAGCTCATCTGAGCCAGGCAGTTACATTGGTAATCAACAGTCTGAAAAAACACGTTTATTTCGAGCTGAAAAACACGTTTTGAAAACTGTGCTGTTCTTGCCCCTAAAGTTACATGGGGGTGACCAAAGTTGCCCAAACGTGTTTATTTGTGCTGAAAAACATGTTTTGACAACTTCTGCACACTGGGGTTAAGGGCTGACTCAGTGGGCTCCTCTGAGCCAGGCAGTAACACTGCGATTCCAAGGGCTGAGAAAACGCGTTTATTTCGAGCTGAAAAACACGTTTTGAAAAGTGTGCTGTACTTGCCCCAAAAGTTACATGGGGGTGACCAAAGTTGCCCAAACGTTTTTATTTGTGCTGAGAAACACGTTTTGACAACTTCTGCACACTGGGGTTAAGGGCTGACTCAGTGGGCTCTTCTGAGCCAGGCAGTTACATTGGGATTCAACAGTCTTAAAAAACGCGTTTATTTCGAGCTGAAAAACACGTTTTGAAAACTGTACTGTTCTTGCCCCAAAAGTTACATGGGGGTGACCAAAGTTGTCCCAAACGTGTTTATTTGTGCTGAATAACACGTTTTGACAACTGTGCTGTTCCTGCTCTATAAGTTACATGGTGGTGACCAAAGTTGCCAAAACGTGTTTTTTCTGCTGAAAAACACGTTTTGACAACTTCTGCACTCTGGGGTTAAGGGCTGGCTCATTGAGCTCATCTGAGCCAGGTAGTTACTTTGGGATTCAACAGTCTGAAAAAACGCGTTTATTTCGAGCTGAAAAACACGTTTTGAAAAGTGTGCTGTGCTTGCCCCAAAAGTTACATGGGGGTGACCAAAGTTGCCCAAACGTGTTTATTTGTGCTGAAAAACACGTTTTGACAACTTCTGCACACTGGGGTTAAGGGCTGACTCAGTGGGCTCTTCTGAGCCAGGCAGTTACACTGCGATTCCAAGGGCTGAGAAAACGCGTTTATTTCGAGCTGAAAAACACGTTTTATAAAGTGTGCTGTTCCTGCCCTATAAGTAACATGGGGGTGACCAAAGTTGCCAAAACGTGTTTATTTGTGCTGAAAAACACGTTTTGACAACTTCTGCACACTGGGGTTAAGGGCTGGCTCAGTGAGCTCATCTGAGCCAGGCAGTTACATTGGGATTCAACAGTCTGAAAAAACGCGTTTATTTCGAGCTGAAAAACACGTTTTGAAAACTGTGCTGTTCTTGCCCCAAAAGTTACATGGGGGTGACCAAAGTTGCCCAAACGTGTTTATTTGTGCTGAAAAACACGTTTTGACAACTGTGCTGTTCCTGCCCTATAAGTTACATGGTGGTGACCAAAGTTGCCAAAACGTGTTTTTTCTGCTGAAAAACACGTTTTGACAACTTCTGCACTCTAGGGTTAAGGGCTGGATCATTGAGCTCATCTGAGCCAGGCAGTTACTTTGGGATTCAACAGTTTGAAAAAACGCGTTTATTTCGAGCTGAAAAACACGTTTTGAAAAGTGTGCTGTTCGAGCCCTATATGTAACATGGGGGTGACCAAAGTTGCCAAAACGTGTTTATTTGTGCTGACAAACACGTTTTGACAACTTCTGCACACTGGGGTTAAGGGCTGACTCAGTGGGCTCTTCTGAGCCAGGCAGTTACCTTGCGATTCCAAGGGATGAGAAAACGCGTTTATTTCGGGCTGAAAAACACGTTTTGAAAAGTGTGCTGTTCTTGCCCCAAAAGTTACATGGGGGTGACCAAAGTTGCCCAAACATGTTTATTTGTGCTGAAAAACACGTTTTGACAACTTCTGCACACTGGGGTTAAGGGCTGACTCAGTGGGCTCTTCTGAGCCAGGCAGTTACACTGCGATTCCAAGTGCTGAGAAAACGCGTTTATTTCGAGCTGAAAAACACGTTTTGAAAACTGTGCTGTACTTGCCCCAAAAGTTACATGGGGGTGACCAAAGTTGCCCAAACATGTTTATTTGTGCTGAAAAACACGTTTTGACAACTTCTGCACACTGGGGTTAAGGGCTGACTCAGTGGGCTCTTCTGAGCCAGGCAGTTACACTGCGATTCCAAGTGCTGAGAAAACGCGTTTATTTCGAGCTGAAAAACACGTTTTGAAAACTGTGCTGTTCTTGCCCTATAAGTTACATGGGGGTGACCAAAGTTGCCCAAACGTGTTTATTTGTGCTGAAAAACACGTTTTGACAACTTCTGCACATTGGGGTTAAGGGCTGACTCAGTGGGCTCCTCTGAGCCAGGCAGTAACACTGCGATTCCAAGGGCTGAGAAAACACGTTTATTTCGAGCTGAAAAACACGTTTTGAAAAGTGTGCTGTACTTGCCCCAAAAGTTACATGGGGGTGACCAAAGTTGCCCAAACGTTTTTATTTGTGCTGAGAAACACGTTTTGACAACTTCTGCACACTGGGGTTAAGGGCTGACTCAGTGGGCTCTTCTGAGCCAGGCAGTTACATTGGGATTCAACAGTCTTAAAAAACGCGTTTATTTCGAGCTGAAAAACACGTTTTGAAAACTGTACTGTTCTTGCCCCAAAAGTTACATGGGGGTGACCAAAGTTGTCCCAAACGTGTTTATTTGTGCTGAAAAACACGTTTTGACAACTGTGCTGTTCCTGCTCTATAAGTTACATGGTGGTGACCAAAGTTGCCAAAACGTGTTTTTTCTGCTGAAAAATACGTTTTGACAACTTCTGCACTCTGGGGTTAAGGGCTGGCTCATTGAGCTCATCTGAGCCAGGTAGTTACTTTGGGATTCAACAGTCTGAAAAAACGTGTTTATTTCGAGCTGAAAAACACGTTTTGAAAAGTGTGCTGTGCTTGCCCCAAAAGTTACATGGGGGTGACCAAAGTTGCCCAAACGTGTTTATTTGTGCTGAAAAACACGTTTTGACAACTTCTGCACACTGGGGTTAAGGGCTGACTCAGTGGGCTCTTCTGAGCCAGGCAGTTACACTGCGATTCCAAGGGCTGAGAAAACGCGTTTATTTCGAGCTGAAAAACACGTTTTATAAAGTGTGCTGTTCCTGCCCTATAAGTAACATGGGGGTGACCAAAGTTGCCAAAACGTGTTTATTTGTGCTGAAAAACACGTTTTGACAACTTCTGCACACTGGGGTTAAGGGCTGGCTCAGTGAGCTCATCTGAGCCAGGCAGTTACATTGGGATTCAACAGTCTGAAAAAACGCGTTTATTTCGAGCTGAAAAACACGTTTTGAAAACTGTGCTGTTCTTGCTCCAAAAGTTACATGGGGGTGACCAAAGTTGCCCAAACGTGTTTATTTGTGCTGAAAAACACGTTTTGACAACTGTGCTGTTCCTGCCCTATAAGTTACATGGGGGTGACCAATGTTGCCAAAACGTGTATATTTGTGTTGAAAAACACGTATTGACAACTTTTGCACACTGGGGTTAAGGGCTGACTCAGTGGGCTCTTCTGAACCAGGCAGTTACACTGCGATTCCAAGGGCTGAGAAAACGCATTTATTTCGGGCTGAAAAACACGTTTTGATAAGTGTGCTGTTCCAGCCCTATAAGTAACATGGGAATGACCAAAGTTGCCAAAACGTGTTTATTTGTGCTGAAAAACACGTTTTGACAACTTCTGCACACTGGGGTTAAGGGCTAGCTCAGTGAGCTCATCTGAGCCAGGCAGTTACATTGGTAATCAACAGTCTGAAAAAACACGTTTATTTCGAGCTGAAAAACACGTTTTGAAAACTGTGCTGTTCTTGCCCCAAAAGTTACATGGGGGTGACCAAAGTTGCCCAAACATGTTTATTTGTGCTGAAAAACACGTTTTGACAACTTCTGCACACTGGGGTTAAGGGCTGACTCAGTGGGCTCTTCTGAGCCAGGCAGTTACACTGCGATTCCAAGTGCTGAGAAAACGCGTTTATTTCGAGCTGAAAAACACGTTTTGAAAAGTGTGCTGTTCCTGCCCTATAAGTAACATGGGGGTGACCAAAGTTGCCAAAACGTGTTTATTTGTGCTGAAAAACACGTTTTGACAACTTCTGCACACTGGGGTTAAGGGCTGACTCAGTGGGCTCTTCTGAGCCAGGCAGTTACACTGCGATTCCAAGTGCTGAGAAAACGCGTTTATTTCGAGCTGAAAAACACGTTTTGAAAACTGTGCTGTTCTTGCCCTATAAGTTACATGGGGGTGACCAAAGTTGCCCAAACGTGTTTATTTGTGCTGAAAAACACGTTTTGACAACTTCTGCACATTGGGGTTAAGGGCTGACTCAGTGGGCTCCTCTGAGCCAGGCAGTAACACTGCGATTCCAAGGGCTGAGAAAACACGTTTATTTCGAGCTGAAAAACACGTTTTGAAAAGTGTGCTGTACTTGCCCCAAAAGTTACATGGGGGTGACCAAAGTTGCCCAAACGTTTTTATTTGTGCTGAGAAACACGTTTTGACAACTTCTGCACACTGGGGTTAAGGGCTGACTCAGTGGGCTCTTCTGAGCCAGGCAGTTACATTGGGATTCAACAGTCTTAAAAAACGCGTTTATTTCGAGCTGAAAAACACGTTTTGAAAACTGTACTGTTCTTGCCCCAAAAGTTACATGGGGGTGACCAAAGTTGTCCCAAACGTGTTTATTTGTGCTGAATAACACGTTTTGACAACTGTGCTGTTCCTGCTCTATAAGTTACATGGTGGTGACCAAAGTTGCCAAAACGTGTTTTTTCTGCTGAAAAACACGTTTTGACAACTTCTGCACTCTGGGGTTAAGGGCTGGCTCATTGAGCTCATCTGAGCCAGGTAGTTACTTTGGGATTCAACAGTCTGAAAAAACGCGTTTATTTCGAGCTGAAAAACACGTTTTGAAAAGTGTGCTGTGCTTGCCCCAAAAGTTACATGGGGGTGACCAAAGTTGCCCAAACGTGTTTATTTGTGCTGAAAAACACGTTTTGACAACTTCTGCACACTGGGGTTAAGGGCTGACTCAGTGGGCTCTTCTGAGCCAGGCAGTTACACTGCGATTCCAAGGGCTGAGAAAACGCGTTTATTTCGAGCTGAAAAACACGTTTTATAAAGTGTGCTGTTCCTGCCCTATAAGTAACATGGGGGTGACCAAAGTTGCCAAAACGTGTTTATTTGTGCTGAAAAACACGTTTTGACAACTTCTGCACACTGGGGTTAAGGGCTGGCTCAGTGAGCTCATCTGAGCCAGGCAGTTACATTGGGATTCAACAGTCTGAAAAAACGCGTTTATTTCGAGCTGAAAAACACGTTTTGAAAACTGTGCTGTTCTTGCCCCAAAAGTTACATGGGGGTGACCAAAGTTGCCCAAACGTGTTTATTTGTGCTGAAAAACACGTTTTGACAACTGTGCTGTTCCTGCCCTATAAGTTACATGGTGGTGACCAAAGTTGCCAAAACGTGTTTTTTCTGCTGAAAAACACGTTTTGACAACTTCTGCACTCTAGGGTTAAGGGCTGGATCATTGAGCTCATCTGAGCCAGGCAGTTACTTTGGGATTCAACAGTTTGAAAAAACGCGTTTATTTCGAGCTGAAAAACACGTTTTGAAAAGTGTGCTGTTCGAGCCCTATATGTAACATGGGGGTGACCAAAGTTGCCAAAACGTGTTTATTTGTGCTGACAAACACGTTTTGACAACTTCTGCACACTGGGGTTAAGGGCTGACTCAGTGGGCTCTTCTGAGCCAGGCAGTTACCTTGCGATTCCAAGGGATGAGAAAACGCGTTTATTTCGGGCTGAAAAACACGTTTTGAAAAGTGTGCTGTTCTTGCCCCAAAAGTTACATGGGGGTGACCAAAGTTGCCCAAACATGTTTATTTGTGCTGAAAAACACGTTTTGACAACTTCTGCACACTGGGGTTAAGGGCTGACTCAGTGGGCTCTTCTGAGCCAGGCAGTTACACTGCGATTCCAAGTGCTGAGAAAACGCGTTTATTTCGAGCTGAAAAACACGTTTTGAAAACTGTGCTGTACTTGCCCCAAAAGTTACATGGGGGTGACCAAAGTTGCCCAAACATGTTTATTTGTGCTGAAAAACACGTTTTGACAACTTCTGCACACTGGGGTTAAGGGCTGACTCAGTGGGCTCTTCTGAGCCAGGCAGTTACACTGCGATTCCAAGTGCTGAGAAAACGCGTTTATTTCGAGCTGAAAAACACGTTTTGAAAACTGTGCTGTTCTTGCCCTATAAGTTACATGGGGGTGACCAAAGTTGCCCAAACGTGTTTATTTGTGCTGAAAAACACGTTTTGACAACTTCTGCACATTGGGGTTAAGGGCTGACTCAGTGGGCTCCTCTGAGCCAGGCAGTAACACTGCGATTCCAAGGGCTGAGAAAACACGTTTATTTCGAGCTGAAAAACACGTTTTGAAAAGTGTGCTGTACTTGCCCCAAAAGTTACATGGGGGTGACCAAAGTTGCCCAAACGTTTTTATTTGTGCTGAGAAACACGTTTTGACAACTTCTGCACACTGGGGTTAAGGGCTGACTCAGTGGGCTCTTCTGAGCCAGGCAGTTACATTGGGATTCAACAGTCTTAAAAAACGCGTTTATTTCGAGCTGAAAAACACGTTTTGAAAACTGTACTGTTCTTGCCCCAAAAGTTACATGGGGGTGACCAAAGTTGTCCCAAACGTGTTTATTTGTGCTGAAAAACACGTTTTGACAACTGTGCTGTTCCTGCTCTATAAGTTACATGGTGGTGACCAAAGTTGCCAAAACGTGTTTTTTCTGCTGAAAAATACGTTTTGACAACTTCTGCACTCTGGGGTTAAGGGCTGGCTCATTGAGCTCATCTGAGCCAGGTAGTTACTTTGGGATTCAACAGTCTGAAAAAACGTGTTTATTTCGAGCTGAAAAACACGTTTTGAAAAGTGTGCTGTGCTTGCCCCAAAAGTTACATGGGGGTGACCAAAGTTGCCCAAACGTGTTTATTTGTGCTGAAAAACACGTTTTGACAACTTCTGCACACTGGGGTTAAGGGCTGACTCAGTGGGCTCTTCTGAGCCAGGCAGTTACACTGCGATTCCAAGGGCTGAGAAAACGCGTTTATTTCGAGCTGAAAAACACGTTTTATAAAGTGTGCTGTTCCTGCCCTATAAGTAACATGGGGGTGACCAAAGTTGCCAAAACGTGTTTATTTGTGCTGAAAAACACGTTTTGACAACTTCTGCACACTGGGGTTAAGGGCTGGCTCAGTGAGCTCATCTGAGCCAGGCAGTTACATTGGGATTCAACAGTCTGAAAAAACGCGTTTATTTCGAGCTGAAAAACACGTTTTGAAAACTGTGCTGTTCTTGCTCCAAAAGTTACATGGGGGTGACCAAAGTTGCCCAAACGTGTTTATTTGTGCTGAAAAACACGTTTTGACAACTGTGCTGTTCCTGCCCTATAAGTTACATGGGGGTGACCAATGTTGCCAAAACGTGTATATTTGTGTTGAAAAACACGTATTGACAACTTTTGCACACTGGGGTTAAGGGCTGACTCAGTGGGCTCTTCTGAACCAGGCAGTTACACTGCGATTCCAAGGGCTGAGAAAACGCATTTATTTCGGGCTGAAAAACACGTTTTGATAAGTGTGCTGTTCCAGCCCTATAAGTAACATGGGAATGACCAAAGTTGCCAAAACGTGTTTATTTGTGCTGAAAAACACGTTTTGACAACTTCTGCACACTGGGGTTAAGGGCTAGCTCAGTGAGCTCATCTGAGCCAGGCAGTTACATTGGTAATCAACAGTCTGAAAAAACACGTTTATTTCGAGCTGAAAAACACGTTTTGAAAACTGTGCTGTTCTTGCCCCAAAAGTTACATGGGGGTGACCAAAGTTGCCCAAACATGTTTATTTGTGCTGAAAAACACGTTTTGACAACTTCTGCACACTGGGGTTAAGGGCTGACTCAGTGGGCTCTTCTGAGCCAGGCAGTTACACTGCGATTCCAAGTGCTGAGAAAACGCGTTTATTTCGAGCTGAAAAACACGTTTTGAAAAGTGTGCTGTTCCTGCCCTATAAGTAACATGGGGGTGACCAAAGTTGCCAAAACGTGTTTATTTGTGCTGAAAAACACGTTTTGACAACTTCTGCACACTGGGGTTAAGGGCTGACTCAGTGGGCTCTTCTGAGCCAGGCAGTTACACTGCGATTCCAAGTGCTGAGAAAACGCGTTTATTTCGAGCTGAAAAACACGTTTTGAAAACTGTGCTGTTCTTGCCCTATAAGTTACATGGGGGTGACCAAAGTTGCCCAAACGTGTTTATTTGTGCTGAAAAACACGTTTTGACAACTTCTGCACATTGGGGTTAAGGGCTGACTCAGTGGGCTCCTCTGAGCCAGGCAGTAACACTGCGATTCCAAGGGCTGAGAAAACACGTTTATTTCGAGCTGAAAAACACGTTTTGAAAAGTGTGCTGTACTTGCCCCAAAAGTTACATGGGGGTGACCAAAGTTGCCCAAACGTTTTTATTTGTGCTGAGAAACACGTTTTGACAACTTCTGCACACTGGGGTTAAGGGCTGACTCAGTGGGCTCTTCTGAGCCAGGCAGTTACATTGGGATTCAACAGTCTTAAAAAACGCGTTTATTTCGAGCTGAAAAACACGTTTTGAAAACTGTACTGTTCTTGCCCCAAAAGTTACATGGGGGTGACCAAAGTTGTCCCAAACGTGTTTATTTGTGCTGAAAAACACGTTTTGACAACTGTGCTGTTCCTGCTCTATAAGTTACATGGTGGTGACCAAAGTTGCCAAAACGTGTTTTTTCTGCTGAAAAATACGTTTTGACAACTTCTGCACTCTGGGGTTAAGGGCTGGCTCATTGAGCTCATCTGAGCCAGGTAGTTACTTTGGGATTCAACAGTCTGAAAAAACGTGTTTATTTCGAGCTGAAAAACACGTTTTGAAAAGTGTGCTGTGCTTGCCCCAAAAGTTACATGGGGGTGACCAAAGTTGCCCAAACGTGTTTATTTGTGCTGAAAAACACGTTTTGACAACTTCTGCACACTGGGGTTAAGGGCTGACTCAGTGGGCTCTTCTGAGCCAGGCAGTTACACTGCGATTCCAAGGGCTGAGAAAACGCGTTTATTTCGAGCTGAAAAACACGTTTTATAAAGTGTGCTGTTCCTGCCCTATAAGTAACATGGGGGTGACCAAAGTTGCCAAAACGTGTTTATTTGTGCTGAAAAACACGTTTTGACAACTTCTGCACACTGGGGTTAAGGGCTGGCTCAGTGAGCTCATCTGAGCCAGGCAGTTACATTGGGATTCAACAGTCTGAAAAAACGCGTTTATTTCGAGCTGAAAAACACGTTTTGAAAACTGTGCTGTTCTTGCTCCAAAAGTTACATGGGGGTGACCAAAGTTGCCCAAACGTGTTTATTTGTGCTGAAAAACACGTTTTGACAACTGTGCTGTTCCTGCCCTATAAGTTACATGGGGGTGACCAATGTTGCCAAAACGTGTATATTTGTGTTGAAAAACACGTATTGACAACTTTTGCACACTGGGGTTAAGGGCTGACTCAGTGGGCTCTTCTGAACCAGGCAGTTACACTGCGATTCCAAGGGCTGAGAAAACGCATTTATTTCGGGCTGAAAAACACGTTTTGATAAGTGTGCTGTTCCAGCCCTATAAGTAACATGGGAATGACCAAAGTTGCCAAAACGTGTTTATTTGTGCTGAAAAACACGTTTTGACAACTTCTGCACACTGGGGTTAAGGGCTAGCTCAGTGAGCTCATCTGAGCCAGGCAGTTACATTGGTAATCAACAGTCTGAAAAAACACGTTTATTTCGAGCTGAAAAACACGTTTTGAAAACTGTGCTGTTCTTGCCCCAAAAGTTACATGGGGGTGACCAAAGTTGCCCAAACATGTTTATTTGTGCTGAAAAACACGTTTTGACAACTTCTGCACACTGGGGTTAAGGGCTGACTCAGTGGGCTCTTCTGAGCCAGGAAGTTACACTGCGATTCCAAGTGCTGAGAAAACGCGTTTATTTCGAGCTGAAAAACACGTTTTGAAAAGTGTGCTGTTCCTGCCCTATAAGTAACATGGGGGTGACCAAAGTTGCCAAAACGTGTTTATTTGTGCTGAAAAACACGTTTTGACAACTTCTGCACACTGGGGTTAAGGGCTGGCTCAGTGAGCTCATCTGATCCAGGCAGTTACATTGGGAATCAACAGTCTGAAAAAACACGTTTATTTCGAGCTGAAAAACACGTTTTGAAAACTGTGCTGTTCTTGCCCCAAAAGTTACATGGGGGTGACCAAAGTTGCCCAAACGTGTTTATTTGTGTTGAAAAACACGTTTTGACAACTTCTGCACTCTGGGGTTAAGGGCTGGCTCATTGAGCTCATCTGATCCAGGCAGTTACATTGGGAATCAACAGTCTGAAAAAACGCGTTTATTTCGAGCTGAAAAACACGTTTTGAAAACTGTGCTGTTCTTGCCCCAAAAGTTACATGGGGGTGACCAAAGTTGCCAAAACGTGTTTATTTCTGCTGACAAACACGTTTTGACAACTTCTGCACACTGGGGTTAAGGGCTGACTCAGTGGGCTCTTCTGAGCCAGGCAGTTACACTGCGATTCCAAGGGCTGAGAAAACGCGTTTATTTCGAGCTGAAAAACACGTTTTGAAAAGTGTGCTGTTCCTGCCCTATAAGTAACATGGGGGTGACCAAAGTTGCCAAAACGTGTTTATTTGTGCTGAAAAACACGTTTTGACAACTTCTGCACACTGGGGTTAAGGGCTGGCTCAGTGAGCTCATCTGAGCCAGGCAGTTACATTGGGATTCAACAGTCTGAAAAAACGCGTTTATTTCGAGCTGAAAAACACGTTTTGAAAAGTGTGCTGTTCTTGCCCCAAAAGTTACATGGGGGTGACCAAAGTTGCCCAAACGTTTTGATTTGTGCTGAAAAACACGTTTTGACAACTTCTGCACACTAGGGTTAAGGGCTGACTCAGTGGGCTCTTCTGAGCAAGGCAGTTACACTGCGATTCCAAGGGCTGAGAAAACGCGTTTATTTCGAGCTGAAAAACACGTTTTGAAAAGTGTGCTGTTCTTGCCCCAAAAGTTACATGGGGGTGACCAAAGTTGCCCAAACGTGTTTATTTGTGCTGAAAAACACGTTTTGACAACTGTGCTGTTCCTGCCCTATAAGTTACATGGTGGTGACCAAAGTTGCCAAAACGTGTTTTTTCTGCTGAAAAACACCTTTTGACAACTTCTGCACTCTAGGGTTAAGGGCTGGCTCATTGAGCTCATCTGAGCCAGGCAGTTACTTTGGGATTCAACAGTCTGAAAAAACGTTATTATTTCGAGCTGAAAAACACGTTTTGAAAAGTGTGCTGTTCGAGCCCTATAAGTAACATGGGGGTGACCAAAGTTGCCAAAACGTGTTTATTTGTGCTGACAAACACGTTTTGACAACTTCTGCACACTGGGGTTAAGGGCTGACTCAGTGGGCTCTTCTGAGCCAGGCAGTTACCTTGCAATTCCAAGGGATGAGAAAACGCGTTTATTTCGGGCTGAAAAACACGTTTTGAAAAGTGTGCTGTTCCTGCCCTATAAGTAACATGGGGGTGACCAAAGTTGCCAAAACGTGTTTATTTGTGCTGAAAAACACGTTTTGACAACTTCTGCACACTGGGGTTAAGGGCTGGCTCAGTGAGCTCATCTGAGCCAGGCAGTTACATTGGGATTCAACAGTCTGAAAAAACGCGTTTATTTCGAGCTGAAAAACACGTTTTGAAAAGTGTGCTGTTCTTGCCCCAAAAGTTACATGGGGGTGACCAAAGTTGCCCAAACGTGTTTATTTGTGCTGAAAAACACGTTTTGACAACTGTGCTGTTCCTGCCCTATAAGTTACATGGTGGTGACCAAAGTTGCCAAAACGTGTTTTTTCTGCTGAAAAACACCTTTTGACAACTTCTGCACTCTAGGGTTAAGGGCTGGCTCATTGAGCTCATCTGAGCCAGGCAGTTACTTTGGGATTCAACAGTCTGAAAAAACGTTATTATTTCGAGCTGAAAAACACGTTTTGAAAAGTGTGCTGTTCGAGCCCTATATGTAACATGGGGGTGACCAAAGTTGCCAAAACGTGTTTATTTGTGCTGACAAACACGTTTTGACAACTTCTGCACACTGGGGTTAAGGGCTGGCTCAGTGAGCTCATCTGAGCCAGGCAGTTACATTGGGATTCAACAGTCTGAAAAAACGCGTTTATTTCGAGCTGAAAAACACGTTTTGAAAAGTGTGCTGTTCTTGCCCCAAAAGTTACATGGGGGTGACCAAAGTTGCCAAAACGTGTTTATTTGTGCTGAAAAACACGTTTTGACAACTTCTGAACACTAGGGCTAAGGGCTGACTCAGTGGGCTCTTCTGAGCCAGGCAGTTACACTGCGATTCCAAGGGCTGAGAAAACGCGTTTATTTCGAGCTGAAAAACACGTTTTGAAAACTGTGCTGTTCTTGCCCCAAAAGTTACATGGGGGTGACCAAAGTTGCCCAAACGTGTTTATTTGTGCTGAAACACACGTTTTGACAACTGTGCTGTTCCTGCCCTATAAGTTACATGGTGGTGACCAAAGTTGCCAAAACGTGTTTTTTCTGCTGAAAAACACGTTTTGACAACTTCTGCACTCTAGGGTTAAGGGCTGGCTAATTGAGCTCATCTGAGCCAGGCAGTTACTTTGAGATTCAACAGTCTGAAAAAACGCGTTTATTTCGAGCTGAAAAACACGTTTTGAAAAGTGTGCTGTTCGAGCCCTATAAGTAACATGGGGGTGACCAATGTTGCCAAAACGTGTTTATTTGTGCTGACAAACACGTTTTGACAACTTCTGCACACTGGGGTTAAGGGCTGACTCAGTGGGCTCTTCTGAGCCAGGCAGTTACCTTGCGATTCCAAGGGATGAGAAAACGCGTTTATTTCGGGCTGAAAAACACGTTTTGAAAAGTGTGCTGTTCCTGCCCTATAAGTTACATGGGGGTGACCAAAGTTGCCAAAACGTGTATATTTGTGTTGAAAAACACGTATTGACAACTTCTGCACACTGGGGTTAAGGGCTGACTCAGTGGGCTCTTCTGAACCAGGCAGTTACACTGCGATTCCAAGGGCTGAGAAAACGCGTTTATTTCGGGCTGAAAAACACGTTTTGAAAAGTGTGCTATTCCTGCCCTATAAGTAACATGGGGGTGAACAAACTTGCCAAAACGTGTTTATTTGTGCTGACAAACACGTTTTGACAACTTCTGCACACTGGGGTTAAGGGCTGACTCAGTGGGCTCTTCTGAGCCAGGCAGTTACCTTGCGATTCCAAGGGATGAGAAAATGCGTTTATTTCGGGCTGAAAAACACGTTTTGAAAAGTGTGCTGTTCCTGCCCTATAAGTTACATGGGGGTGACCAATGTTGCCAAAACGTGTATATTTGTGTTGAAAAACACGTATTGACAACTTTTGCTCACTGGGGTTAAGGGCTGACTCAGTGGGCTCTTCTGAACCAGGCAGTTACACTGCGATTCCAAGGGCTGAGAAAACGCATTTATTTCGGGCTGAAAAACACGTTTTGATAAGTGTGCTGTTCCAGCCCTATAAGTAACATGGGAATGACCAAAGTTGCCAAAACGTGTTTATTTGTGCTGAAAAACACGTTTTGACAACTTCTGCACACTGGGGTTAAGGGCTAGCTCAGTGAGCTCATCTGAGCCAGGCAGTTACATTGGTAATCAACAGTCTGAAAAAACACGTTTATTTCGAGCTGAAAAACACGTTTTGAAAACTGTGCTGTTCTTGCCCCAAAAGTTACATGGGGGTGACCAAAGTTGCCCAAACATGTTTATTTGTGCTGAAAAACACGTTTTGACAACTTCTGCACACTGGGGTTAAGGGCTGACTCAGTGGGCTCTTCTGAGCCAGGCAGTTACACTGCGATTCCAAGTGCTGAGAAAACGCATTTATTTCGAGCTGAAAAACACGTTTTGAAAAGTGTGCTGTTCCTGCCCTATAAGTAACATGGGGGTGACCAAAGTTGCCAAAACGTGTTTATTTGTGCTGAAAAACACGTTTTGACAACTTCTGCACACTGGGGTTAAGGGCTGGCTCAGTGAGCTCATCTGATCCAGGCAGTTACTTTGGGAATCAACAGTCTGAAAAAACGCGTTTATTTCGAGCTGAAAAACACGTTTGGAAAACTGTGCTTTTCTTGCCCCAAAAGTTACATGGGGGTGACCAAAGTTGCCCAAACGTGTTTATTTGTGCTGAAAAACACGTTTTGACAACTGTGCTGTTCCTGCCCTATAAGTTACATGGTGGTGACCAAAGTTGCCAAAACGTGTTTATTTGTGCTGACAAACACGTTTTGACAACTTCTGCACACTGGGGTTAAGGGCTGACTCAGTGGGCTCTTCTGAGCAAGGCAGTTACCTTGCAATTCCAAGGGATGAGAAAACGCGTTTATTTCGGGCTGAAAAACACGTTTTGAAAAGTGTGCTGTTCCTGCCCTATAAGTAACATGGGGGTGACCAAAGTTGCCAAAACGTGTTTATTTGTGCTGAAAAACACGTTTTGACAACTTCTGCACACTGGGGTTAAGGGCTGGCTCAGTGAGCTCATCTGAGCCAGGCAGTTACATTGGGATTCAACAGTCTGAAAAAACACGTTTATTTCGAGCTGAAAAACACGTTTTGAAAACTGTGCTGTTCTTGCCCCAAAAGTTACATGGGGGTGACCAAAGTTGCCCAAACGTATTTATTTGTGTTGAAAAACACGTTTTGACAACTTCTGCACTCTGGGGTTAAGGGCTGGCTCATTGAGCTCATCTGATCCAGGCAGTTACATTGGGAATCAACAGTCTGAAAAAACGCGTTTATTTCGAGCTGAAAAACACGTTTTGAAAACTGTGCTGTTCTTGCCCCAAAAGTTACATGGGGGTGACCAAAGTTGCCAAAACGTGTTTATTTCTGCTGACAAACACGTTTTGACAACTTCTGCACACTGGGGTTAAGGGCTGACTCAGTGGGCTCTTCTGAGCCAGGCAGTTACACTGCGATTCCAAGGGCTGAGAAAACGCGTTTATTTCGAGCTGAAAAACACGTTTTGAAAAGTGTGCTGTTCCTGCCCTATAAGTAACATGGGGGTGACCAAAGTTGCCCAAACGTTTTGATTTGTGCTGAAAAACACGTTTTGACAACTTCTGCACACTGGGGTTAAGGGCTGGCTCAGTGAGCTCATCTGAGCCAGGCAGTTACATTGGGATTCAACAGTCTGAAAAAACGCGTTTATTTCGAGCTGAAAAACACGTTTTGAAAAGTGTGCTGTTCTTGCCCCAAAAGTTACATGGGGGTGACCAAAGTTGCCCAAACGTTTTGATTTGTGCTGAAAAACACGTTTTGACAACTTCTGCACACTAGGGTTAAGGGCTGACTCAGTGGGCTCTTCTGAGCAAGGCAGTTACACTGCGATTCCAAGGGCTGAGAAAACGCGTTTATTTCGAGCTGAAAAACACGTTTTGAAAAGTGTGCTGTTCTTACCCCAAAAGTTACATGGGGGTGACCAAAGTTGCCCAAACGTGTTTATTTGTGCTGAAAAACACGTTTTGACAACTGTGCTGTTCCTGCCCTATAAGTTACATGGTGGTGACCAAAGTTGCCAAAACGTGTTTTTTCTGCTGAAAAACACCTTTTGACAACTTCTGCACTCTAGGGTTAAGGGCTGGCTCATTGAGCTCATCTGAGCCAGGCAGTTACTTTGGGATTCAACAGTCTGAAAAAACGTTATTATTTCGAGCTGAAAAACACGTTTTGAAAAGTGTGCTGTTCGAGCCCTATAAGTAACATGGGGGTGACCAAAGTTGCCAAAACGTGTTTATTTGTGCTGACAAACACGTTTTGACAACTTCTGCACACTGGGGTTAAGGGCTGACTCAGTGGGCTCTTCTGAGCCAGGCAGTTACCTTGCAATTCCAAGGGATGAGAAAACGCGTTTATTTCGGGCTGAAAAACACGTTTTGAAAAGTGTGCTGTTCCTGCCCTATAAGTAACATGGGGGTGACCAAAGTTGCCAAAACGTGTTTATTTGTGCTGAAAAACACGTATTGACAACTTCTGCACACTGGGGTTAAGGGCTGGCTCAGTGAGCTCATCTGAGCCAGGCAGTTACATTGGGATTCAACAGTCTGAAAAAACGCGTTTATTTCGAGCTGAAAAACACGTTTTGAAAAGTGTGCTGTTCTTGCCCCAAAAGTTACATGGGGGTGACCAAAGTTGCCCAAACGTGTTTATTTGTGCTGAAAAACACGTTTTGACAACTGTGCTGTTCCTGCCCTATAAGTTACATGGTGGTGACCAAAGTTGCCAAAACGTGTTTTTTCTGCTGAAAAACACCTTTTGACAACTTCTGCACTCTAGGGTTAAGGGCTGGCTCATTGAGCTCATCTGAGCAAGGCAGTTACTTTGGGATTCAACAGTCTGAAAAAACGTTATTATTTCGAGCTGAAAAACACGTTTTGAAAAGTGTGCTGTTCGAGCCCTATATGTAACATGGGGGTGACCAAAGTTGCCAAAACGTGTTTATTTGTGCTGACAAACACGTTTTGACAACTTCTGCACACTGGGGTTAAGGGCTGACTCAGTGGGCTCTTCTGAGCCAGGCAGTTACCTTGCAATTCCAAGGGATGAGAAAACGCGTTTATTTCGGGCTGAAAAACACGTTTTGAAAAGTGTGCTGTTCCTGCCCTATAAGTAACATGGGGGTGACCAAAGTTGCCAAAACGTGTTTATTTGTGCTGAAAAACACGTTTTGACAACTTCTGCACACTGGGGTTAAGGGCTGGCTCAGTGAGCTCATCTGAGCCAGGCAGTTACATTGGGATTCAACAGTCTGAAAAAACGCGTTTATTTCGAGCTGAAAAACACGATTTTAAAAGTGTGCTGTTCCTGCCCTATAAGTAACATGGGGGTGACCAAAGTTGCCAAAACGTGTTTATTTGTGCTGAAAAACACGTTTTGACAACTTCTGCACTCTGGGGTTAAGGGCTGGCTCAGTGAGCTCATCTGAGCCAGGCAGTTACTTTGGGATTCAACAGTCTGAAAAAACGCGTTTATTTCGAGCTGAAAAACACGTTTTGAAAAGTGTGCTGTTCTTGCCCCAAAAGTTACATGGGGGTGACCAAAGTTGCCCAAACGTTTTTATTTGTGCTGAAAAACACATATTGACAACTTCTGCACACTGGGGTTAAGGGCTGACTCAGTGGGCTCTTCTGAGCCAGGCAGTTACTTTGGGATTCAACAGTCTGAAAAAACGTGTTTATTTGTGCTGACAAACACGTTTTGACAACTTCTTCACACTGGGGTTAAGGGCTGACTCAGTGGGCTCTTCTGAGCCAGGCAGTTCCATTGCGATTCCAAGGGCTGAGAAAACGCGTTTATTTCGGGCTGAAAAACACATTTTGAAAAGTGTGCTGTTCGAGCCCTATAAGTAACATGGGGTGATCAAAGTTGCCAAAACGTGTTTATTTGTGCTGAAAAACATGTTTTGACAACTTCTGCACACTGGGGTTAAGGGCTGGCTCAGTGAGCTCATCTGATCCAGGCAGTTACATCGGGAATCAACCGTCTGAAAAAACGCGTTTATTTCGAGCTAAAAAACACGTTTTGAAAACTGTGCTTTTCTTGACCCAAAAGTTACATGGGGGTGACCAAAGTTGCCCAAACGTGTTTATTTGTGCTGAAAAACATGTTTTGACAACTTCTGCACACTGGGGTTAAGGGCTGACTCAGTGGGCTCTTCTGAGCCAGGCAGTTACTCTGCGATTCCAAGAGCTGAGAAAACGCGTTTATTTCGGGCTGAAAAACACGTATTGAAAACTGTGCTGTTCCTGCCCTATAAGTTACATGGGAGTGACCAAAGTTGCCAAAACGTGTTTATTTGTGCTGAAAAACACGTTTTAACAACTTCTGCACACTGGAGTTAAGGGCTGACTCAGTGGGCTCTTCTGAGCCAACGAGTTACACTGCGATTCCAAGGACTGAGAAAACGCGTTTATTTCGGGCTGAAAAACAAGTTTTGAAAAGTGTGCTGTTCCTGCCCTATAAGTAACATGGGGGTGACCAAAGTTGCCAAAACGTGTTTATTTGTGCTGACAAACACGTTTTAACAACTTCTGCACACTGGAGTTAAGGGCTGACTCAGTGGGCTCTTCTGAGCCAGGCAGTTACACTGCAATTCCAAGGGCTTAGAAAACGCGTTTATTTTGTGCTGAAAAACACGTTTTGAAAAGTGTGCTGTTACTGCCCTATAAGTAACATGGGGGTGACCAAAGTTGCCAAAACGTGTTTACTTGTGCTGAAAAACACGTTTTGACAACTGTGCTGTTCCTGCCCTATAAGTTACATGGTGGTGACCAAAGTTGCCAAAACGTGTTTATTTGTGCTGAAAAACACGTTTTGACAACTTCTGCACTCTAGGGTTAAGGGCTGGCTCATTGAGCTCATCTGAGCCAGGCAGTTACTTTGGGATTCAACAGTCTGAAAAAACGCGTTTATTTCGAGCTGAAAAACAGGTTTTGAAAACTGTGCTGTTCTTGCCCCAAAAGTTACATGGGGGTGACCAAAGTTGCCCAAACGTGTTTATTTGTGCTGAAAAACACGTTTTGACAACTTCTGCACATTGGGGTTAAGGGCTGACTCAGTGGGCTCCTCTGAGCCAGGCAGTTACACTGCGATTCCAAGGGCTGAGAAAACGCGTTTATTTCGAGCTGAAAAACACGTTTTGAAAAGTGTGCTGTTCCTGCCCTATAAGTAACATGGGGGTGACCAAAGATGCCAAAACGTGTTTATTTGTGCTGAAAAACACGTTTTGACAACTTCTGCACACTGGGGTTAAGGGCTGGCTCAGTGAGCTCATCTGAGCCAGGCAGTTACATTGGTAATCAACAGTCTGAAAAAACGCGTTTATTTCGAGCTGAAAAACACGTTTTGAAAACTGTGCTGTTCTTGCCCCAAAAGTTACATGGGGGTGACCAAAGTTGCCCAAACGTGTTTATTTGTGCTGAAAAACACTTTTGACAACTTCTGCACACTGGGGTTAAGGGCTGACTCAGTGGGCTCTTCTGACCCAGGCAGTTACACTGCGATTCCAAGGGCTGAGAAAACGCGTTTATTTCGAGCTGAAAAACACGTTTTGAAAAGTGTGCTGTTCCTGCCCTATAAGTAACATGGGGGTGACCAAAGTTGCCAAAACGTGTTTATTTGTGCTGAAAAACACGTTTTGACAACTTCTGCACACTGGGGTTAAGGGCTGGCTCAGTGAGCTCATCTGAGCCAGGCAGTTACATTGGGATTCAACAGTCTGAAAAAACACGTTTATTTCGAGCTGAAAAACACGTTTTGAAAACTGTGCTGTTCTTGCCCCAAAAGTTACATGGGGGTGACCAAAGTTGCCCAAACGTGTTTATTTGTGTTGAAAAACACGTTTTGACAACTTCTGCACTCTGGGGTTAAGGGCTGGCTCATTGAGCTCATCTGATCCAGGCAGTTACATTGGGAATCAACAGTCTGAAAAAACGCGTTTATTTCGAGCTGAAAAACACGTTTTGAAAACTGTGCTGTCCTTGCCCCAAAAGTTACATGGGGGTGACCAAAGTTGCCAAAACGTGTTTATTTCTGCTGACAAACACGTTTTGACAACTTCTGCACACTGGGGTTAAGGGCTGGCTCAGTGAGCTCATCTGAGCCAGGCAGTTACATTGGGATTCAACAGTCTGAAAAAACGCGTTTATTTCGAGCTGAAAAACACGTTTTGAAAAGTGTGCTGTTCTTGCCCCAAAAGTTACATGGGGGTGACCAAAGTTGCCCAAACGTTTTGATTTGTGCTGAAAAACACGTTTTGACAACTTCTGCACACTAGGGTTAAGGGCTGACTCAGTGGGCTCTTCTGAGCAAGGCAGTTACACTGCGATTCCAAGGGCTGAGAAAACGCGTTTATTTCGAGCTGAAAAACACGTTTTGAAAAGTGTGCTGTTCTTACCCCAAAAGTTACATGGGGGTGACCAAAGTTGCCCAAACGTGTTTATTTGTGCTGAAAAACACGTTTTGACAACTGTGCTGTTCCTGCCCTATAAGTTACATGGTGGTGACCAAAGTTGCCAAAACGTGTTTTTTCTGCTGAAAAACACCTTTTGACAACTTCTGCACTCTAGGGTTAAGGGCTGGCTCATTGAGCTCATCTGAGCCAGGCAGTTACTTTGGGATTCAACAGTCTGAAAAAACGTTATTATTTCGAGCTGAAAAACACGTTTTGAAAAGTGTGCTGTTCGAGCCCTATAAGTAACATGGGGGTGACCAAAGTTGCCAAAACGTGTTTATTTGTGCTGACAAACACGTTTTGACAACTTCTGCACACTGGGGTTAAGGGCTGACTCAGTGGGCTCTTCTGAGCCAGGCAGTTACCTTGCAATTCCAAGGGATGAGAAAACGCGTTTATTTCGGGCTGAAAAACACGTTTTGAAAAGTGTGCTGTTCCTGCCCTATAAGTAACATGGGGGTGACCAAAGTTGCCAAAACGTGTTTATTTGTGCTGAAAAACACGTATTGACAACTTCTGCACACTGGGGTTAAGGGCTGGCTCAGTGAGCTCATCTGAGCCAGGCAGTTACATTGGGATTCAACAGTCTGAAAAAACGCGTTTATTTCGAGCTGAAAAACACGTTTTGAAAAGTGTGCTGATCTTGCCCCAAAAGTTACATGGGGGTGACCAAAGTTGCCCAAACGTGTTTATTTGTGCTGAAAAACACGTTTTGACAACTGTGCTGTTCCTGCCCTATAAGTTACATGGTGGTGACCAAAGTTGCCAAAACGTGTTTTTTCTGCTGAAAAACACCTTTTGACAACTTCTGCACTCTAGGGTTAAGGGCTGGCTCATTGAGCTCATCTGAGCCAGGCAGTTACTTTGGGATTCAACAGTCTGAAAAAACGTTATTATTTCGAGCTGAAAAACACGTTTTGAAAAGTGTGCTGTTCGAGCCCTATATGTAACATGGGGGTGACCAAAGTTGCCAAAACGTGTTTATTTGTGCTGACAAACACGTTTTGACAACTTCTGCACACTGGGGTTAAGGGCTGACTCAGTGGGCTCTTCTGAGCCAGGCAGTTACCTTGCAATTCCAAGGGATGAGAAAACGCGTTTATTTCGGGCTGAAAAACACGTTTTGAAAAGTGTGCTGTTCCTGCCCTATAAGTAACATGGGGGTGACCAAAGTTGCCAAAACGTGTTTATTTGTGCTGAAAAACACGTTTTGACAACTTCTGCACACTGGGGTTAAGGGCTGGCTCAGTGAGCTCATCTGAGCCAGGCAGTTACTTTGGGATTCAACAGTCTAAAAAAACGCGTTTATTTCGAGCTGAAAAACACGTTTTGAAAAGTGTGCTGTTCTTGCCCCAAAAGTTACATGGGGGTGACCAAAGTTGCCCAAACGTTTTTATTTGTGCTGAAAAACACATATTGACAACTTCTGCACACTGGGGTTAAGGGCTGACTCAGTGGGCTCTTCTGAGCCAGGCAGTTACTTTGGGATTCAACAGTCTGAAAAAACGTGTTTATTTGTGCTGACAAACACGTTTTGACAACTTCTTCACACTGGGGTTAAGGGCTGACTCAGTGGGCTCTTCTGAGCCAGGCAGTTCCATTGCGATTCCAAGGGCTGAGAAAACGCGTTTATTTCGGGCTGAAAAACACATTTTGAAAAGTGTGCTGTTCGAGCCCTATAAGTAACATGGGGTGATCAAAGTTGCCAAAACGTGTTTATTTGTGCTGAAAAACATGTTTTGACAACTTCTGCACACTGGGGTTAAGGGCTGGCTCAGTGAGCTCATCTGATCCAGGCAGTTACATCGGGAATCAACCGTCTGAAAAAACGCGTTTATTTCGAGCTAAAAAACACGTTTTGAAAACTGTGCTTTTCTTGCCCCAAAAGTTACATGGGGGTGACCAAAGTTGCCCAAACGTGTTTATTTGTGCTGAAAAACATGTTTTGACAACTTCTGCACACTGGGGTTAAGGGCTGACTCAGTGGGCTCTTCTGAGCCAGGCAGTTACTCTGCGATTCCAAGAGCTGAGAAAACGCGTTTATTTCGGGCTGAAAAACACGTATTGAAAACTGTGCTGTTCCTGCCCTATAAGTTACATGGGAGTGACCAAAGTTGCCAAAACGTGTTTATTTGTGCTGAAAAACACGTTTTAACAACTTCTGCACACTGGAGTTAAGGGCTGACTCAGTGGGCTCTTCTGAGCCAACCAGTTACACTGCGATTCCAAGGACTGAGAAAACGCGTTTATTTCGGGCTGAAAAACAAGTTTTGAAAAGTGTGCTGTTCCTGCCCTATAAGTAACATGGGGGTGACCAAAGTTGCCAAAACGTATTTATTTGTGCTGACAAACACGTTTTAACAACTTCTGCACACTGGAGTTAAGGGCTGACTCAGTGGGCTCTTCTGAGCCAGGCAGTTACACTGCAATTCCAAGGGCTTAGAAAACGCGTTTATTTCGTGCTGAAAAACACGTTTTGAAAAGTGTGCTGTTACTGCCCTATAAGTAACATGGGGGTGACCAAAGTTGCCAAAACGTGTTTACTTGTGCTGAAAAACACGTTTTGACAACTGTGCTGTTCCTGCCCTATAAGTTACATGGTGGTGACCAAAGTTGCCAAAACGTGTTTATTTGTGCTGAAAAACACGTTTTGACAACTTCTGCACATTGGGGTTAAGGGCTGACTCAGTGGGCTCTTCTGAGCCAGGCAGTTACACTGCGATTCCAAGGGCTGAGAAAACGCGTTTATTTCGAGCTGAAAAACACGTTTTGAAAAGTGTGCTGTTCCTGCCCTATAAGTAACATGGGGGTGACCAAAGTTGCCAAAACGTGTTTATTTGTGCTGAAAAACACGTTTTGACAACTTCTGCACACTGGAGTTAAGGGCTGACTCAGTGGGCTCTTCTGAGCCAGGCAGTTACACTGCAATTCCAAGGGCTGAGAAAACGCGTTTATTTCGGGCTGAAAAACACGTTTTGAAAAGTGTGCTTTTACTGCCCTATAAGTAACATGGGGGTGACCAAAGTTGCCAAAACGTGATTATTTGTGCTGAAAAACACGTTTTGACAACTTCTGCACACTGGGGTTAAGGGCTGGCTCAGTGATGTCATCTGATCCAGGCAGTTACATTGGGAATCAACAGTCTGAAAAAACGCGTTTATTTCGAGCTGAAAAACACGTTTTGAAAACTGTGCTTTTCTTGCCCCAAAAGTTACATGGGGGTGACCAAAGTTGCCCAAACGTGTTTATTTGTGCTAAAAAACACGTTTTGACAACTTCTGCACTCTAGGGTTAAGGGCTGGCTCATTGAGCTCATCTGAGCCAGGCAGTTACTTTGGGATTCAACAGTCTGAAAAAACGCGTTTATTTCGAGCTGAAAAACAGGTTTTGAAAACTGTGCTGTTCTTGCCCCAAAAGTTACATGGGGGTGACCAAAGTTGCCCAAACGTGTTTATTTGTGCTGAAAAACACGTTTTGACAACTTCTGCACATTGGGGTTAAGGGCTGACTCAGTGGGCTCCTCTGAGCCAGGCAGTTACACTGCGATTCCAAGGGCTGAGAAAACGCGTTTATTTCGAGCTGAAAAACACGTTTTGAAAAGTGTGCTGTTCCTGCCCTATAAGTAACATGGGGGTGACCAAAGATGCCAAAACGTGTTTATTTGTGCTGAAAAACACGTTTTGACAACTTCTGCACACTGGGGTTAAGGGCTGGCTCAGTGAGCTCATCTGAGCCAGGCAGTTACATTGGTAATCAACAGTCTGAAAAAACGCGTTTATTTCGAGCTGAAAAACACGTTTTGAAAACTGTGCTGTTCTTGCCCCAAAAGTTACATGGGGGTGACCAAAGTTGCCCAAACGTGTTTATTTGTGCTGAAAAACACTTTTGACAACTTCTGCACACTGGGGTTAAGGGCTGACTCAGTGGGCTCTTCTGACCCAGGCAGTTACACTGCGATTCCAAGGGCTGAGAAAACGCGTTTATTTCGAGCTGAAAAACACGTTTTGAAAAGTGTGCTGTTCCTGCCCTATAAGTAACATGGGGGTGACCAAAGTTGCCAAAACGTGTTTATTTGTGCTGAAAAACACGTTTTGACAACTTCTGCACACTGGGGTTAAGGGCTGGCTCAGTGAGCTCATCTGAGCCAGGCAGTTACATTGGGATTCAACAGTCTGAAAAAACGTGTTTATTTCGAGCTGAAAAACACATTTTGAAAAGTGTGCTGTTCTTGCCAAAAAAGTTACATGGGGGTGACCAAAGTTGCCCAAACGTTTTTATTTGTGCTGAGAAACACGTTTTGACAACTTCTGCACACTGGGGTTAAGGGCTGACTCAGTGGGCTCTTCTGAGCCAGGCAGTTACACTGCGATTCCAACGGCTGAGAAAACGCGTTTATTTCGAGCTGAAAAACACGTTTTGAAAAGTGTGCTGTTCCTGCCCTATAAGTAACATGAGGGTGACCAAAGTTGCCAAAACGTATTTATTTGTGCTGAAAAACACGTTTTGACAACTTCTGCACACTGGGGTTAAGGGCTGGCTCAGTGAGCTCATCTGATCCAGGCAGTTACATTGGGAATCAACAGTCTGAAAAAACGCGTTTATTTCGAGCTGAAAAACACGTTTTGAAAACTGTGCTTTTCTTGCCCCAAAAGTTACATGGGGATGACCAAAGTTGCCCAAACGTGTTTATTTGTGCTGAAAAACATGTTTTGACAACTTCTGCACACTGAGGTTAAGGGCTGACTCAGTGGGCTCTTCTGAGCAAGGCAGTTACACTGCGATTCCAAGGGCTGAGAAAACGCGTTTGTTTCGAGTTGAAAAACACGTTTTGAAAAGTGTGCTGTTACTGCCCTATAAGTAACATGGGGGTGACCAAAGTTGCCAAAACGTGTTTACTTGTGCTGAAAAACACGTTTTGACAACTGTGCTGTTCCTGCCCTATAAGTTACATGGGGGTGACCAAAGTTGCCAAAACGTGTTTATTTGTGCTGAAAAACACGTTTTGACAACTTCTGCACATTGGGGTTAAGGGCTGACTCAGTGGGCTCTTCTGAGCCAGGCAGTTACACTGCGATTCCAAGGGCTGAGAAAACGCGTTTATTTCGAGCTGAAAAACACGTTTTGAAAAGTGTGCTGTTACAGCCCTATAAGTAACATGGGGGTGACCAAAGTTGCCAAAACGTGTTTATTTGTGCTGAAAAACACGTTTTGACAACTTCTGCACACTGGGGTTAAGGGCTGGCTCAGTGAGCTCATCTGAGCCAGGCAGTTACATTGGGATTCAACAGTCTGAAAAAACGCGTTTATTTCGAGCTGAAAAACACGTTTTGAAAAGTGTGCTGTACTTGCCCCAAAAGTTACATGGGGGTGACCAAAGTTGCCCAAACGTTTTTATTTGTGCTGAGAAACACGTTTTGACAACTTCTGCACACTGGGGTTAAGGGCTGACTCACTGGGCTCTTTTGAGCCAAGCAGTTACATTGGGATTCAACAGTCTTAAAAAACGCGTTTATTTCGAGCTGAAAAACACGTTTTGAAAACTGTACTGTTCTTCCCCAAAAGTTACATGGGGGTGACCAAAGTTGCCCAAACGTGTTTATTTGTGCTGAAAAACACGTTTTGACAACTTCTGCACACTGGAGTTAAGGGCTGACTCAGTGGGCTCTTCTGAGCCAGGCAGTTACACTGCAATTCCAAGGGCAGAGAAAAAGCGTTTATTTCGGGCTGAGAAAACGCGTTTATTTCGAGCTGAAAAACACGTTTTGAAAAGTGTGCTGTTCCTGCCCTATAAGTAACATGGGGGTGACCAAAGTTGCCAAAACGTGTTTATTTGTGCTGAAAAACACGTTTTGACAACTTCTGCACACTGGGGTTAAGGGCTGGCTCAGTGGGCTCATCTGATCCAGGCAGTTACATTGGGAATCAACAGTCTGAAAAAACGCGTTTATTTCGAGCTGAAAAACACGTTTTGAAAACTGTGCTTTTCTTGCCCCAAAAGTTACATGGGGGTGACCAAAGTTGCCCAAACGTGTTTATTTGTGCTGAAAAACATGTTTTGACAACTTCTGCACACTGGGGTTAAGGGCTGACTCAGTGGGCTCTTCTGAGCAAGGCAGTTACACTGCGATTCCAAGGGCTGAGAAAACGCGTTTATTTCGAGTTGAAAAACACGTTTTGAAAAGTGTGCTGTTACTGCCCTATAAGTAACATGGGGGTGACCAAAGTTGCCAAAACGTGTTTACTTGTGCTGAAAAACACGTTTTGACAACTGTGCTGTTCCTGCCCTATAAGTTACATGGGGGTGACCAAAGTTGCCAAAACGTGTTTATTTGTGCTGAAAAACACGTTTTGACAACTTCTGCACATTGGGGTTAAGGGCTGACTCAGTGGGCTCTTCTGAGCCAGGCAGTTACACTGCGATTCCAAGGGCTGAGAAAACGCGTTTATTTCGAGCTGAAAAACACGTTTTGAAAAGTGTGCTGTTACAGCCCTATAAGTAACATGGGGGTGACCAAAGTTGCCAAAACGTGTTTATTTGTGCTGAAAAACACGTTTTGACAACTTCTGCACACTGGGGTTAAGGGCTGGCTCAGTGAGCTCATCTGAGCCAGGCAGTTACATTGGGATTCAACAGTCTGAAAAAACGCGTTTATTTCGAGCTGAAAAACACGTTTTGAAAAGTGTGCTGTACTTGCCCCAAAAGTTACATGGGGGTGACCAAAGTTGCCCAAACGTTTTTATTTGTGCTGAGAAACACGTTTTGACAACTTCTGCACACAGGGGTTAAGGGCTGACTCACTGGGCTCTTTTGAGCCAAGCAGTTACATTGGGATTCAACAGTCTTAAAAAACGCGTTTATTTCGAGCTGAAAAACACGTTTTGAAAACTGTACTGTTCTTCCCCAAAAGTTACATGGGGGTGACCAAAGTTGCCCAAACGTGTTTATTTGTGCTGAAAAACACGTTTTGACAACTTCTGCACACTGGAGTTAAGGGCTGACTCAGTGGGCTCTTCTGAGCCAGGCAGTTACACTGCAATTCCAAGGGCAGAGAAAAAGCGTTTATTTCGGGCTGAGAAAACGCGTTTATTTCGAGCTGAAAAACACGTTTTGAAAAGTGTGCTGTTCCTGCCCTATAAGTAACATGGGGGTGACCAAAGTTGCCAAAACGTGTTTATTTGTGCTGAAAAACACGTTTTGACAACTTCTGCACACTGGGGTTAAGGGCTGGCTCAGTGGGCTCATCTGATCCAGGCAGTTACATTGGGAATCAACAGTCTGAAAAAACGCGTTTATTTCGAGCTGAAAAACACGTTTTGAAAACTGTGCTTTTCTTGCCCCAAAAGTTACATGGGGGTGACCAAAGTTGCCCAAACGTGTTTATTTGTGCTGAAAAACATGTTTTGACAACTTCTGCACACTGGGGTTAAGGGCTGACTCAGTGGGCTCTTCTGAGCAAGGCAGTTACACTGCGATTCCAAGGGCTGAGAAAACGCGTTTATTTCGAGTTGAAAAACACGTTTTGAAAAGTGTGCTGTTACTGCCCTATAAGTAACATGGGGGTGACCAAAGTTGCCAAAACGTGTTTACTTGTGCTGAAAAACACGTTTTGACAACTGTGCTGTTCCTGCCCTATAAGTTACATGGTGGTGACCAAAGTTGCCAAAACGTGTTTATTTGTGCTGAAAAACACGTTTTGACAACTTCTGCACATTGGGGTTAAGGGCTGACTCAGTGGGCTCTTCTGAGCCAGGCAGTTACACTGCGATTCCAAGGGCTGAGAAAACGCGTTTATTTCGAGCTGAAAAACACGTTTTGAAAAGTGTGCTGTTCCTGCCCTATATGTAACATGGGGGTGACCAAAGTTGCCAAAACGTGTTTATTTGTGCTGAAAAACACGTTTTGACAACTTCTGCACACTGGAGTTAAGGGCTGACTCAGTGGGCTCTTCTGAGCCAGGCAGTTACACTGCAATTCCAAGGGCTGAGAAAACGCGTTTATTTCGGGCTGAAAAACACGTTTTGAAAAGTGTGCTGTTACTGCCCTATAAGTAACATGGGGGTGACCAAAGTTGCCAAAACGTGTTTATTTGTGCTGAAAAACACGTTTTGACAACTTCTGCACACTGGGGTTAAGGGCTGGCTCAGTGATGTCATCTGATCCAGGCAGTTACATTGGGAATCAACAGTCTGAAAAAACGCGTTTATTTCGAGCTGAAAAACACGTTTTGAAAACTGTGCTTTTCTTGCCCCAAAAGTTACATGGGGGTGACCAAAGTTGCCCAAACGTGTTTATTTGTGCTGAAAAACACGTTTTGACAACTTCTGCACTCTAGGGTTAAGGGCTGGCTCATTGAGCTCATCTGAGCCAGGCAGTTACTTTGGGATTCAACAGTCTGAAAAAACGCGTTTATTTCGAGCTGAAAAACAGGTTTTGAAAACTGTGCTGTTCTTGCCCCAAAAGTTACATGGGGCTGACCAAAGTTGCCCAAACGTGTTTATTTGTGCTGAAAAACACGTTTTGACAACTTCTGCACATTGGGGTTAAGGGCTGACTCAGTGGGCTCCTCTGAGCCAGGCAGTTACACTGCGATTCCAAGGGCTGAGAAAACGCGTTTATTTCGAGCTGAAAAACACGTTTTGAAAAGTGTGCTGTTCTTGCCCCAAAAGTTACATGGGGGTGACCAAAGATGCCAAAACGTGTTTATTTGTGCTGAAAAACACGTTTTGACAACTTCTGCACACTGGGGTTAAGGGCTGGCTCAGTGAGCTCATCTGAGCCAGGCAGTTACATTGGTAATCAACAGTCTGAAAAAACGCGTTTATTTCGAGCTGAAAAACACGTTTTGAAAACTGTGCTGTTCTTGCCCCAAAAGTTACATGGGGGTGACCAAAGTTGCCCAAACGTGTTTATTTGTGCTGAAAAACACTTTTGACAACTTCTGCACACTGGGGTTAAGGGCTGACTCAGTGGGCTCTTCTGACCCAGGCAGTTACACTGCGATTCCAAGGGCTGAGAAAACGCGTTTATTTCGAGCTGAAAAACACGTTTTGAAAAGTGTGCTGTTCCTGCCCTATAAGTAACATGGGGGTGACCAAAGTTGCCAAAACGTGTTTATTTGTGCTGAAAAACACGTTTTGACAACTTCTGCACACTGGGGTTAAGGGCTGGCTCAGTGAGCTCATCTGAGCCAGGCAGTTACATTGGGATTCAACAGTCTGAAAAAACGTGTTTATTTCGAGCTGAAAAACACATTTTGAAAAGTGTGCTGTTCTTGCCCCAAAAGTTACATGGGGGTGACCAAAGTTGCCCAAACGTTTTTATTTGTGCTGAGAAACACGTTTTGACAACTTCTGCACACTGGGGATAAGGGCTGACTCAGTGGGCTCTTCTGACCCAGGCAGTTACACTGCGATTCCAAGGGCTGAGAAAACGCGTTTATTTCGAGCTGAAAAATACGATTTTAAAAGTGTGCTGTTCCTGCCCTATAAGTAACATGGGGGTGACCAAAGTTGCCAAAACGTGTTTATTTGTGCTGACAAACACGTTTTGACAACTTCTGCACACTGGAGTTAAGGGCTGACTCAGTGGGCTCTTCTGAGCCAGGCAGTTACACTGCAATTCCAAGGGCAGAGAAAACGCGTTTATTTCGGGCTGAAAAACACGTTTTGATAAGTGTGCTGTTCCAGCCCTATAAGTAACATGGGGGTGACCAAAGTTGCCAAAACGTGTTTATTTGTGCTGACAAACACATTTTGACAACTTCTGCACACTGGGGTTAAGGGCTGACTCAGTGTGCTCTTCTGAGCCAGGCAGTTACACTGCGATTCCAACGGCTGAGAAAACGCGTTTATTTCGAGCTGAAAAACACGTTTTGAAAAGTGTGCTGTTCCTGCCCTATAAGTAACATGGGGGTGACCAAAGTTGCCAAAACGTGTTTATTTGTGCTGACAAACACGTTTTGACAACTTCTGCACACTGGGGTTAAGGGCTGACTCAGTGTGCTCTTCTGAGCCAGGCAGTTACATTGGTAATCAACAGTCTGAAAAAACACGTTTATTTCGAGCTGCAAAACACGTTTTGAAAACTGTGCTGTTCTTGCCCCAAAAGTTACATGGGGGTGACCAAAGTTGCCCAAACATGTTTATTTGTGCTGAAAAACACGTTTTGACAACTTCTGCACACTGGGGTTAAGGGCTGACTCAGTGTGCTCTTCTGAGCCAGGCAGTTACATTGGTAATCAACAGTCTGAAAAAACACGTTTATTTCGAGCTGAAAAACACGTTTTGAAAAGTGTGCTGTTCCTGCCCTATAAGTAACATGGGGGTGACCAAAGTTGCCAAAACGTGTTTATTTGTGCTGAAAAACACGTTTTGACAACTTCTGCACACTGGGGTTAAGGGCTGGCTCAGTGAGCTCATCTGATCCAGGCAGTTACATTGGGAATCAACAGTCTGAAAAAACGCGTTTATTTCGACCTGAAAAACACGTTTTGAAAACTGTGCTTTTCTTGCCCCAAAAGTTACATGGGGGTGACCAAAGTTGCCCAAACGTGTTTATTTGTGCTGAAAAACATGTTTTGACAACTTCTGCACACTGGGGTTAAGGGCTGACTCAGTGGGCTCTTCTGAGCAAGGCAGTTACACTGCGATTCCAAGGGCTGAGAAAACGCGTTTATTTCGAATTGAAAAACACGTTTTGAAAAGTGTGCTGTTACTGCCCTATAAGTAACATGGGGGTGACCAAAGTTGCCAAAACGTGTTTACTTGTGCTGAAAAACACGTTTTGACAACTGTGCTGTTCCTGCCCTATAAGTTACATGGTGGTGACCAAAGTTGCCAAAACGTGTTTATTTGTGCTGAAAAACACGTTTTGACAACTTCTGCACACTGGGGTTAAGGGCTGGCTCAGTGAGCTCATCTGAGCCAGGCAGTTACATTGGTAATCAACAGTCTGAAAAAACACGTTTATTTCGAGCTGAAAAACACGTTTTGAAAACTGTGCTGTTCTTGCCCCAAAAGTTAAATGGGGGTGACCAAAGTTGCCCAAACGTGTTTATTTGTGCTGAAAAACACTTTTGACAACTTCTGCACACTGGGGTTAAGGGCTGACTCAGTGGGCTCTTCTGACCCAGGCAGTTACACTGCGATTCCAAGGGCTGAGAAAACGCGTTTATTTCGAGCTGAAAAACACGTTTTGAAAAGTGTGCTGTTCCTGCCCTATAAGTAACATGGGGGTGACCAAAGTTGCCAAAACGTGTTTATTTGTGCTGAAAAACACGTTTTGACAACTTCTGCACACTGGGGTTAAGGGCTGGCTCAGTGAGCTCATCTGAGCCAGGCAGTTACATTGGGATTCAACAGTCTGAAAAAACGTGTTTATTTCGAGCTGAAAAACACATTTTGAAAAGTGTGCTGTTCTTGCCCCAAAAGTTACATGGGGGTGACCAAAGTTGCCCAAACGTGTTTATTTGTGCTGAAAAACACGTTTTGACAAATTCTGCACACTGGGGTTAAGGGCTGACTCAGTGGGCTCTTCTGACCCAGGCAGTTACACTGCGATTCCAAGGGCTGAGAAAACGCGTTTATTTCGAGCTGAAAAACACGATTTTAAAAGTGTGCTGTTCCTGCCCTATAAGTAACATGGGGGTGACCAAAGTTGCCAAAACGTCTTTATTTGTGCTGACAAACACGTTTTGACAACTTCTGCACACTGGGGTTAAGGGCTGGCTCAGTGAGCTCATCTGAGCCAGGCAGTTACTTTGGGATTCAACAGTCTGAAAAAACGCGTTTATTTCGAGCTGAAAAACACGTTTTGAAAAGTGTGCTGTTCTTGCCCCAAAAGTTACATGGGGGTGACCACAGTTGCCCCGTTTTTATTTGTGCTGAAAAACACATATTGACAACTTCTGCACACTGGGGTTAAGGGCTGACTCAGTGGGCTCTTCTGAGCCAGGCAGTTACACTGCGATTCCAAGGGCTGAGAAAACGCTTTTATTTCGGGCTGAAAAACACGTTTTGAAAAGTGTGCTGTTCGAGCCCTATAAGTAACATGGGGGTGACCAAAGTTGCCAAAACGTGTTTATTTGTGCTGACAAACACGTTTTGACAACTTCTTCACACTGGGGTTAAGGGCCGACTCAGTGGGCTCTTCTGAGCCAGGCAGTTGCATTGCGATTCCAAGGGCTGAGAAAACGCGTTTATTTCGGGCTGAAAAACACGTTTTGAAAAGTGTGCTGTTCGAGCCCTATAAGTAACATGGGGGTGACCAAAGTTGCCAAAACGTCTTTATTTGTGCTGAAAAACACGTTTTGACAACTTCTGCACACTGGGGTTAAGGGCTGGCTCAGTGAGCTCATCTGAGCCAGGCAGTTACATTGGGATTCAACAGTCTGAAAAAACGCGTTTATTTCGAGCTGATAAACACGTTTTGAAAAGTGTGCTGTTCTTGCCCCAAAAGTTACATGGGGGTGACCAAAGTTGCCCAAACGTTTTTATTTGTGCTGAAATACACGTTTTGACAACTTCTGCACACTGGGGTTAAGGGCTGACTCAGTGGGCTCTTCTGAGCCAGGCAGTTACACTGCGATTCCAAGGGCTGAGAAAACGCGTTTATTTCGAGCTGAAAAACACGTCTTGAAAAGTGTGCTGTTCCTGCCCTATAAGTAACATGGGGGTGACCAAAGTTGCCAAAACGTGTTTATTTGTGCTGAAAAACACGTTTTGACAACTTCTGCACACTGGGGTTAAGGGCTGGCTCAGTGAGCTCATCTGAGCCAGGCAGTTACATTGGGATTCAACAGTCTGAAAAAACGCGTTTATTTCGAGCTGAAAAACACGTTTTGAAAACTGTGCTGTTCTTGCCCCAAAAGTTACATGGGGGTGACCAAAGTTGCCCAAACTTGTTTATTTGTGCTGAAAAACACGTTTTGACAACTTCTGCACATTGGGGTTAAGGGCTGACTCAGTGGGCTCTTCTGAGCCAGGCAGTTACACTGCGATTCCAAGGGCTGAGAAAACGCGTTTCTTTCGAGCTGAAAAACACGTTTTGAAAAGTGTGCTGTTCCTGCCCTATAAGTAACATGGGGGTGACCAAAGTTGCCAAAACGTGTTTATTTGTGCTGAAAAACACGTTTTGACAACTTCTGCACACTGGGGTTAAGGGCTGGCTAAGTGAGCTCATCTGAGCCAAGCAGTTACATTGGGATTCAACAGTCTGAAAAAACGCGTTTATTTCGAGCTGAAAAACACGTTTTGAAAAGTGTGCTGTACTTGCTCCAAAAGTTACATGGGGGTGACCAAAGTTGCCCAAACGTTTTTATTTGTGCTGAGAAACACGTTTTGACAACTTCTGCACACTGGGGTTAAGGGCTGACTCAGTGGGCTCTTCTGAGCCAGGCAGTTACATTGGGATTCAACAGTCTTAAAAAACGCGTTTATTTCGAGCTGAAAAACACGTTTTGAAAACTGTACTGTTCTTGCCCCAAAAGTTACATGGGGGTGACCAAAGTTGCCCAAACGTGTTTATTTGTGCTGAAAAACACGATTTGACAACTTCTGCACACTGGGGTTAAGGGCTGACTCAGTGGGCTCTTCTGAGCCAGGCAGTTACACTGCGATTCCAAGGGCTGAGAAAACGCGTTTATTTCGAGCTGAAAAACACGTTTTGAAAAGTGTGCTGTTCGTGCCCTATAAGTAACATGGGGGTGACCAAAGTTGCCAAAACGTGTTTATTTGTGCTGAAAAACACGTTTTGACAACTTCTGCACACTGGGGTTAAGGGCTGGCTCAGTGAGCTCATCTGAGCCAGGCAGTTACATTGGGATTCAACAGTCTGAAAAAACGCGTTTATTTCGAGCTGAAAAACACGTTTTGAAAACTGTGCTGTTCTTGCCCCAAAAGTTACATGGGGGTGACCAAAGTTGCCCAAACGTGTTTATTTGTGCTGAAAAACACGTTTTGACAACTTCTGCACATTGGGGTTAAGGGCTGACTCAGTGGGCTCTTCTGAGCCAGGCAGTTACACTGCGATTCCAAGGGCTGAGAAAACGCGTTTATTTCGAGCTGAAAAACACGTTTTGAAAAGTGTGCTGTTCCTGCCCTATAAGTAACATGGGGGTGACCAAAGTTGCCAAAACGTGTTTATTTGTGCTGAAAAACACGTTTTGACAACTTCTGCACACTGGGGTTAAGGGCTGGCTCAGTGAGCTCATCTGAGCCAGGCAGTTACATTGGGATTCAACAGTCTGAAAAAACGCGTTTATTTCGAGCTGAAAAACACGTTTTGAAAAGTGTGCTGTACTTGCTCCAAAAGTTACCAAAGTGACCAAAGTTGCCCAAACGTTTTTATTTGTGCTGAAAAACACGTTTTGACAACTTCTGCACACTGGGGTTAAGGGCTGGCTCAGTGAGCTCATCTGAGCCAGGCAGTTACATTGGGATTCAACAGTCTGAAAAAACGCGTTTATTTCGAGCTGAAAAACACGTTTTGAAAAGTGTGCTGTTCTTGCCCCAAAAGTTACATGGGGGTGACCAAAGTTGCCCAAACGTTTTTATTTGTGCTGAAATACACGTTTTGACAACTTCTGCACACTGGGGTTAAGGGCTGACTCAGTGGGCTCTTCTGAGCCAGGCAGTTACACTGCGATTCCAAGGGCTGAGATAACGCGTTTATTTCGAGCTGAAAAACACGTTTTGAAAAGTGTGCTGTTCCTGCCCTATAAGTAACATGGGGGTGACCAAAGTTGCCAAAACGTGTTTATTTGTGCTGAAAAACACGTTTTGACAACTTCTGCACACTGGGGTTAAGGGCTGGCTCAGTGAGCTCATCTGAGCCAAGCAGTTACATTGGGATTCAACAGTCTGAAAAAACGCGTTTATTTCGAGCTGAAAAACACGTTTTGAAAAGTGTGCTGTACTTGCTCCAAAAGTTACATGGGGGTGACCAAAGTTGCCCAAATGTTTTTATTTGTGCTGAGAAACACGTTTTGACAACTTCTGCACACTGGGGTTAAGGGCTGACTCAGTGGGCTCTTCTGAGCCAGGCAGTTACATTGGGATTCAACAGTCTTAAAAAACGCGTTTATTTCGAGCTGAAAAACACGTTTTGAAAACTGTACTGTTCTTGCCCCAAAAGTTACATGGGGGTGACCAAAGTTGCCCAAACGCGTTTATTTGTGCTGAAAAACACGATTTGACAACTTCTGCACACTGGGGTTAAGGGCAGACTCAGTGGGCTCTTCTGAGCCAGGCAGTTATCTTGCGATTCCAAGGGCTGAGAAAACGCGTTTATTTCGGGCTGAAAAACACGTTTTGAAAAGTGTGCTGTTCCTGCCCTATAAGTAACATGGGGGTGACCAAAGTTGCCAAAACGTGTTTATTTGTGCTGACAAACACGTTTTGACAACTTCTGCACACTGGGGTTAAGGGCTGACTCAGTGGGCTCTTCTGAGCCAGGCAGTTACCTTGCGATTCCAAGGGATGAGAAAACGCGTTTATTTCGGGCTGAAAAACACGTTTTGAAAAGTGTGCTGTTCCTGCCCTATAAGTAACATGGGGGTTACCAAAGTTGCCCAAACGTGTTTATTTGTGCTGAAAAAACATGTTTTGACATCTTCTGCACACTGGAGTTAAGGGCTGACTCAGTGGGCTCTTCTGAGCCAGGCAGTTACCTTGCGATTCCAAGGGATGAGAAAACGCGTTTATTTCGGGCTGAAAAACACGTTTTGAAAAGTGTGCTGTTCTTGCCCCAAAAGTTACATGGGGGTGACCAAAGTTGCCCAAACATTATTATTTGTGCTGAGAAACACGTTTTGACAACTTCTGCACACTGGGGTTAAGGGCTGACTCAGTGGGCTCTTCTGAGCCAGGCAGTTACATTGGGATTCAACAGTCTTAAAAAACGCGTTTATTTCGAGCTGAAAAACACGTTTTGAAAACTGTACTGTTCTTGCCCCAAAAGTTACATGGGGGTGACCAAAGTTGCCCAAACGTGTTTATTTGTGCTGAAAAACACGATTTGACAACTTCTGCACACTGGGGTTAAGGGCTGACTCAGTGGGCTCTTCTGAGCCAGGCAGTTACACTGCGATTCCAAGGGCTGAGAAAACGCGTTTATTTCGAGCTGAAAAACACGTTTTGAAAAGTGTGCTGTTCGTGCCCTATAAGTAACATGGGGGTGACCAAAGTTGCCAAAACGTGTTTATTTGTGCTGAAAAACACGTTTTGACAACTTCTGCACACTGGGGTTAAGGGCTGGCTCAGTGAGCTCATCTGAGCCAGGCAGTTACATTGGGATTCAACAGTCTGAAAAAACGCGTTTATTTCGAGCTGAAAAACACGTTTTGAAAACTGTGCTGTTCTTGCCCCAAAAGTTACATGGGGGTGACCAAAGTTGCCCAAACGTGTTTATTTGTGCTGAAAAACACGTTTTGACAACTTCTGCACATTGGGGTTAAGGGCTGACTCAGTGGGCTCTTCTGAGCCAGGCAGTTACACTGCGATTCCAAGGGCTGAGAAAACGCGTTTATTTCGAGCTGAAAAACACGTTTTGAAAAGTGTGCTGTTCCTGCCCTATAAGTAACATGGGGGTGACCAAAGTTGCCAAAACGTGTTTATTTGTGCTGAAAAACACGTTTTGACAACTTCTGCACACTGGGGTTAAGGGCTGGCTCAGTGAGCTCATCTGAGCCAGGCAGTTACATTGGGATTCAACAGTCTGAAAAAACGCGTTTATTTCGAGCTGAAAAACACGTTTTGAAAAGTGTGCTGTACTTGCTCCAAAAGTTACCAAAGTGACCAAAGTTGCCCAAACGTTTTTATTTGTGCTGAAAAACACGTTTTGACAACTTCTGCACACTGGGGTTAAGGGCTGGCTCAGTGAGCTCATCTGAGCCAGGCAGTTACATTGGGATTCAACAGTCTGAAAAAACGCGTTTATTTCGAGCTGAAAAACAAGTTTTGAAAAGTGTGCTGTTCTTGCCCCAAAAGTTACATGGGGGTGACCAAAGTTGCCCAAACGTTTTTATTTGTGCTGAAATACACGTTTTGACAACTTCTGCACACTGGGGTTAAGGGCTGACTCAGTGGGCTCTTCTGAGCCAGGCAGTTACACTGCGATTCCAAGGGCTGAGATAACGCGTTTATTTCGAGCTGAAAAACACGTTTTGAAAAGTGTGCTGTTCCTGCCCTATAAGTAACATGGGGGTGACCAAAGTTGCCAAAACGTGTTTATTTGTGCTGAAAAACACGTTTTGACAACTTCTGCACACTGGGGTTAAGGGCTGGCTCAGTGAGCTCATCTGAGCCAAGCAGTTACATTGGGATTCAACAGTCTGAAAAAACGCGTTTATTTCGAGCTGAAAAACACGTTTTGAAAAGTGTGCTGTACTTGCTCCAAAAGTTACATGGGGGTGACCAAAGTTGCCCAAATGTTTTTATTTGTGCTGAGAAACACGTTTTGACAACTTCTGCACACTGGGATTAAGGGCTGACTCAGTGGGCTCTTCTGAGCCAGGCAGTTACATTGGGATTCAACAGTCTTAAAAAACGCGTTTATTTCGAGCTGAAAAGCACGTTTTGAAAACTGTACTGTTCTTGCCCCAAAAGTTACATGGGGGTGACCAAAGTTGCCCAAACGCGTTTATTTGTGCTGAAAAACACGATTTGACAACTTCTGCACACTGGGGTTAAGGGCAGACTCAGTGGGCTCTTCTGAGCCAGGCAGTTATCTTGCGATTCCAAGGGCTGAGAAAACGCGTTTATTTCGGGCTGAAAAACACGTTTTGAAAAGTGTGCTGTTCCTGCCCTATAAGTAACATGGGGGTGACCAAAGTTGCCAAAACGTGTTTATTTGTGCTGACAAACACGTTTTGACAACTTCTGCACACTGGGGTTAAGGGCTGACTCAGTGGGCTCTTCTGAGCCATGCAGTTACCTTGCGATTCCAAGGGATGAGAAAACGCGTTTATTTCGGGCTGAAAAACACGTTTTGAAAAGTGTGCTGTTCCTGCCCTATAAGTAACATGGGGGTTACCAAAGTTGCCCAAACGTGTTTATTTGTGCTGAAAAAACACGTTTTGACAACTTCTGCACACTGGAGTTAAGGGCTGACTCAGTGGGCTCTTCTGAGCCAGGCAGTTACACTGCAATTCCAAGGGCAGAGAAAACGCGTTTATTTCGAGCTGAAAAACACGTTTTGAAAAGTGTGCTGTTCTTGCCCCAAAAGTTACATGGGGGTGACCAAAGTTGCCCAAACATTTTTATTTGTGCTGAGAAACACGTTTTGACAACTTCTGCACACTGGGGTTAAGGGCTGACTCAGTGGGCTCTTCTGAGCCAGGCAGTTACATTGGGATTCAACAGTCTTAAAAAACGCGTTTATTTCGAGCTGAAAAACACGTTTTGAAAACTGTACTGTTCTTGCCCCAAAAGTTACATGGGGGTGACCAAAGTTGCCCAAACGCGTTTATTTGTGCTGAAAAACACGATTTGACAACTTCTGCACACTGGGGTTAAGGGCAGACTCAGTGGGCTCTTCTGAGCCAGGCAGTTATCTTGCGATTCCAAGGGCTGAGAAAACGCGTTTATTTCGGGCTGAAAAACACGTTTTGAAAAGTGTGCTGTTCCTGCCCTATAAGTAACATGGGGGTGACCAAAGTTGCCAAAACGTGTTTATTTGTGCTGACAAACACGTTTTGACAACTTCTGCACACTGGGGTTAAGGGCTGACTCAGTGGGCTCTTCTGAGCCAGGCAGTTACCTTGCGATTCCAAGGGATGAGAAAACGCGTTTATTTCGAGCTGAAAAACACGTTTTGAAAACTGTACTGTTCTTGCCCCAAAAGTTACATGGGGGTGACCAAAGTTGCCCAAACGTGTTTATTTGTGCTGAAAAACACGATTTGACAACTTCTGCACACTGGGGTTAAGGGCTGACTCAGTGGGCTCTTCTGAGCCAGGCAGTTACACTGCGATTCCAAGGGCTGAGAAAACGCGTTTATTTCGAGCTGAAAAACACGTTTTGAAAAGTGTGCTGTTCGTGCCCTATAAGTAACATGGGGGTGACCAAAGTTGCCAAAACGTGTTTATTTGTGCTGAAAAACACGTTTTGACAACTTCTGCACACTGGGGTTAAGGGCTGACTCAGAGGGCTCTTCTGAACCAGGCAGTTACACTGCGATTCCAAGGGCTGAGAAAACGCGTTTATTTCGGGCTGAAAAACACGTTTTGAAAAGTGTGCTGTTCGAGCCCTATAAGTAACATGGGGGTGACCAAAGTTGCCAAAACGTGTTTATTTGTGCTGAAAAACACGTTTTGACAACTTCTGCACACTGGGGTTAAGGGCTGGCTCAGTGAGCTCATCTGAGCCAGGCAGTTACATTGGGATTCAACAGTCTGAAAAAACGCGTTTATTTCGAGCTGAAAAACACGTTTTGAAAAGTGTGCTGTTCTTGCCCCAAAAGTTACATGGGGGTGACCAAAGTTGCCCAAACGTTTTTATTTGTGCTGAAATACACGTTTTGACAACTTCTGCACACTGGGGTTAAGGGCTGACTCAGTGGGCTCTTCTGAGCCAGGCAGGTACACTGCGATTCCAAGGGCTGAGAAAACGCGTTTATTTTGAGCTGAAAAACACGTTTTGAAAAGTGTGCTGTTCCTGCCCTATAAGTAACATGGGGGTGACCAAAGTTGCCAAAACGTGTTTATTTGTGCTGAAAAACACGTTTTGACAACTTCTGCACACTGGGGTTAAGGGCTGGCTCAGTGAGCTCATCTGAGCCAGGCAGTTACATTGGGATTCAACAGTCTGAAAAAACGCGTTTATTTCGAGCTGAAAAACACGTTTTGAAAAGTGTGCTGTACTTGCTCCAAAAGTTACCAAAGTGACCAAAGTTGCCCAAACGTTTTTATTTGTGCTGAGAAACACGTTTTGACAACTTCTGCACACTGGGGTTAAGGGCTGACTCAGTGGGCTCTTCTGAGCCAGGCAGTTACATTGGGATTCAACAGTCTTAAAAAACGCGTTTATTTCGAGCTGAAAAACACGTTTTGAAAAGTGTGCTGTTCTTGCCCCAAAAGTTACATGGGGGTGACCAAAGTTGCCCAAACGTTTTTATTTGTGCTGAAAAACACGATTTGACAACTTCTGCACACTGGGGTTAAGGGCTGACTCAGTGGGCTCTTCTGACTCAGGCAGTTACACTGCAATTCCAAGGGCTGAGAAAACGCGTTTATTTCGGGCTGAAAAACACGTTTTGAAAAGTGTGCAGTTCCTGCCCTATAAGTAACATGGGGGTGACCAAAGTTGCCAAAACGTGTTTATTTGTGCTGAAAAACACGTTTTGACAACTTCTGCACACTGGGGTTAAGGGCTGGCTCAGTGAGCTCATCTGAGCCAGGCAGTTACATTGGGATTCAACAGTCTGAAAAAACGCGTTTATTTCGAGCTGAAAAACACGTTTTGAAAAGTGTGCTGTTCTTGCCCCAAAAGTTACATGGGGGTGACCAAAGTTGCCCAAACGTGTTTATTTGTGCTGAAAAACATGTTTTGACAACTTCTGCACACTGGGGTTAAGGGCTGGCTCAGTGAGCTCATCTGAGCCAGGCAGTTACATTGGGATTCAACAGTCTGAAAAAACGCGTTTATTTCGAGCTGAAAAACACGTTTTGAAAAGTGTGCTGTTCGAGCCCTGTAAGTAACATGGGGGTGACCAAAGTTGCCAAAACGTGTTTATTTGTGCTGACAAACACATTTTGACAACTTCTGCACACTGGGGATAAGGGCTAACTCAGTGGGCTCTTCTGAGCCAGGCAGTTACCTTGCGATTCCAAGGGATGAGAAAACGCGTTTATTTCGGGCTGAAAAACACGTTTTGAAAAGTGTGCTGTTCTTGCCCCAAAAGTTACATGGGGGTGACCAAAGTTGCCCAAACATTTTTATTTGTGCTGAGAAACACGTTTTGACAACTTCTGCACACTGGGGTTAAGGGCTGACTCAGTGGGCTCTTCTGAGCCAGGCAGTTACATTGGGATTCAACAGTCTTAAAAAACGCGTTTATTTCGAGCTGAAAAACACGTTTTGAAAACTGTACTGTTCTTGCCCCAAAAGTTACATGGGGGTGACCAAAGTTGCCCAAACGTGTTTATTTGTGCTGAAAAACACGAATTGACAACTTCTGCACACTGGGGTTAAGGGCTGACTCAGTGGGCTCTTCTGATCCAGGCAGTTACACTGCGATTCCAAGGGCTGAGAAAACGTGTTTATATCGAGCTGAAAAACACGTTTTGAAAAGTGTGCTGTTCCTGCCCTATAAGTAACATGGGGGTGACCAAAGTTGCCAAAACGTGTTTATTTGTGCTGAAAAACACGTTTTGACAACTTCTGCACACTGGGGTTAAGGGCTGGCTCAGTGAGCTCATCTGAGCCAGGCAGTTACTTTGGGATTCAACAGTCTGAAAAAACGCGTTTATTTCGGGCTGAAAAACACGTTTTGAAAAGTGTGCTGTTCTTGCCCCAAAAGTTACATGGGGGTGACCAAAGTTGCCCAAACGTGTTTATTTGTGCTGAAAAACACGTTTTGACAACTTCTACACACTGGGGTTAAGGGCTGACTCAGTGGGCTCTTCTGACTCAGGCAGTTACACTGCAATTCCAAGGGCTGAGAAAACGCGTTTATTTCGGGCTGAAAAACACGTTTTGAAAAGTGTGCTGTTCCTGCCCTATAAGTAACATGGGGGTGACCAAAGTTGCCAAAACGTGTTTATTTGTGCTGAAAAACACGTTTTGACAACTTCTGCACACTGGGGTTAAGGGCTGGCTCAGTGAGCTCATCTGAGCCAAGCAGTTACATTGTGATTCAACAGTCTGAAAAAACGCGTTTATGTCGAGCTGAAAAACACGTTCTGAAAAGTGTGCTGTACTTGCTCCAAAAGTTACATGGGGGTGACCAAAGTTGCCCAAATGTTTTTATTTGTGCTGAGAAACACGTTTTGACAACTTCTGCACACTGGGGTTAAGGGCTGACTCAGTGGGCTCTTCTGAGCCAGGCAGTTACATTGGGATTCAACAGTCTTAAAAAACGCGTTTATTTCGAGCTGAAAAACACGTTTTGAAAGCTGTACTGTTCTTGCCCCAAAAGTTACATGGAAGTGACCAAAGTTGCCCAAACGTGTTTATTTGTGCTGAAAAACACGATTTGACAACTTCTGCACACTGGGGTTAAGGGCTGACTCAGTGGGCTCTTCTGAGCCAGGCAGTTACCTTGCGATTCCAAGGGATGAGAAAACGCGTTTATTTCGGGCTGAAAAACACGTTTTGAAAAGTGTGCTTTTCCTGCCCTTTAAGTAACATGGGGGTGACCAAAGTTGCCAAAACGTGTATATTTGTGTTGAAAAACACGTATTGACAACTTCTGCACACTGGGGTTAAGGGCTGACTCAGAGGGCTCTTCTGAACCAGGCAGTTACACTGCGATTCCAAGGGCTGAGAAAACGCATTTATTTCGGGCTGAAAAACACGTTTTGAAAAGTGTGCTGTTCCTGCCCTTTAAGTAACATGGGGGTGACCAAAGTTGCCAAAACGTGTATATTTGTGTTGAAAAACACGTATTGACAACTTCTGCACACTGGGGTTAAGGGCTGACTCAGTGGGCTCTTCTGAGCCAGGCAGTTACCTTGCGATTCCAAGGGATGAGAAAACGCGTTTATTTCGGGCTGAAAAACACGTTTTGAAAAGTGTGCTGTTCCTGCCCTATAAGTAACATGGGGGTTACCAAAGTTGCCCAAACGTGTTTATTTGTGCTGAAAAACACGTTTTGACAACTTCTGCACACTGGAGTTAAGGGCTGACTCAGTGGGCTCTTCTGAGCCAGGCAGTTACACTGCAATTCCAAGGGCAGAGAAAACGCGTTTATTTCGAGCTGAAAAACACGTTTTGAAAAGTGTGCTGTTCTTCCCCAAAAGTTACATGGGGGTGACCAAAGTTGCCCAAACATTTTTATTTGTGCTGAGAAACACGTTTTGACAACTTCTGCACACTGGGGTTAAGGGCTGACTCAGTGGGCTCTTCTGAGCCAGGCAGTTACATTGGGATTCAACAGTCTTAAAAAACGCGTTTATTTCGAGCTGAAAAACACGTTTTGAAAACTGTACTGTTCTTGCCCCAAAAGTTACATGGGGGTGACCAAAGTTGCCCAAACGTGTTTATTTGTGCTGAAAAACACGATTTGACAACTTCTGCACACTGGGGTTAAGGGCTGACTCAGTGGGCTCTTCTGACTCAGGCAGTTACACTGCAATTCCAAGGGCTGAGAAAACGCGTTTATTTCGGGCTGAAAAACACGTTTTGAAAAGTGTGCAGTTCCTGCCCTATAAGTAACATTGGGGTGACCAAAGTTGCCAAAACGTGTTTATTTGTGCTGAAAAACACGTTTTGACAACTTCTGCACACTGGGGTTAAGGGCTGGCTCAGTGAGCTCATCTGAGCCAGGCAGTTACATTGGGATTCAACAGTCTGAAAAAACGCGTTTATTTCGAGCTGAAAAACACGTTTTGAAAAGTGTGCTGTTCTTGCCCCAAAAGTTACATGGGGGTGACCAAAGTTGCCCAAACGTGTTTATTTGTGCTGAAAAACATGTTTTGACAACTTCTGCACACTGGGGTTAAGGGCTGGCTCAGTGAGCTCATCTGAGCCAGGCAGTTACATTGGGATTCAACAGTCTGAAAAAACTCGTTTATTTCGAGCTGAAAAACACGTTTTGAAAAGTGTGCTGTTCGAGCCCTATAAGTAACATGGGGGTGACCAAAGTTGCCAAAACGTGTTTATTTGTGCTGACAAACACATTTTGACAACTTCTGCACACTGGGGTTAAGGGCTGACTCAGTGGGCTCTTCTGAGCCAGGCAGTTACCTTGCGATTCCAAGGGATGAGAAAACGCGTTTATTTCGGGCTGAAAAACACGTTTTGAAAAGTGTGCTGTTCCTGCCCTTTAAGTAACATGGGGGTGACCAAAGTTGCCAAAACGTGTATATTTGTGTTGAAAAACACGTATTGACAACTTCTGCACACTGGGGTTAAGGGCTGACTCAGAGGGCTCTTCTGAACCAGGCAGTTACACTGCGATTCCAAGGGCTGAGAAAACGCATTTATTTCGGGCTGAAAAACACGTTTTGAAAAGTGTGCTGTTCCTGCCCTTTAAGTAACATGGGGGTAAACAAAGTTGCCAAAACGTGTTTATTTGTGATGACAAACACGTTTTGACAACTTCTGCACACTGGGGTTAAGGGCTGGCTCAGTGAGCTCATCTGAGCCAGGCAGTTACATTGGGATTCAACAGTCTGAAAAAACGCGTTTATTTCGAGCTGAAAAATACGTTTTGAAAAGTGTGCTGTTCTTGCCCCAAAAGTTACATGGGGGTGACCAAAGTTGCCAAAAACGTTTTTATTTGTGCTGAAAAACACGTTTTGACAACTTCTGCACACTGGGGTTAAGGGCTGACTCAGTGGTCTCTTCTGAGCCAGGCAGTTACATTGGGATTCAACAGTCTTAAAAAACGCGTTTATTTCGAGCTGAAAAACACGTTTTGAAAAGTGTGCTGTTCTTGCCCCAAAAGTTACATGGGGGTGACCAAAGTTGCCCAAACGTTTTTATTTGTGCTGAAAAACACGTTTTGACAACTTCTGCACACTGGGGTTAAGGGCTGACTCAGTGGGCTCTTCTGAGCCAGGCAGTTACATTGGGATTCAACAGTCTTAAAAAACGCGTTTATTTCGAGCTGAAAAACACGTTTTGAAAACTGTGCTGTTCTTGCCCCAAAAGTTACATGGGGGTGACCAAAGTTGCCCAAACGTGTTTATTTGTGCTGAAAAACACGAATTGACAACTTCTGCACACTGGGGTTAAGGGCTGACTCAGTGGGCTCTTCTGATCCAGGCAGTTACACTGCGATTCCAAGGGCTGAGAAAACGCGTTTATTTCGAGCTGAAAAACACGTTTTGAAAAGTGTGCTGTTCCTGCCCTATAAGTAACATGGGGGTGACCAAAGTTGCCAAAACGTGTTTATTTGTGCTGAAAAACACGTTTTGACAACTTCTGCACACTTGGGTTAAGGGCTGGCTCAGTGAGCTCATCTGAGCCAGGCAGTTACTTTGGGATTCAACAGTCTGAAAAAACGCGTTTATTTCGGGCTGAAAAACACGTTTTGAAAAGTGTGCTGTTCTTGCCCCAAAAGTTACATGGGGGTGACCAAAGTTGCCCAAACGTGTTTATTTGTGCTGAAAAACACGTTTTGACAACTTCTACACACTGGGGTTAAGGGCTGACTCAGTGGGCTCTTCTGACTCAGGCAGTTACACTGCAATTCCAAGGGCTGAGAAAACGCGTTTATTTCGGGCTGAAAAACACGTTTTGAAAAGTGTGCTGTTCCTGCCCTATAAGTAACATGGGGGTGACCAAAGTTGCCAAAACGTGTTTATTTGTGCTGAAAAACACGTTTTGACAACTTCTGCACACTGGGGTTAAGGGCTGGCTCAGTGAGCTCATCTGAGCCAAGCAGTTACATTGGGATTCAACAGTCTGAAAAAACGCGTTTATGTCGAGCTGAAAAACACGTTTTGAAAAGTGTGCTGTACTTGCTCCAAAAGTTACATGGGGGTGACCAAAGTTGCCCAAATGTTTTTATTTGTGCTGAGAAACACGTTTTGACAACTTCTGCACACTGGGGTTAAGGGCTGACTCAGTGGGCTCTTCTGAGCCAGGCAGTTACATTGGGATTCAACAGTCTTAAAAAACGCGTTTATTTCGAGCTGAAAAACACGTTTTGAAAGCTGTACTGTTCTTGCCCCAAAAGTTACATGGGGGTGACCAAAGTTGCCCAAACGTGTTTATTTGTGCTGAAAAACACGATTTGACAACTTCTGCACACTGGGGTTAAGGGCTGACTCAGTGGGCTCTTCTGAGCCAGGCAGTTACCTTGCGATTCCAAGGGATGAGAAAACGCGTTTATTTCGGGCTGAAAAACACGTTTTGAAAAGTGTGCTGTTCCTGCCCTATAAGTTACATGGGGGTGACCAAAGTTGCCAAAACTTGTATATTTGTGTTGAAAAACACGTATTGACAACTTCTGCACACTGGGGTTAAGGGCTGACTCAGTGGGCTCTTCTGAGCCAGGCAGTTACATTGGGATTCAACAGTCTTAAAAAACGCGTTTATTTCGAGCTGAAAAACAAGTTTTGAAAAGAGTGCTGTTCTTGCCCCAAAAGTTACATGGGGGTGACCAAAGTTGCCCAAACGTGTTTATTTGTGCTGAAAAACACGTTTTGACAACTTCTGCACAATGGGGTTAAGGGCTAACTCAGTGGGCTCTTCTGAGCCAGGCAGTTGCATTGCGATTCCAAGGGCTGAGAAAACGCGTTTATTTCGGGCTGAAAAACACGTTTTGAAAAGTGTGCTGTTCCTGCCCTTTAAGTAACATGGGGGTGACCAAAGTTGCCAAAACGTGTATATTTGTGTTGAAAAACACGTATTGACAACTTCTGCACACTGGGGTTAAGGGCTGACTCAGAGGGCTCTTCTGAACCAGGCAGTTACACTGCGATTCCAAGGGCTGAGAAAACGCATTTATTTCGGGCTGAAAAACACGTTTTGAAAAGTGTGCTGTTCCTGCCCTTTAAGTAACATGGGGGTGACCAAAGTTGCCAAAACGTGTATATTTGTGTTGAAAAACACGTATTGACAACTTCTGCACACTGGGGTTAAGGGCTGACTCAGAGGGCTCTTCTGAACCAGGCAGTTACACTGCGATTCCAAGGGCTGAGAAAACGCGTTTATTTTTAGCTGAAAAACACGTTTTGAAAAGTGTGCTGTTCCTGCCCTATAAGTAACATGGGGGTGACCAAAGTTGCCAAAACGTGTTTATTTGTGCTGAAAAACACGTTTTGACAACTTCTGCACACTGGCGTTAAGGGCTGGCTCAGTGAGCTCATCTGAGCCAGGCAGTTACATTGGGATTCAACAGTCTGAAAAAACGCGTTTATTTCGAGCTGAAAAACACGTTTTGAAAAGTGTGCTGTTCTTGCCCCAAAAGTTACATGGGGGTGACCAAAGTTGCCAAAAACGTTTTTATTTGTGCTGAAAAACACGTTTTGACAATTTCTGCACACTGGGGTTAAGGGCTGACTCAGTGGTCTCTTCTGAGCCAGGCAGTTACATTGGGATTCAACAGTCTTAAAAAACGCGTTTATTTCGAGCTGAAAAACACGTTTTGAAAAGTGTGCTGTTCTTGCCCCAAAAGTTACATGGGGGTGACCAAAGTTGCCCAAACGTTTTTATTTGTGCTGAAAAACACGTTTTGACAACTTCTGCACACTGGGGTTAAGGGCTGACTCAGTGGGCTCTTCTGAGCCAGGCAGTTACATTGGGATTCAACAGTCTTAAAAAACGCGTTTATTTCGAGCTGAAAAACACGTTTTGAAAACTGTGCTGTCTTGCCCCAAAAGTTACATGGGGGTGACCAACGTTGCCCAAACGTGTTTATTTGTGCTGAAAAACACGTTTTGACAACTTCTGCACACTGGGGTTAAGGGCTATCTCAGGGTGCTCTTCTGAGCCAGGCAGTTACACTGCGAATCTAAGGGCTGAGAAAACGCGTTTATTTCGGGCTGAAAAACACGTTTTGAAAACTGTGCTGTTCCTGCTCTATAAGTAACATGGGGGTGACCAAAGTTGCCAAAACGTGTTTATTTGTGCTGAAAAACACGTTTTGACAACTTCTGCACACTGGGGTTAAGGGCTGGCTCAGTGAGCTCATCTGAGCCAGGCAGTTACTTTGGGATTCAACAGTCTGAAAAAACGCGTTTATTTCGGGCTGAAAAACACGTTTTGAAAAGTGTGCTGTTCTTGCCCCAAAAGTTACATGGGGGTGACCAAAGTTGCCCAAACGTGTTTATTTGTGCTGAAAAACACGTTTTGACAACTTCTACACACTGGGGTTAAGGGCTGACTCAGTGGGCTCTTCTGACTCAGGCAGTTACACTGCAATTCCAAGGGCTGAGAAAACGCGTTTATTTCGGGCTGAAAAACACGTTTTGAAAAGTGTGCTGTTCCTGCCCTATAAGTAACATGGGGGTGACCAAAGTTGCCAAAACGTGTTTATTTGTGCTGAAAAACACGTTTTGACAACTTCTGCACACTGGGGTTAAGGGCTGGCTCAGTGAGCTCATCTGAGCCAAGCAGTTACATTGGGATTCAACAGTCTGAAAAAACGCGTTTATTTCGAGCTGAAAAACACGTTTTGAAAAGTGTGCTGTACTTGCTCCAAAAGTTACATGGGGGTGACCAAAGTTGCCCAAACGTTTTTATTTGTGCTGAGAAACACGTTTTGACAACTTCTGCACACTGGGGTTAAGGGCTGACTCAGTGGGCTCTTCTGAGCCAGGCAGTTACATTGGGATTCAACAGTCTTAAAAAACGCGTTTATTTCGAGCTGAAAAACACGTTTTGAAAACTGTACTGTTCTTGCCCCAAAAGTTACATGGGGGTGACCAAAGTTGCCCAAACGTGTTTATTTGTGCTGAAAAACACGTTTTGACAACTTCTGCACACTGGGGTTAAGGGCTGACTCAGAGGGCTCTTCTGAACCAGGCAGTTACACTGCGATTCCAAGGGCTGAGAAAACGCGTTTATTTCGGGCTGAAAAACACGTTTTGAAAAGTGTGCTATTCCTGCCCTATAAGTAACATGGCTTTGACCAAAGTTGCCAAAACGTGTTTATTTGTGCTGAAAAACACGTTTTGACAACTTCTGCACACTGGGGTTAAGGGCTGGCTCAGTGAGCTCATCTGAGCCAGGCAGTTACATTGGGATTCAACAGTCTGAAAAAACGCGTTTATTTCGAGCTGAAAAACACGTTTTGAAAAGTGTGCTGTTCCTGCCCTATAAGTAACATGGGGGTGACCAAAAGTGCCAAAACGTGTTTATTTGTACTGAAAAACACGTTTTGACAACTTCTGCACACTGGGGTTAAGGGCTGGCTCAGTGAGCTCATCTGAGCCAGGCAGTTACATTGGGATTCAACAGTCTGAAAAAACGCGTTTATTTCGAGCTGAAAAACACGTTTTGAAAAGTGTGCTGTACTTGCTCCAAAAGTTACATGGGGGTGACCAAAGTTGCCCAAACGTTTTTATTTGTGCTGAGAAACACGTTTTGACAAATTCTGCACACTGGGGTTAAGGGCTGACTCAGTGGGCTCTTAAGAGCCAGGCAGTTACATTGGGATTCAACAGTCTTAAAAAACGCGTTTATTTCGAGCTGAAAAACACGTTTTGAAAACTGTACTGTTCTTGCCCCAAAAGTTACATGGGGGTGACCAAAGTTGCCCAAACGTGTTTATTTGTGCTGAAAAACACGATTTGACAACTTCTGCACACTGGGGTTAAGGGCTGACTCAGTTGTCTCTTCTGAGCCAGGCAGTTACACTGCGATTCCAAGGGCTGAGAAAACGCGTTTATTTCGAGCTGAAAAACACGTTTTGAAAAGTGTGCTGTTCCTGCCCTATAAGTAACATGGGGGTGACCAAAGTTGCCAAAACGTGTTTATTTGTGCTGAAAAACACGATTTGACAACTTCTGCACACTGGGGTTAAGGGCTGACTCAGAGGGCTCTTCTGAACCAGGCAGTTACACTGCAATTCCAAGGGCTGAGAAAACGCGTTTATTTCGGGCTGAAAAACACGTTTTGAAAAGTGTGCTATTCCTGCCCTATAAGTAACATGGGTTTGACCAAAGTTGCCAAAACGTGTTTATTTGTGCTGAAAAACACGTTTTGACAACTTCTGCACACTGGGGTTAAGGGCTGGCTCAGTGAGCTCATCTGAGCCAGGCAGTTACATTGGGATTCAACAGTCTGAAAAAACGCGTTTATTTCGAGCTGAAAAACACGTTTTGAAAAGTGTGCTGTTCGTGCCCCAAAAGTTACATGGGGGTGACCAAAGTTGCCCAAACGTGTTTATTTGTGCTGAAAAACACGTTTTGACAACTTCTGCACACTGGGGTTAAGGGATGACTCAGTGGGCTCTTCTGAGCCAGGCAGTTACATTGGGATTCAACAGTCTTAAAAAACGCGTTTATTTCGAGCTGAAAAACACGTTTTGAAAACTGTACTGTTCTTGCCCCAAAAGTTACATGGGGGTGACCAAAGTTGCCCAAACGTGTTTATTTGTGCTGAAAAACACGATTTGACAACTTCTGCACACTGGGGTTAAGGGCTGACTTAGTGGGCTCTTCTGAGCCAGGCAGTTACACTGCGATTCCAAGGGCTGAGAAAACGCGTTTATTTCGAGCTGAAAAACACGTTTTGAAAAGTGTGCTGTTCTTGCCCCAAAAGTTACATGGGGGTGACCAAAGTTGCCCAAACGTGTTTATTTGTGCTGAAAAACACGTTTTGACAACTTCTGCACACTGGGGTTAAGGGCTGGCTCAGTGAGCTCATCTGAGCCAGGCAGTTACATTGGGATTCAACAGTCTGAAAAAACGCGTTTATTTCGAGCTGAAAAACACGTTTTGAAAAGTGTGCTGTTCGAGCCCTATAAGTAACATGGGGGTGACCAAAGTTGCCAAAACGTGTTTATTTGTGCTGAAAAACACGTTTTGACAACTTCTGCACACTGGGGTTAAGGGCTGACTCAGAGGGCTCTTCTGAACCAGGCAGTTACACTGCGATTCCAAGGGCTGAGAAAACGCGTTTATTTCGGGCTGAAAAACACGTTTTGAAAAGTGTGCTATTCCTGCCCTATAAGTAACATGGCTTTGACCAAAGTTGCCAAAACGTGTTTATTTGTGCTGAAAAACACGTTTTGACAACTTCTGCACACTGGGGTTAAGGGCTGGCTCAGTGAGCTCATCTGAGCCAGGCAGTTACATTGGGATTCAACAGTCTGAAAAAACGCGTTTATTTCGAGCTGAAAAACACGTTTTGAAAAGTGTGCTGTTCCTGCCCTATAAGTAACATGGGGGTGACCAAAAGTGCCAAAACGTGTTTATTTGTACTGAAAAACACGTTTTGACAACTTCTGCACACTGGGGTTAAGGGCTGGCTCAGTGAGCTCATCTGAGCCAGGCAGTTACATTGGGATTCAACAGTCTGAAAAAACGCGTTTATTTCGAGCTGAAAAACACGTTTTGAAAAGTGTGCTGTACTTGCTCCAAAAGTTACATGGGGGTGACCAAAGTTGCCCAAACGTTTTTATTTGTGCTGAGAAACACGTTTTGACAAATTCTGCACACTGGGGTTAAGGGCTGACTCAGTGGGCTCTTAAGAGCCAGGCAGTTACATTGGGATTCAACAGTCTTAAAAAACGCGTTTATTTCGAGCTGAAAAACACGTTTTGAAAACTGTACTGTTCTTGCCCCAAAAGTTACATGGGGGTGACCAAAGTTGCCCAAACGTGTTTATTTGTGCTGAAAAACACGATTTGACAACTTCTGCACACTGGGGTTAAGGGCTGACTCAGTTGTCTCTTCTGAGCCAGGCAGTTACACTGCGATTCCAAGGGCTGAGAAAACGCGTTTATTTCGAGCTGAAAAACACGTTTTGAAAAGTGTGCTGTTCCTGCCCTATAAGTAACATGGGGGTGACCAAAGTTGCCAAAACGTGTTTATTTGTGCTGAAAAACACGATTTGACAACTTCTGCACACTGGGGTTAAGGGCTGACTCAGAGGGCTCTTCTGAACCAGGCAGTTACACTGCAATTCCAAGGGCTGAGAAAACGCGTTTATTTCGGGCTGAAAAACACGTTTTGAAAAGTGTGCTATTCCTGCCCTATAAGTAACATGGGTTTGACCAAAGTTGCCAAAACGTGTTTATTTGTGCTGAAAAACACGTTTTGACAACTTCTGCACACTGGGGTTAAGGGCTGGCTCAGTGAGCTCATCTGAGCCAGGCAGTTACATTGGGATTCAACAGTCTGAAAAAACGCGTTTATTTCGAGCTGAAAAACACGTTTTGAAAAGTGTGCTGTTCGTGCCCCAAAAGTTACATGGGGGTGACCAAAGTTGCCCAAACGTGTTTATTTGTGCTGAAAAACACGTTTTGACAACTTCTGCACACTGGGGTTAAGGGATGACTCAGTGGGCTCTTCTGAGCCAGGCAGTTACATTGGGATTCAACAGTCTTAAAAAACGCGTTTATTTCGAGCTGAAAAACACGTTTTGAAAACTGTACTGTTCTTGCCCCAAAAGTTACATGGGGGTGACCAAAGTTGCCCAAACGTGTTTATTTGTGCTGAAAAACACGATTTGACAACTTCTGCACACTGGGGTTAAGGGCTGACTTAGTGGGCTCTTCTGAGCCAGGCAGTTACACTGCGATTCCAAGGGCTGAGAAAACGCGTTTATTTCGAGCTGAAAAACACGTTTTGAAAAGTGTGCTGTTCTTGCCCCAAAAGTTACATGGGGGTGACCAAAGTTGCCCAAACGTGTTTATTTGTGCTGAAAAACACGTTTTGACAACTTCTGCACACTGGGGTTAAGGGCTGGCTCAGTGAGCTCATCTGAGCCAGGCAGTTACATTGGGATTCAACAGTCTGAAAAAACGCGTTTATTTCGAGCTGAAAAACACGTTTTGAAAAGTGTGCTGTTCGAGCCCTATAAGTAACATGGGGGTGACCAAAGTTGCCAAAACGTGTTTATTTGTGCTGACAAACACATTTTGACAACTTCTGCACACTGGGGATAAGGGCTAACTCAGTGGGCTCTTCTGAGCCAGGCAGTTACACTGCGATTCCAAGGGCTGAGAAAACGCGTTTATTTCGAGCTGAAAAACACGTTTTGAAAAGTGTGCTGTTCCTGCCCTATAAGTAACATGGGGGTGACCAAAGTTGCCAAAACGTGTTTATTTGTGCTGAAAAACACGTTTTGACAACTTCTGCACACTGGGGTTAAGGGCTGACTCAGAGGGCTCTTCTGAACCAGGCAGTTACACTGCGATTCCAAGGGCTGAGAAAACGCGTTTATTTCGGGCTGAAAAACACGTTTTGAAAAGTGTGCTATTCCTGCCCTATAAGTAACATGGGTTTGACCAAAGTTGCCAAAACGTGTTTATTTGTGCTGAAAAACACGTTTTGACAACTTCTGCACACTGGGGTTAAGGGCTGGCTCACTGAGCTCATCTTAGCCAGGCAGTTACATTGGGATTCAACAGTCTGAAAAAACGCGTTTATTTCGAGCTGAAAAACACGTTTTGAAAAGTGTGCTGTTCGTGCCCCAAAAGTTACATGGGGGTGACCAAAGTTGCCCAAACGTGTTTATTTGTGCTGAAAAACACGTTTTGACAACTTCTGCACACTGGGGTTAAGGGATGACTCAGTGGGCTCTTCTGAGCCAGGCAGTTACATTGGGATTCAACAGTCTTAAAAAACGCGTTTATTTCGAGCTGAAAAACACGTTTTGAAAAGTGTGCTGTTCGTGCCCCAAAAGTTACATGGGGGTGACCAAAGTTGCCCAAACGTGTTTATTTGTGCTGAAAAACACGTTTTGACAACTTCTGCACACTGGGGTTAAGGGATGACTCAGTGGGCTCTTCTGAGCCAGGCAGTTACATTGGGATTCAACAGTCTTAAAAAACGCGTTTATTTCGAGCTGAAAAACACGTTTTGAAAACTGTACTGTTCTTGCCCCAAAAGTTACATGGGGGTGACCAAAGTTGCCCAAACGTGTTTATTTGTGCTGAAAAACACGATTTGACAACTTCTGCACACTGGGGTTAAGGGCTGACTTAGTGGGCTCTTCTGAGCCAGGCAGTTACACTGCGATTCCAAGGGCTGAGAAAACGCGTTTATTTCGAGCTGAAAAACACGTTTTGAAAAGTGTGCTGTTCTTGCCCCAAAAGTTACATGGGGGTGACCAAAGTTGCCCAAACGTGTTTATTTGTGCTGAAAAACACGTTTTGACAACTTCTGCACACTGGGGTTAAGGGCTGGCTCAGTGAGCTCATCTGAGCCAGGCAGTTACATTGGGATTCAACAGTCTGAAAAAACGCGTTTATTTCGAGCTGAAAAACACGTTTTGAAAAGTGTGCTGTTCGAGCCCTATAAGTAACATGGGGGTGACCAAAGTTGCCAAAACGTGTTTATTTGTGCTGACAAACACATTTTGACAACTTCTGCACACTGGGGATAAGGGCTAACTCAGTGGGCTCTTCTGAGCCAGGCAGTTACACTGCGATTCCAAGGGCTGAGAAAACGCGTTTATTTCGAGCTGAAAAACACGTTTTGAAAAGTGTGCTGTTCCTGCCCTATAAGTAACATGGGGGTGACCAAAGTTGCCAAAACGTGTTTATTTGTGCTGAAAAACACGTTTTGACAACTTCTGCACACTGGGGTTAAGGGCTGACTCAGAGGGCTCTTCTGAACCAGGCAGTTACACTGCGATTCCAAGGGCTGAGAAAACGCGTTTATTTCGGGCTGAAAAACACGTTTTGAAAAGTGTGCTATTCCTGCCCTATAAGTAACATGGGTTTGACCAAAGTTGCCAAAACGTGTTTATTTGTGCTGAAAAACACGTTTTGACAACTTCTGCACACTGGGGTTAAGGGCTGGCTCACTGAGCTCATCTTAGCCAGGCAGTTACATTGGGATTCAACAGTCTGAAAAAACGCGTTTATTTCGAGCTGAAAAACACGTTTTGAAAAGTGTGCTGTTCGTGCCCCAAAAGTTACATGGGGGTGACCAAAGTTGCCCAAACGTGTTTATTTGTGCTGAAAAACACGTTTTGACAACTTCTGCACACTGGGGTTAAGGGATGACTCAGTGGGCTCTTCTGAGCCAGGCAGTTACATTGGGATTCAACAGTCTTAAAAAACGCGTTTATTTCGAGCTGAAAAACACGTTTTGAAAACTGTACTGTTCTTGCCCCAAAAGTTACATGGGGGTGACCAAAGTTGCCCAAACGTGTTTATTTGTGCTGAAAAACACGATTTGACAACTTCTGCACACTGGGGTTAAGGGCTGACTCAGTGGGCTCTTCTGAGCTAGGCAGTTACACTGCGATTCCAAGGGCTGAGAAAACGCGTTTATTTCGAGCTGAAAAACACGTTTTGAAAAGTGTGCTGTTCCTGCCCTATAAGTAACATGGGGGTGACCAAAAGTGCCAAAACGTGTTTATTTGTGCTGAAAAACACGTTTTGACAACTTCTGCACACTGGGGTTAAGGGCTGGCTCAGTGAGCTCATCTGAGCCAGGCAGTTACATTGGGATTCAACAGTCTGAAAAAACGCGTTTATTTCGAGCTGAAAAACACGTTTTGAAAAGTGTGCTGTTCTTGCCCCAAAAGTTACATGGGGGTGACCAAAGTTGCCCAAACGTGTTTATTTGTGCTGAAAAACACGTTTTGACAACTTCTGCACACTGGGGTTAAGGGCTGGCTCAGTGAGCTCATCTGAGCCAGGCAGTTACATTGGGATTCAACAGTCTGAAAAAACGCGTTTATTTCGAGCTGAAAAACACGTTTTGAAAAGTGTGCTGTTCGAGCCCTATAAGTAACATGGGGGTGACCAAAGTTGCCAAAACGTGTTTATTTGTGCTGACAAACACATTTTGACAACTTCTGCACACTGGGGATAAGGGCTAACTCAGTGGGCTCTTCTGAGCCAGGCAGTTACCTTGCGATTCCAAGGGATGAGAAAACGCGTTTATTTCGGGCTGAAAAACACGTTTTGAAAAGTGTGCTGTTCCTGCCCTATAAGTTACATGGGGGTGACCAAAGTTGCCAAAACGTGTTTATTTGTGCTGACAAACACGTTTTGACAACTTCTGCACACTGGGGTTAAGGGCTGACTCAGTGGGCTCTTCTGAGCCAGGCAGTTACCTTGCGATTCAACAGTCTGAAAAAACGCGTTTATTTCGAGCTGAAAAACACGTTTTGAAAAGTGTGCTGTACTTGCTCCAAAAGTTACATGGGGGTGACCAAAGTTGCCCAAACGTTTTTATTTGTGCTGAGAAACACGTTTTGACAACTTCTGCACACTGGGGTTAAGGGCTGACTCAGTGGGCTCTTAAGAGCCAGGCAGTTACATTGGGATTCAACAGTCTTAAAAAACGCGTTTATTTCGAGCTGAAAAACACGTTTTGAAAACTGTACTGTTCTTGCCCCAAAAGTTACATGGGGGTGACCAAAGTTGCCCAAACGTGTTTATTTGTGCTGAAAAACACGATTTGACAACTTCTGCACACTGGGGTTAAGGGCTGACTCAGTTGTCTCTTCTGAGCCAGGCAGTTACACTGCGATTCCAAGGGCTGAGAAAACGCGTTTATTTCGAGCTGAAAAACACGTTTTGAAAAGTGTGCTGTTCCTGCCCTATAAGTAACATGGGGGTGACCAAAGTTGCCAAAACGTGTTTATTTGTGCTGGAAAACACGATTTGACAACTTCTGCACACTGGGGTTAAGGGCTGACTCAGAGGGCTCTTCTGAACCAGGCAGTTACACTGCGATTCCAAGGGCTGAGAAAACGCGTTTATTTCGGGCTGAAAAACACGTTTTGAAAAGTGTGCTATTCCTGCCCTATAAGTAACATGGGTTTGACCAAAGTTGCCAAAACGTGTTTATTTGTGCTGAAAAACACGTTTTGACAACTTCTGCACACTGGGGTTAAGGGCTGGCTCAGTGAGCTCATCTGAGCCAGGCAGTTACATTGGGATTCAACAGTCTGAAAAAACGCGTTTATTTCGAGCTGAAAAACACGTTTTGAAAAGTGTGCTGTTCGTGCCCCAAAAGTTACATGGGGGTGACCAAAGTTGCCCAAACGTGTTTATTTGTGCTGAAAAACACGTTTTGACAACTTCTGCACACTGGGGTTAAGGGATGACTCAGTGGGCTCTTCTGAGCCAGGCAGTTACATTGGGATTCAACAGTCTTAAAAAACGCGTTTATTTCGAGCTGAAAAACACGTTTTGAAAACTGTACTGTTCTTGCCCCAAAAGTTACATGGGGGTGACCAAAGTTGCCCAAACGTGTTTATTTGTGCTGAAAAACACGATTTGACAACTTCTGCACACTGGGGTTAAGGGCTGACTTAGTGGGCTCTTCTGAGCCAGGAAGTTACACTGCGATTCCAAGGGCTGAGAAAACGCGTTTATTTCGAGCTGAAAAACACGTTTTGAAAAGTGTGCTGTTCTTGCCCCAAAAGTTACATGGGGGTGACCAAAGTTGCCCAAACGTGTTTATTTGTGCTGAAAAACACGTTTTGACAACTTCTGCACACTGGGGTTAAGGGCTGGCTCAGTGAGCTCATCTGAGCCAGGCAGTTACATTGGGATTCAACAGTCTGAAAAAACGCGTTTATTTCGAGCTGAAAAACACGTTTTGAAAAGTGTGCTGTTCGAGCCCTATAAGTAACATGGGGGTGACCAAAGTTGCCAAAACGTGTTTATTTGTGCTGACAAACACATTTTGACAACTTCTGCACACTGGGGATAAGGGCTAACTCAGTGGGCTCTTCTGAGCCAGGCAGTTACACTGCGATTCCAAGGGCTGAGAAAACGCGTTTATTTCGAGCTGAAAAACACGTTTTGAAAAGTGTGCTGTTCCTGCCCTATAAGTAACATGGGGGTGACCAAAGTTGCCAAAACGTGTTTATTTGTGCTGAAAAACACGTTTTGACAACTTCTGCACACTGGGGTTAAGGGCTGACTCAGTGGGCTCTTCTGAACCAGGCAGTTACACTGCGATTCCAAGGGCTGAGAAAACGCGTTTATTTCGGGCTGAAAAACACGTTTTGAAAAGTGTGCTGTTCTTGCCCCAAAAGTTACATGGGGGTGACCAAAGTTGCCCAAACATTTTTATTTGTGCTGAGAAACACGTTTTGACAACTTCTGCACACTGGGGTTAAGGGCTGACTCAGTGGGCTCTTCTAAGCCAGGCAGTTACATTGGGATTCAACAGTCTTAAAAAACGCGTTTATTTCGAGCTGAAAAACACGTTTTGAAAACTGTACTGTTCTTGCCCCAAAAGTTACATGGGGGTGACCAAAGTTGCCCAAACGTGTTTATTTGTGCTGAAAAACACGATTTGACAACTTCTGCACACTGGGGTTAAGGGCTGACTCAGTGGGCTCTTCTGACTCAGGCAGTTACACTGCAATTCCAAGGGCTGAGAAAACGCGTTTATTTCGGGCTGAAAAACACGTTTTGAAAAGTGTGCAGTTCCTGCCCTATAAGTAACATGGGGGTGACCAAAGTTGCCAAAACGTGTTTATTTGTGCTGAAAAACACGTTTTGACAACTTCTGCACACTGGGGTTAAGGGCTGGCTCAGTGAGCTCATCTGAGCCAGGCAGTTACATTGGGATTCAACAGTCTGAAAAAACGCGTTTATTTCGAGCTGAAAAACACGTTTTGAAAAGTGTGCTGTTTTTGCCCCAAAAGTTACATGGGGGTGACCAAAGTTGCCCAAACGTGTTTATTTGTGCTGAAAAACATGTTTTGACAACTTCTGCACACTGGGGTTAAGGGCTGGCTCAGTGAGCTCATCTGAGCCAGGCAGTTACATTGGGATTCAACAGTCTGAAAAAACGTGTTTATTTCGAGCTGAAAAACACGTTTTGAAAAGTGTGCTGTTCGAGCCCTATAAGTAACATGGGGGTGACCAAAGTTGCCAAAACGTGTTTATTTGTGCTGACAAACACATTTTGACAACTTCTGCACACTGGGGATAAGGGCTAACTCAGTGGGCTCTTCTGAGCCAGGCAGTTACACTGCGATTCCAAGGGCTGAGAAAACGCGTTTATTTCGAGCTGAAAAACACGTTTTGAAAAGTGTGCTGTTCCTGCCCTATAAGTAACATGGGGGTGACCAAAGTTGCCAAAACGTGTTTATTTGTGCTGAAAAACACGTTTTGACAACTTCTGCACACTGGGGTTAAGGGCTGACTCAGAGGGCTCTTCTGAACCAGGCAGTTACACTGCGATTCCAAGGGCTGAGAAAACGCGTTTATTTCGGGCTGAAAAACACGTTTTGAAAAGTGTGCTATTCCTGCCCTATAAGTAACATGGCTTTGACCAAAGTTGCCAAAACGTGTTTATTTGTGCTGAAAAACACGTTTTGACAACTTCTGCACACTGGGGTTAAGGGCTGGCTCAGTGAGCTCATCTGAGCCAGGCAGTTACATTGGGATTCAACAGTCTGAAAAAACGCGTTTATTTCGAGCTGAAAAACACGTTTTGAAAAGTGTGCTGTTCTTGCCCCAAAAGTTACATGGGGGTGACCAAAGTTGCCCAAACGTGTTTATTTGTGCTGAAAAACACGTTTTGACAACTTCTGCACACTGGGGTTAAGGGATGACTCAGTGGGCTCTTCTGAGCCAGGCAGTTACATTGGGATTCAACAGTCTTAAAAAACGCGTTTATTTCGAGCTGAAAAACACGTTTTGAAAACTGTACTGTCTTGCCCCAAAAGTTACATGGGGGTGACCAAAGTTGTCCAAACGTGTTTATTTGTGCTGAAAAACACGATTTGACAACTTCTGCACACTGGGGTTAAGGGCTGACTCAGTGGGCTCTTCTGAGCCAGGCAGTTACACTGCGATTCCAAGGGCTGAGAAAACGCGTTTATTTAGAGCTGAAAAACACGTTTTGAAAAGTGTGCTGTTCCTGCCCTATAAGTAACATGGGGGTGACCAAAAGTGCCAAAACGTGTTTATTTGTACTGAAAAACACGTTTTGACAACTTCTGCACACTGGGGTTAAGGGCTGGCTCAGTGAGCTCATCTGAGCCAGGCAGTTACATTGGGATTCAACAGTCTGAAAAAACGCGTTTATTTCGAGCTGAAAAACACGTTTTGAAAAGTGTGCTGTACTTGCTCCAAAAGTTACATGGGGGTGACCAAAGTTGCCCAAACGTTTTTATTTGTGCTGAGAAACACGTTTTGACAACTTCTGCACACTGGGGTTAAGGGCTGACTCAGTGGGCTCTTAAGAGCCAGGCAGTTACATTGGGATTCAACAGTCTTAAAAAACGCGTTTATTTCGAGCTGAAAAACACGTTTTGAAAACTGTACTGTTCTTGCCCCAAAAGTTACATGGGGGTGACCAAAGTTGCCCAAACGTGTTTATTTGTGCTGAAAAACACGATTTGACAACTTCTGCACACTGGGGTTAAGGGCTGACTCAGTTGTCTCTTCTGAGCCAGGCAGTTACACTGCGATTCCAAGGGCTGAGAAAACGTGTTTATTTCGAGCTGAAAAACACGTTTTGAAAAGTGTGCTGTTCCTGCCCTATAAGTAACATGGGGGTGACCAAAGTTGCCAAAGCGTGTTTATTTGTGCTGAAAAACACGATTTGACAACTTCTGCACACTGGGGTTAAGGGCTGACTCAGAGGGCTCTTCTGAACCAGGCAGTTACACTGCGATTCCAAGGGCTGAGAAAACGCGTTTATTTCGGGCTGAAAAACACGTTTTGAAAAGTGTGTTATTCCTGCCCTATAAGTAACATGGGTTTGACCAAAGTTGCCAAAACGTGTTTATTTGTGCTGAAAAACACGTTTTGACAACTTCTGCACACTGGGGTTAAGGGCTGGCTCAGTGAGCTCATCTGAGCCAGGCAGTTACATTGGGATTCAACAGTCTGAAAAAACGCGTTTATTTCGAGCTGAAAAACACGTTTTGAAAAGTGTGCTGTTCGTGCCCCAAAAGTTACATGGGGGTGACCAAAGTTGCCCAAACGTGTTTATTTGTGCTGAAAAACACGTTTTGACAACTTCTGCACACTGGGGTTAAGGGATGACTCAGTGGGCTCTTCTGAGCCAGGCAGTTACATTGGGATTCAACAGTCTTAAAAAACGCGTTTATTTCGAGCTGAAAAACACGTTTTGAAAACTGTACTGTTCTTGCCCCAAAAGTTACATGGGGGTGACCAAAGTTGCCCAAACGTGTTTATTTGTGCTGAAAAACACGATTTGACAACTTCTGCACACTGGGGTTAAGGGCTGACTTAGTGGGCTCTTCTGAGCCAGGCAGTTACACTGCGATACCAAGGGCTGAGAAAACGCGTTTATTTCGAGCTGAAAAACACGTTTTGAAAAGTGTGCTGTTCTTGCCCCAAAAGTTACATGGGGGTGACTAAAGTTGCCCAAACGTGTTTATTTGTGCTGAAAAACACGTTTTGACAACTTCTGCACACTGGGGTTAAGGGCTGGCTCAGTGAGCTCATCTGAGCCAGGCAGTTACATTGAGATTCAACAGTCTGAAAAAACGCGTTTATTTCGAGCTGAAAAACACGTTTTGAAAAGTGTGCTGTTCGAGCCCTATAAGTAACATGGGGGTGACCAAAGTTGCCAAAACGTGTTTATTTGTGCTGACAAACAAATTTTGACAACTTCTGCACACTGGGGATAAGGGCTAACTCAGTGGGCTCTTCTGAGCCAGGCAGTTACCTTGCGATTCCAAGGGATGAGAAAACGCGTTTATTTCGGGCTGAAAAACACGTTTTGAAAAGTGTGCTGTTCCTGCCCTATAAGTTACATGGGGGTGACCAAAGTTGCCAAAACGTGTTTATTTGTGCTGACAAACATGTTTTGACAACTTCTGCACACTGGGGTTAAGGGCTGACTCAGTGGGCTCTTCTGAGCCAGGCAGTTACCTTGCGATTCAACAGTCTGAAAAAACGCGTTTATTTCGAGCTGAAAAACACGTTTTGAAAAGTGTGCTGTACTTGCTCCAAAAGATACATGGGGGTGACCAAAGTTGCCCAAACGTTTTTATTTGTGCTGAGAAACACGTTTTGACAACTTCTGCACACTGGGGTTAAGGGCTGACTCAGTGGGCTCTTAAGAGCCAGGCAGTTACATTGGGATTCAACAGTCTTAAAAAACGCGTTTATTTCGAGCTGAAAAACACGTTTTGAAAACTGTACTGTTCTTGCCCCAAAAGTTACATGGGGGTGACCAAAGTTGCCCAAACGTGTTTATTTGTGCTGAAAAACACGATTTGACAACTTCTGCACACTGGGGTTAAGGGCTGACTCAGTTGTCTCTTCTGAGCCAGGCAGTTACACTGCGATTCCAAGGGCTGAGAAAACGCGTTTATTTCGAGCTGAAAAACACGTTTTGAAAAGTGTGCTGTTCCTGCCCTATAAGTAACATGGGGGTGACCAAAGTTGCCAAAACGTGTTTATTTGTGCTGAAAAACACGATTTGACAACTTCTGCACACTGGGGTTAAGGGCTGACTCAGAGGGCTCTTCTGAACCAGGCAGTTACACTGCGATTCCAAGGGCTGAGAAAACGCGTTTATTTCGGGCTGAAAAACACGTTTTGAAAAGTGTGCTATTCCTGCCCTATAAGTAACATGGGTTTGACCAAAGTTGCCAAAACGTGTTTATTTGTGCTGAAAAACACGTTTTGACAACTTCTGCACACTGGGGTTAAGGGCTGGCTCAGTGAGCTCATCTGAGCCAGGCAGTTACATTGGGATTCAACAGTCTGAAAAAACGCGTTTATTTCGAGCTGAAAAACACATTTTGAAAAGTGTGCTGTTCGTGCCCCAAAAGTTACATGGGGGTGACCAAAGTTGCCCAAACGTGTTTATTTGTGCTGAAAAACACGTTTTGACAACTTCTGCACACTGGGGTTAAGGGATGACTCAGTGGGCTCTTCTGAGCCAGGCAGTTACATTGGGATTCAACAGTCTTAAAAAACGCGTTTATTTCGAGCTGAAAAACACGTTTTGAAAACTGTACTGTTCTTGCCCCAAAAGTTACATGGGGGTGACCAAAGTTGCCCAAACGTGTTTATTTGTGCTGAAAAACACGATTTGACAACTTCTGCACACTGGGGTTAAGGGCTGACTTAGTGGGCTCTTCTGAGCCAGGCAGTTACACTGCGATTCCAAGGGCTGAGAAAACGCGTTTATTTCGAGCTGAAAAACACGTTTTGAATAGTGTGCTGTTCTTGCCCCAAAAGTTACATGGGGGTGACCAAAGTTGCCCAAACTTGTTTATTTGTGCTGAAAAACACGTTTTGACAACTTCTGCACACTGGGGTTAAGGGCTGGCTCAGTGAGCTCATCTGAGCCAGGCAGTTACATTGGGATTCAACAGTCTGAAAAAACGCGTTTATTTCGAGCTGAAAAACACGTTTTGAAAAGTGTGCTGTTCGAGCCCTATAAGTAACATGGGGGTGACCAAAGTTGCCAAAACGTGTTTATTTGTGCTGACAAACACATTTTGACAACTTCTGCACACTGGGGATAAGGGCTAACTCAGTGGGCTCTTCTGAGCCAGGCAGTTACACTGCGATTCCAAGGGCTGAGAAAACGCGTTTATTTCGAGCTGAAAAACACGTTTTGAAAAGTGTGCTGTTCCTGCCCTATAAGTAACATGGGGGTGACCAAAGTTGCCAAAACGTGTTTATTTGTGCTGAAAAACACGTTTTGACAACTTCTGCACACTGGGGTTAAGGGCTGACTCAGAGGGCTCTTCTGAACCAGGCAGTTACACTGCGATTCCAAGGGCTGAGAAAACGCGTTTATTTCGGGCTGAAAAACACGTTTTGAAAAGTGTGCTATTCCTGCCCTATAAGTAACATGGGTTTGACCAAAGTTGCCAAAACGTGTTTATTTGTGCTGAAAAACACGTTTTGACAACTTCTGCACACTGGGGTTAAGGGCTGGCTCAGTGAGCTCATCTTAGCCAGGCAGTTACATTGGGATTCAACAGTCTGAAAAAACGCGTTTATTTCGAGCTGAAAAACACGTTTTGAAAAGTGTGCTGTTCTTGCCCCAAAAGTTACATGGGGGTGACCAAAGTTGCCCAAACATTTTTATTTGTGCTGAGAAACACGTTTTGACAACTTCTGCACACTGGGGTTAAGGGCTGACTCAGTGGGCTCTTCTAAGCCAGGCAGTTACATTGGGATTCAACAGTCTTAAAAAACGCGTTTATTTCGAGCTGAAAAACACATTTTGAAAACTGTACTGTTCTTGCCCCAAAAGTTACATGGGGGTGACCAAAGTTGCCCAAACGTGTTTATTTGTGCTGAAAAACACGATTTGACAACTTCTGCACACTGGGGTTAAGGGCTGACTCAGTGGGCTCTTCTGACTCAGGCAGTTACACTGCAATTCCAAGGGCTGAGAAAACGCGTTTATTTCGGGCTGAAAAACACGTTTTGAAAAGTGTGCAGTTCCTGCCCTATAAGTAACATGGGGGTGACCAAAGTTGCCAAAACGTGTTTATTTGTGCTGAAAAACACGTTTTGACAACTTCTGCACACTGGGGTTAAGGGCTGGCTCAGTGAGCTCATCTGAGCCAGGCAGTTACATTGGGATTCAACAGTCTGAAAAAACGCGTTTATTTCGAGCTGAAAAACACGTTTTGAAAAGTGTGCTGTTTTTGCCCCAAAAGTTACATGGGGGTGACCAAAGTTGCCCAAACGTGTTTATTTGTGCTGAAAAACATGTTTTGACAACTTCTGCACACTGGGGTTAAGGGCTGGCTCAGTGAGCTCATCTGAGCCAGGCAGTTACATTGGGATTCAACAGTCTGAAAAAACGTGTTTATTTCGAGCTGAAAAACACGTTTTGAAAAGTGTGCTGTTCGAGCCCTATAAGTAACATGGGGGTGACCAAAGTTGCCAAAACGTGTTTATTTGTGCTGACAAACACATTTTGACAACTTCTGCACACTGGGGATAAGGGCTAACTCAGTGGGCTCTTCTGAGCCAGGCAGTTACACTGCGATTCCAAGGGCTGAGAAAACGCGTTTATTTCGAGCTGAAAAACACGTTTTGAAAAGTGTGCTGTTCCTGCCCTATAAGTAACATGGGGGTGACCAAAGTTGCCAAAACGTGTTTATTTGTGCTGAAAAACACGTTTTGACAACTTCTGCACACTGGGGTTAAGGGCTGACTCAGAGGGCTCTTCTGAACCAGGCAGTTACACTGCGATTCCAAGGGCTGAGAAAACGCGCTTATTTCGGGCTGAAAAACACGTTTTGAAAAGTGTGCTATTCCTGCCCTATAAGTAACATGGGTTTGACCAAAGTTGCCAAAACGTGTTTATTTGTGCTGAAAAACACGTTTTGACAACTTCTGCACACTGGGGTTAAGGGCTGGCTCAGTGAGCTCATCTTAGCCAGGCAGTTACATTGGGATTCAACAGTCTGAAAAAACGCGTTTATTTCGAGCTGAAAAACACGTTTTGAAAAGTGTGCTGTTCGTGCCCCAAAAGTTACATGGGGGTGACCAAAGTTGCCCAAACATGTTTATTTGTGCTGAAAAACACGTTTTGACAACTTCTGCACACTGGGGTTAAGGGATGACTCAGTGGGCTCTTCTGAGCCAGGCAGTTACATTGGGATTCAACAGTCTTAAAAAACGCGTTTATTTCGAGCTGAAAAACACGTTTTGAAAACTGGACTGTTCTTGCCCCAAAAGTTACATGGGGGTGACCAAAGTTGCCCAAACGTGTTTATTTGTGCTGAAAAACACGATTTGACAACTTCTGCACACTGGGGTTAAGGGCTGACTCAGTGGGCTCTTCTGAGCCAGGCAGTTACACTGCGATTCCAAGGGCTGAGAAAACGCGTTTATTTCGAGCTGAAAAACACGTTTTGAAAAGTGTGCTGTTCCTGCCCTATAAGTAACATGGGGGTGACCAAAAGTGCCAAAACGTGTTTATTTGTGCTGAAAAACACGTTTTGACAACTTCTGCACACTGGGGTTAAGGGCTGGCTCAGTGAGCTCATCTGAGCCAGGCAGTTACATTGTGATTCAACAGTCTGAAAAAACGCGTTTATTTCGAGCTGAAAAACACGTTTTGAAAAGTGTGCTGTTCTTGCCCCAAAAGTTACATGGGTGTGACCAAAGTTGCCCAAACGTGTTTATTTGTGCTGAAAAACACGTTTTGACAACTTCTGCACACTGGGGTTAAGGGCTGGCTCAGTGAGCTCATCTGAGCCAGGCAGTTACATTGGGATTCAACAGTCTTAAAAAACGCGTTTATTTCGAGCTGAAAAACACGTTTTGAAAAGTGTGCTGTTCTTGCCCCAAAAGTTACATGGGGGTGACCAAAGTTGCCCAAACGTGTTTATTTGTGCTGACAAACACATTTTGACAACTTCTGCACACTGGGGATAAGGGCTAACTCAGTGGGCTCTTCTGAGCCAGGCAGTTACCTTGCGATTCCAAGGGATGAGAAAACGCGTTTATTTCGGGCTGAAAAACACGTTTTGAAAAGTGTGCTGTTCCTGCCCTATAAGTTACATGGGGGTGACCAAAGTTGCCAAAACGTGTTTATTTGTGCTGACAAACACGTTTTGACAACTTCTGCACATTGGGGTTAAGGGCTGACTCAGTGGGCTCTTCTGAGCCAGGCAGTTACCTTGCGATTCCAAGGGATGAGAAAACGCGTTTATTTCGGGCTGAAAAACACGTTTTGAAAAGTGTGCTGTTCCTGCCCTATAAGTAACATGGGGGTGACCAAAGTTGCCCAAACGTGTTTATTTGTGCTGAAAAACACGTTTTGACAACTTCTGCACACTGGAGTTAAGGGCTGACTCAGTGGGCTCTTCTGAGCCAGGCAGTTACACTGCAATTCCAAGGGCAGAGAAAACGCGTTTATTTCGAGCTGAAAAACACGTTTTGAAAAGTGTGCTGTTCCAGCCCTATAAGTAACATGGGGGTGACCAAAGTTGCCAAAACGTGTTTATTTGTGCTGACAAACACATTTTGACAACTTCTGCACACTGGGGATAAGGGCTAACTCAGTGGGCTCTTCTGAGCCAGGCAGTTACACTGCGATTCCAAGGGCTGAGAAAACGCGTTTATTTCGAGCTGAAAAACACGTTTTGAAAAGTGTGCTGTTCCTGCCCTATAAGTAACATGGGGGTGACCAAAGTTGCCAAAACGTGTTTATTTGTGCTGAAAAACACGTTTTGACAACTTCTGCACACTGGGGTTAAGGGCTGACTCAGAGGGCTCTTCTGAACCAGGCAGTTACACTGCGATTCCAAGGGCTGAGAAAACGCGTTTATTTCGGGCTGAAAAACACGTTTTGAAAAGTGTGCTATTCCTGCCCTATAAGTAACATGGGTTTGACCAAAGTTGCCAAAACGTGTTTATTTGTGCTGAAAAACACGTTTTGACAACTTCTGCACACTGGGGTTAAGGGCTGGCTCAGTGAGCTCATCTTAGCCAGGCAGTTACATTGGGATTCAACAGTCTGAAAAAACGCGTTTATTTCGAGCTGAAAAACACGTTTTGAAAAGTGTGCTGTTCTTGCCCCAAAAGTTACATGGGGGTGACCAAAGTTGCCCAAACATTTTTATTTGTGCTGAGAAACACGTTTTGACAACTTCTGCACACTGGGGTTAAGGGCTGACTCAGTGGGCTCTTCTAAGCCAGGCAGTTACATTGGGATTCAACAGTCTTAAAAAACGCGTTTATTTCGAGCTGAAAAACACATTTTGAAAACTGTACTGTTCTTGCCCCAAAAGTTACATGGGGGTGACCAAAGTTGCCCAAACGTGTTTATTTGTGCTGAAAAACACGATTTGACAACTTCTGCACACTGGGGTTAAGGGCTGACTCAGTGGGCTCTTCTGACTCAGGCAGTTACACTGCAATTCCAAGGGCTGAGAAAACGCGTTTATTTCGGGCTGAAAAACACGTTTTGAAAAGTGTGCAGTTCCTGCCCTATAAGTAACATGGGGGTGACCAAAGTTGCCAAAACGTGTTTATTTGTGCTGAAAAACACGTTTTGACAACTTCTGCACACTGGGGTTAAGGGCTGGCTCAGTGAGCTCATCTGAGCCAGGCAGTTACATTGGGATTCAACAGTCTGAAAAAACGCGTTTATTTCGAGCTGAAAAACACGTTTTGAAAAGTGTGCTGTTTTTGCCCCAAAAGTTACATGGGGGTGACCAAAGTTGCCCAAACGTGTTTATTTGTGCTGAAAAACATGTTTTGACAACTTCTGCACACTGGGGTTAAGGGCTGGCTCAGTGAGCTCATCTGAGCCAGGCAGTTACATTGGGATTCAACAGTCTGAAAAAACGTGTTTATTTCGAGCTGAAAAACACGTTTTGAAAAGTGTGCTGTTCGAGCCCTATAAGTAACATGGGGGTGACCAAAGTTGCCAAAACGTGTTTATTTGTGCTGACAAACACATTTTGACAACTTCTGCACACTGGGGATAAGGGCTAACTCAGTGGGCTCTTCTGAGCCAGGCAGTTACACTGCGATTCCAAGGGCTGAGAAAACGCGTTTATTTCGAGCTGAAAAACACGTTTTGAAAAGTGTGCTGTTCCTGCCCTATAAGTAACATGGGGGTGACCAAAGTTGCCAAAACGTGTTTATTTGTGCTGAAAAACACGTTTTGACAACTTCTGCACACTGGGGTTAAGGGCTGACTCAGAGGGCTCTTCTGAACCAGGCAGTTACACTGCGATTCCAAGGGCTGAGAAAACGCGCTTATTTCGGGCTGAAAAACACGTTTTGAAAAGTGTGCTATTCCTGCCCTATAAGTAACATGGGTTTGACCAAAGTTGCCAAAACGTGTTTATTTGTGCTGAAAAACACGTTTTGACAACTTCTGCACACTGGGGTTAAGGGCTGGCTCAGTGAGCTCATCTTAGCCAGGCAGTTACATTGGGATTCAACAGTCTGAAAAAACGCGTTTATTTCGAGCTGAAAAACACGTTTTGAAAAGTGTGCTGTTCGTGCCCCAAAAGTTACATGGGGGTGACCAAAGTTGCCCAAACATGTTTATTTGTGCTGAAAAACACGTTTTGACAACTTCTGCACACTGGGGTTAAGGGATGACTCAGTGGGCTCTTCTGAGCCAGGCAGTTACATTGGGATTCAACAGTCTTAAAAAACGCGTTTATTTCGAGCTGAAAAACACGTTTTGAAAACTGGACTGTTCTTGCCCCAAAAGTTACATGGGGGTGACCAAAGTTGCCCAAACGTGTTTATTTGTGCTGAAAAACACGATTTGACAACTTCTGCACACTGGGGTTAAGGGCTGACTCAGTGGGCTCTTCTGAGCCAGGCAGTTACACTGCGATTCCAAGGGCTGAGAAAACGCGTTTATTTCGAGCTGAAAAACACGTTTTGAAAAGTGTGCTGTTCCTGCCCTATAAGTAACATGGGGGTGACCAAAAGTGCCAAAACGTGTTTATTTGTGCTGAAAAACACGTTTTGACAACTTCTGCACACTGGGGTTAAGGGCTGGCTCAGTGAGCTCATCTGAGCCAGGCAGTTACATTGTGATTCAACAGTCTGAAAAAACGCGTTTATTTCGAGCTGAAAAACACGTTTTGAAAAGTGTGCTGTTCTTGCCCCAAAAGTTACATGGGTGTGACCAAAGTTGCCCAAACGTGTTTATTTGTGCTGAAAAACACGTTTTGACAACTTCTGCACACTGGGGTTAAGGGCTGGCTCAGTGAGCTCATCTGAGCCAGGCAGTTACATTGGGATTCAACAGTCTTAAAAAACGCGTTTATTTCGAGCTGAAAAACACGTTTTGAAAAGTGTGCTGTTCTTGCCCCAAAAGTTACATGGGGGTGACCAAAGTTGCCCAAACGTGTTTATTTGTGCTGACAAACACATTTTGACAACTTCTGCACACTGGGGATAAGGGCTAACTCAGTGGGCTCTTCTGAGCCAGGCAGTTACCTTGCGATTCCAAGGGATGAGAAAACGCGTTTATTTCGGGCTGAAAAACACGTTTTGAAAAGTGTGCTGTTCCTGCCCTATAAGTTACATGGGGGTGACCAAAGTTGCCAAAACGTGTTTATTTGTGCTGACAAACACGTTTTGACAACTTCTGCACATTGGGGTTAAGGGCTGACTCAGTGGGCTCTTCTGAGCCAGGCAGTTACCTTGCGATTCCAAGGGATGAGAAAACGCGTTTATTTCGGGCTGAAAAACACGTTTTGAAAAGTGTGCTGTTCCTGCCCTATAAGTAACATGGGGGTGACCAAAGTTGCCCAAACGTGTTTATTTGTGCTGAAAAACACGTTTTGACAACTTCTGCACACTGGAGTTAAGGGCTGACTCAGTGGGCTCTTCTGAGCCAGGCAGTTACACTGCAATTCCAAGGGCAGAGAAAACGCGTTTATTTCGAGCTGAAAAACACGTTTTGAAAAGTGTGCTGTTCCAGCCCTATAAGTAACATGGGGGTGACCAAAGTTGCCAAAACGTGTTTATTTCTGCTGACAAACACGTTTTGACAACTTCTGCACAGTGGGGTTAAGGGCTGACTCAGTGTGCTCTTCTGAGCCAGGCAGTTACACTGCGATTCCAAGGGTGAGAAAACGCGTTTATTTCGGGCTGAAAAACACGTTTTGAAAGGTGTGCTGTTACAGCCCTATAAGTAACATGGGGGTTACCAAAGTTGCCCAAACGTGTTTATTTGTGCTGAAAAACACGTTTTGACAACTTCTGCACACTGGAGTTAAGGGCTGACTCAGTGGGCTCTTCTGAGCCAGGCAGTTACACTGCAATTCCAAGGGCAGAGAAAACGCGTTTATTTCGAGCTGAAAAACACGTTTTGAAAAGTGTGCTGTTCTTGCCCCAAAAGTTACATGGGGGTGACCAAAGTTGCCCAAACATTTTTATTTGTGCTGAGAAACACGTTTTGACAACTTCTGCACACTGGGGTTAAGGGCTGACTCAGTGGGCTCTTCTGAGCCAGGCAGTTACATTGGGATTCAACAGTCTTAAAAAACGCGTTTATTTCGAGCTGAAAAACACGTTTTGAAAACTGTACTGTTCTTGCCCCAAAAGTTACATGGGGGTGACCAAAGTTGCCCAAACGTGTTTATTTGTGCTGAAAAACACGTTTTGACAACTTCTGCACACTGGGGTTAAGGGCTGGCTCAGTGAGCTCATCTGAGCCAGGCAGTTACATTGGGATTCAACAGTCTGAAAAAACGCGTTTATTTCGAGCTGAAAAACACGTTTTGAAAAGTGTGCTGTTCGAGCCCTATAAGTAACATGGGGGTGACCAAAGTTGCCAAAACGTGTTTATTTGTGCTGACAAACACATTTTGACAACTTCTGCACACTGGGGATAAGGGCTAACTCAGTGGGCTCTTCTGAGCCAGGCAGTTACCTTGCGATTCCAAGGGATGAGAAAACGCGTTTATTTCGGGCTGAAAAACACGTTTTGAAAAGTGTGCTGTTCTTGCCCCAAAAGTTACATGGGGGTGACCAAAGTTGCCCAAACATTATTATTTGTGCTGAGAAACACGTTTTGACAACTTCTTCACACTGGGGTTAAGGGCTGACTCAGTGGGCTCTTCTGAGCCAGGCAGTTACATTGGGATTCAACAGTCTTAAAAAACGCGTTTATTTCGAGCTGAAAAACACGTTTTGAAAACTGTACTGTTCTTGCCCCAAAAGTTACATGGGGGTGACCAAAGTTGCCCAAACGTGTTTATTTGTGCTGAAAAACACGAATTGACAACTTCTGCACACTGGGGTTAAGGGCTGACTCAGTGGGCTCTTCTGATCCAGGCAGTTACACTGCGATTCAACAGTCTGAAAAAACGCGTTTATTTCGAGCTGAAAAACACGTTTTGAAAAGTGTGCTGTTCTTGCCCCAAAAGTTACAAGGGGGTGACCAAAGTTGCCCAAACGTGTTTATTTGTGCTGAAAAACACGTTTTGACAACTTCTACACACTGGGGTTAAGGGCTGACTCAGTGGGCTCTTCTGACTCAGGCAGTTACACTGCAATTCCAAGATCTGAGAAAACGCGTTTATGTCGAGCTGAAAAACACGTTCTGAAAAGTGTGCTGTACTTGCTCCAAAAGTTACATGGGGGTGACCAAAGTTGCCCAAATGTTTTTATTTGTGCTGAGAAACACGTTTTGACAACTTCTGCACACTGGGGTTAAGGGCTGACTCAGTGGGCTCTTCTGAGCCAGGCAGTTACATTGGGATTCAACAGTCTTAAAAAACGCGTTTATTTCGAGCTGAAAAACACGTTTTGAAAGCTGTACTGTTCTTGCCCCAAAAGTTACATGGGGGTGACCAAAGTTGCCCAAACGTGTTTATTTGTGCTGAAAAACACGATTTGACAACTTCTGCACACTGGGGTTAAGGGCTGACTCAGTGGGCTCTTCTGAGCCAGGCAGTTACCTTGCGATTCCAAGGGATGAGAAAACGCGTTTATTTCGGGCTGAAAAACACGTTTTGAAAAGTGTGCTGTTCCTGCCCTTTAAGTAACATGGGGGTGACCAAAGTTGCCAAAACGTGTATATTTGTGTTGAAAAACACGTATTGACAACTTCTGCACACTGGGGTTAAGGGCTGACTCAGAGGGCTCTTCTGAACCAGGCAGTTACACTGCGATTCCAAGGGCTGAGAAAACGCATTTATTTCGGGCTGAAAAACACGTTTTGAAAAGTGTGCTGTTCCTGCCCTATAAGTAACATGGGGGTGACCAAAGTTGCCAAAACGTGTTTATTTGTGCTGAAAAACACGTTTTGACAACTTCTGCACACTGGGGTTAAGTGCTGGCTCAGTGAGCTCATCTGAGCCAGGCAGTTACATTGGGATTCAACAGTCTGAAAAAACGCGTTTATTTCGAGCTGAAAAACACGTTTTGAAAAGTGTGCTGTTCTTGCCCCAAAAGTTACATGGGGGTGACCAAAGTTGCCAAAAACGTGTTTATTTGTGCTGAAAAACACGTTTTGACAACTTCTGCACACTGGGGTTAAGGGCTGACTCAGTGGTCTCTTCTGAGCCAGGCAGTTACATTGGGATTCAACAGTCTTAAAAAACGCGTTTATTTCGAGCTGAAAAACACGTTTTGAAAAGTGTGCTGTTCTTGCCCCAAAAGTTACATGGGGGTGACCAAAGTTGCCCAAACGTTTTTATTTGTGCTGAAAAACACGTTTTGACAACTTCTGCACACTGGGGTTAAGGGCTGACTCAGTGGGCTCTTCTGAGCCAGGCAGTTACATTGGGATTCAACAGTCTTAAAAAACGCGTTTATTTCGAGCTGAAAAACACGTTTTGAAAACTGTGCTGTTCTTGCCCCAAAAGTTACATGGGGGTGACCAAAGTTGCCCAAACGTGTTTATTTGTGCTGAAAAACACGTTTTGACAACTTCTGCACACTGGGGTTAAGGGCTGACTCAGTGGGCTCTTCTGAGCCAGGCAGTTACCTTGCGATTCCAAGGGATGAGAAAACGCGTTTATTTCGGGCTGAAAAACACGTTTTGAAAAGTGTGCTGTTCCTGCCCTATAAGTTACATGGGGGTGACCAAAGTTGCCAAAACGTGTATATTTGTGTTGAAAAACACGTATTGACAACTTCTGCACACTGGGGTTAAGGGCTGACTCAGTGGGCTCTTCTGAGCCAGGCAGTTACATTGGGATTCAACAGTCTTAAAAAACGCGTTTATTTCGAGCTGAAAAACACGTATTGAAAAGAGTGCTGTGCTTGCCCCAAAAGTTACATGGGGGTGACCAAAGTTGCCCAAACGTGTTTATTTGTGCTGAAAAACACGTTTTGACAACTTCTGCACACTGGGGTTAAGGGCTAACTCAGTGGGCTATTCTGAGCCAGGCAGTTGCATTGCGATTCCAAGGGCTGAGAAAACGCGTTTATTTCGGGCTGAAAAACACGTTTTGAAAAGTGTGCTGTTCCTGCCCTTTAAGTAACATGGGGGTGACCAAAGTTGCCAAAACGTGTATATTTGTGTTGAAAAACACGTATTGACAACTTCTGCACACTGGGGTTAAGGGCTGACTCAGAGGGCTCTTCTGAACCAGGCAGTTACACTGCGATTCCAAGGGCTGAGAAAACGCGTTTATTTCGAGCTGAAAAACACGTTTTGAAAAGTGTGCTGTTCTTGCCCCAAAAGTTACATGGGGGTGACCAAAGTTGCCCAAACGTTTTTATTTGTGCTGAAAAACACGTTTTGACAACTTCTGCACACTGGGGTTAAGGGCTGACTCAGTGGGCTCTTCTGAGCCAGGAAGTTACATTGGGATTCAACAGTCTTAAAAAACGCGTTTATTTCGAGCTGAAAAACACGTTTTGAAAACTGTGCTGTTCTTGCCCCAAAAGTTACATGGGGGTGACCAACGTTGCCCAAACGTGTTTATTTGTGCTGAAAAACACGTTTTGACAACTTCTGCACACTGGGGTTAAGGGCTGACTCAGGGTGCTCTTCTGAGCCAGGCAGTTACACTGCGAATCTAAGGGCTGAGAAAACGCGTTTATTTCGGGCTGAAAAACACGTTTTGAAAACTGTGCTGTTCCTGCTCTATAAGTAACATGGGGGTGACCAAAGTTGCCAAAACGTGTTTATTTGTGCTGAAAAACACGTTTTGACAACTTCTGCACACTGGGGTTAAGGGCTGGCTCAGTGAGCTCATCTGAGCCAGGCAGTTACTTTGGGATTCAACAGTCTGAAAAAACGCGTTTATTTCGGGCTGAACAACACGTTTTGAAAAGTGTGCTGTTCTTGCCCCAAAAGTTACATGGGGGTGACCAAAGTTGCCCAAACGTGTTTATTTGTGCTGAAAAACACGTTTTGACAACTTCTACACACTGGGGTTAAGGGCTGACTCAGTGGGCTCTTCTGACTCAGGCAGTTACACTGCAATTCCAAGGGCTGAGAAAACGCGTTTATTTCGGGCTGAAAAACACGTTTTGAAAAGTGTGCTGTTCCTGCCCTATAAGTAACATGGGGGTGACCAAAGTTGCCAAAACGTGTTTATTTGTGCTGAAAAACACGTTTTGACAACTTCTGCACACTGGGGTTAAGGGCTGGCTCAGTGAGCTCATCTGAGCCAGGCAGTTACATTGGGATTCAACAGTCTGAAAAAACGCGTTTATTTCGAGCTGAAAAACACGTTTTGAAAAGTGTGCTGTTCTTGCCCCAAAAGTTACATGGGGGTGACCAAAGTTGCCCAAACGTGTTTATTTGTGCTGAAAAACACGTTTTGACAACTTCTGCACACTGGGGTTAAGGGATGACTCAGTGGGCTCTTCTGAGCCAGGCAGTTACATTGGGATTCAACAGTCTTAAAAAACGCGTTTATTTCGAGCTGAAAAACACGTTTTGAAAACTGTACTGTCTTGCCCCAAAAGTTACATGGGGGTGACCAAAGTTGCCCAAACGTGTTTATTTGTGCTGAAAAACACGATTTGACAACTTCTGCATACTGGGGTTAAGGGCTGACTCAGTGGGCTCTTCTGAGCCAGGCAGTTACACTGCGATTCCAAGGGCTGAGAAAACTCGTTTATTTCGAGCTGAAAAACACGTTTTGAAAAGTGTGCTGTTCGAGCCCTATAAGTAACATGGGGGTGACCAAAGTTGCCAAAACGTGTTTATTTGTGCTGACAAACACATTTTGACAACTTCTGCACACTGGGGATAAGGGCTAACTCAGTGGGCTCTTCTGAGCCAGGCAGTTACACTGCGATTCCAAGGGCTGAGAAAACGCGTTTATTTCGAGCTGAAAAACACGTTTTGAAAAGTGTGCTGTTCCTGCCCTATAAGTAACATGGGGGTGACCAAAGTTGCCAAAACGTGTTTATTTGTGCTGAAAAACACGTTTTGACAACTTCTGCACACTGGGGTTAAGGGCTGACTCAGAGGGCTCTTCTGAACCAGGCAGTTACACTGCGATTCCAAGGGCTGAGAAAACGCGTTTATTTCGGGCTGAAAAACACGTTTTGAAAAGTGTGCTATTCCTGCCCTATAAGTAACATGGGTTTGACCAAAGTTGCCAAAACGTGTTTATTTGTGCTGAAAAACACGTTTTGACAACTTCTGCACACTGGGGTTAAGGGCTGGCTCAGTGAGCTCATCTTAGCCAGGCAGTTACATTGGGATTCAACAGTCTGAAAAAACGCGTTTATTTCGAGCTGAAAAACACGTTTTGAAAAGTGTGCTGTTCGTGCCCCAAAAGTTACATGGGGGTGACCAAAGTTGCCCAAACGTGTTTATTTGTGCTGAAAAACACGTTTTGACAACTTCTGCACACTGGGGTTAAGGGATGACTCAGTGGGCTCTTCTGAGCCAGGCAGTTACACTGCAATTCCAAGGGCAGAGAAAACGCGTTTATTTCGGGCTGAAAAACACGTTTTGAAAAGTGTGCTGTTCCTGCCCTATAAGTAACATGGGGGTGACCAAAGTTGCCCAAACGTGTTTATTTGTGCTGAAAAACACGTTTTGACAACTTCTGCACACTGGAGTTAAGGGCTGACTCAGTGGGCTCTTCTGAGCCAGGCAGTTACACTGCAATTCCAAGGGCAGAGAAAACGCGTTTATTTCGAGCTGAAAAACACGTTTTGAAAAGTGTGCTGTTCCAGCCCTATAAGTAACATGGGGGTGACCAAAGTTGCCAAAACGTGTTTATTTCTGCTGACAAACACGTTTTGACAACTTCTGCACAGTGGGGTTAAGGGCTGACTCAGTGTGCTCTTCTGAGCCAGGCAGTTACACTGCGATTCCAAGGGTGAGAAAACGCGTTTATTTCGGGCTGAAAAACACGTTTTGAAAGGTGTGCTGTTACAGCCCTATAAGTAACATGGGGGTGACCAAAGTTGCCAAAACGTGTTTATTTGTGCTGAAAAACACGTTTTGACAACTTCTGCACACTGGGGTTAAGGGCTGGCTCAGTGAGCTCCACTGAGCCAGGCAGTTACATTGGGATTCAACAGTCTGAAAGAACGCGTTTATTTCGAACTGAAAAACACGTTTTGAAAAGTGTGCTGTTCTTGCCCCAAAAGTTACATGGGGTTGACCAAAGTTGCCACAACGTGTTTATTTGTGCTGAGAAACACGTTTTGACAACTTCTGCACACTGGGGTTAAGGGCTGACTCAGTGGGCTCTTCTGAGCCAGGCAGTTACATTGGGATTCAACAGTCTTAAAAAACGCGTTTATTTCGAGCTGAAAAACACGTTTTGAAAACTGTACTGTTCTTGCCCCAAAAGTTACATGGGGGTGACCAAAGTTGCCCAAACGTGTTTATTTGTGCTGAAAAACACGATTTGACAACTTCTGCACACTGGGGTTAAGGGCTGACTCAGTGGGCTCTTCTGAGCCAGGCAGTTACACTGCGATTCCAAGGGCTGAGAAAACGCGTTTATTTCGAGCTGAAAAACACGTTTTGAAAAGTGTGCTGTTCCTGCCCTATAAGTAACATGGGGGTGACCAAAGTTGCCAAAACGTGTTTATTTGTGCTGAAAAACACGTTTTGACAACTTCTGCACACTGGGGTTAAGGGCTGGCTCAGTGAGCTCATCTGAGCCAGGCAGTTACTTTGGGATTCAACAGTCTGAAAAAACGCGTTTATGTCGAGCTGAAAAACACGTTTTGAAAAGTGTGCTGTACTTGCTCCAAAAGTTACATGGGGGTGACCAAAGTTGCCCAAATGTTTTTATTTGTGCTGAGAAACACGTTTTGACAACTTCTGCACACTGGGGTTAAGGGCTGACTCAGTGGGCTCTTCTGAGCCAGGCAGTTACATTGGGATTCAACAGTCTTAAAAAACGCGTTTATTTCGAGCTGAAAAACACGTTTTGAAAGCTGTACTGTTCTTGCCCCAAAAGTTACATGGGGGTGACCAGAGTTGCCCAAACGTGTTTATTTGTGCTGAAAAACACGATTTGACAACTTCTGCACACTGGGGTTAAGGGCTGACTCAGTGGGCTCTTCTGAGCCAGGCAGTTACCTTGCGATTCCAAGGGATGAGAAAACGCGTTTATTTCGGGCTGAAAAACACGTTTTGAAAAGTGTGCTGTTCCTGCCCTATAAGTTACATGGGGGTGACCAAAGTTGCCAAAACGTGTATATTTGTGTTGAAAAACACGTATTGACAACTTCTGCACACTGGGGTTAAGGGCTGACTCAGTGGGCTCTTCTGAACCAGGCAGTTACACTGCGATTCCAAGGGCTGAGAAAACGCGTTTATAACGGGCTGAAAAACACGTTTTGAAAAGTGTGCAATTCCTGCCCTGTAAGTAACATGTGGGGTGAACAAACTTGCCAAAACGTGTTTATTTGTGCTGACAAACACGTTTTGACAACTTCTACACACTGCGGTTAAGGGCTGACTCAGTGGGCTCTTCTGAGCCAGGCAGTTACACTGCAATTCCAAGGGCAGAGAAAACGCGTTTATTTCGGGCTGAAAAACACGTTTTGAAAAGTGTGCTGTTCCAGCCCTATAAGTAACATGGGGGTGACCAAAGTTGCCAAAACGTGTTTATTTGTGCTGAGAAACACGTTTTGACAACTTCTGCACACTGGGGTTAAGGGCTTACTCAGTGGGCTCTTCTGAGCCAGGCAGTTACATTGGGATTCAACAGTCTTAAAAAACGCGTTTATTTCGAGCTGAAAAACACGTTTTGAAAACTGTACTGTTCTTGCCCCAAAAGTTACATGGGGGTGACCAAAGTTGCCCAAACGTGTTTATTTGTGCTGAAAAACACGATTTGACAACTTCTGCACACTGGGGTTAAGGGCTGACTCAGTGGGCTCTTCTGAGCCAGGCAGTTACACTGCGATTCCAAGGGCTGAGAAAACGCGTTTATTTCGAGCTGAAAAACACGTTTTGAAAAGTGTGTTGTTCCTGCCCTATAAGTAACATGGGGGTGACCAAAAGTGCCAAAACGTGTTTATTTGTGCTGAAAAACACGTTTTGACAACTTCTGCACACTGGGGTTAAGGGCTGGCTCAGTGAGCTCATCTGAGCCAGGCAGTTACATTGGGATTCAACAGTCTGAAAAAACGCGTTTATTTCGAGCTGAAAAACACGTTTTGAAAAGTGTGCTGTTCTTGCCCCAAAAGTTACATGGGGGTGACCAAAGTTGCCCAAACGTGTTTATTTGTGCTGAAAAACACGTTTTGACAACTTCTACACACTGGGGTTAAGGGCTGACTCAGTGGGCTCTTCTGAGCCAGGCAGTTACACTGCGATTCCAAGGCCTGAGAAAACGCGTTTATTTCGAGCTGATAAACACGTTTTGAAAAGTGTGCTGTTCCTGCCCTATAAGTAACATTGGGGTGACCAAAGCTGCCAAAACGTGTTTATTTGTGCTGAAAAACACGTTTTGACAACTTCTGCACACTGGGGTTAAGGGCTGGCTCAGTGAGCTCATCTGAGCCAGGCAGTTACTTTGGGATTCAACAGTCTGAAAAAACGCGTTTATTTCGAGCTGAAAAACACGTTTTGAAAAGTGTGCTGTTCTTGCCCCTAAAGTTACATGGGGGTGACCAAAGTTGCCCAAACGTTTTTATTTGTGCTGAAAAACACGTTTTGACAACTTCTGCACACTGGGGTTAAGGGCTGACTCAGTGAGCTCTTCTGAGCCAGGCAGTTACATTGGGATTCAACAGTCTTAAAAAACGCGTTTATTTCGAGCTGAAAAACACGTTTTGAAAAGTGTGCTGTTCTTGCCCCAAAAGTTACATGGGGGTGACCAAAGTTGCCCAAACGTGTTTATTTGTGCTGAAAAACACGTTTTGACAACTTCTGCACACTGGGGTTAAGGGCTAACTCAGTGGGCTCTTCTGAGCCAGGCAGTTGCATTGCGATTCCAAGGGCTGAGAAAACGCGTTTATTTCGGGCTGAAAAACACGTTTTGAAAAGTGTGCTGTTCTTGCCCTTTAAGTAACATGGGGGTGACCAAAGTTGCCAAAACGTGTATATTTGTGTTGAAAAACACGTATTGACAACTTCTGCACACTGGGGTTAAGGGCTGACTCAGAGGGCTCTTCTGAACCAGGCAGTTACACTGCGATTCCAAGGGCTGAGAAAACGCATTTATTTCGGGCTGAAAAACACGTTTTGAAAAGTGTGCTGTTCCTGCCCTTTAAGTAACATGGGGGTGACCAAAGTTGCCAAAACGTGTATATTTGTGTTGAAAAACACGTATTGACAACTTCTGCACACTGGGGTTAAGGGCTGACTCAGAGGGCTCTTCTGAACCAGGCAGTTACACTGCGATTCCAAGGGCTGAGAAAACGCGTTTATTTCGAGCTGAAAAACACGTTTTGAAAAGTGTGCTGTTCTTGCCCCAAAAGTTACATGGGGGTGACCAAAGTTGCCAAAAACGTTTTTATTTGTGCTGAAAAACACGTTTTGACAACTTCTGCACACTGGGGTTAAGGGCTGACTCAGTGGTCTCTTCTGAGCCAGGCAGTTACATTGGGATTCAACAGTCTTAAAAAACGTGTTTATTTCGAGCTGAAAAACACGTTTTGAAAAGTGTGCTGTTCTTGCCCCAAAAGTTAC